>NC_140967.1:88328768-88331268 GCF_056783735.1 Eptatretus burgeri
CTTGTTTGTGTGCAGGATATCTCAAAAAGTTGTTGACGGATTCAGACGAAACTTGATGGACACGTTGGTTGTGTGACGAGAAAGTGTTGATTCAATTTTATTGAAGATCCAAATCCAGATCCGAGAATTTTTTTCGTGATTCTTCACCATTGAGAGATAGGGCTAAACTGATATATATATATATATATATATATATATATATATATATATATATATATTTATATATATATATATATATTTATATATATTTATATATATATCACGACATCTCAAAATTTTGTGGCCCTGATATATTCTACTGGATCTGACATTACGTGGCAGAGGTATGCGCTCTACCGAGTGCCCTTCTAGTATCACAATGTGATTATGATAATTTACTGTATACTGTGATGTGGAAACTGTAATTTAAAGGTGCATGTGATAATGTTCTTACATACTATATTTCATTACACAGTTTTCTTTCAGAATCTGCTTGACTTCAGCCAACAAAGCAATGCTCTTGAGTCTAGAAAAGTAATTGAATTTTTTTTTTGTGCTGGTGAGAACATGCTGTGATTGATGAGTTGTTGAATGGTGTTTTTTTTTAACACAAGAATGAGGTTCATTGAAGAGCAACGTCTTCTTTCATTTGCAGCACAAGGCTATGGGGTAGTATCATTGGCTGAGGACACAGCTGTGTGGCTGATGCAATATGCCCTCCGCTGATTAGGGCAGCAATTTGTAATTTGTTCAGGGTGCCCGGGATAGCTTGCCTACTCTTTGCAAAGGACACCGTGGGATCTTCAACGTCCACCGACTAATGCCAACCAATCGGGTGCCTATTTAACGTCCATCCGTGGGATGGCACATCCATTGATGAATCACCCTACCAGTGAAACACTGGGATGGCAGTTTATAGCTGGGTCAAGATTCAAACCCAGGCTAAAGAGTTTAGAGGTGAGTGTGTGTATCTCTAGGCCATCCTGTAGGTTGTCCATCAAACTCACTATAAAAGAACTCTAACAATTACCACATAGCAGCAATGTCCAAGTATTACTTGTGGAATCTGATGATTTAACGGTCGTATGTAATGCTCAACTGCTCTTCTTTGTCACCACAGCTGGTGTTCAAAGTTGTTAACGGCTCGTACACACTGGTAATCCAGGCAGCGTCGCTGGATGAGCGCGATGCTTGGGTCCATGACATCCGCACAGCAGCCAAATGCCTTCGTGCCAACTGCGCCTTCAAACGCACATCAGTGCGAAAGTCTGTTGGATCGGAACACATGATAAACCTTCAGTAAGACCACTCTGTAGAATATATTTTGAGGGCCGGATAGATTTGGTGATGCATGTGCTTTTTCCATTTTATTTCATTTTCTCTAACAAAATCACATTTTTCTCACCTTGCAAAGAAGCATGTGCTTTTACAAAGGTGACCAGACTTGATGTTGTAATTGTTAGAGGGTCCACTCTGTGCCTGGGAGGGCGGTGGTTCAAACCGCTTCAAACCCCAAGCCGAGTCACACCAGATACTTTTTAAATGATACGTGCTGCTTCCTGACTTGATGCTCGACATTTTTTTTTTTAAAGATAGAGCACAAACAACCGTAGGTTGGCAACCATTATGCAGGCTTGATGGTCCTAATATGCCCCTCCTGTATTGCACTTCTTTGTAAGATATTGTGGACAACACTGCACTCCAGGACTTTTAAGCAGTATGACAACATGCTTTGTCATACACTGCTGTGTCTGTTCCAGGAACTTGTTCAAGGATTACAAAGTTGATAGCAGAGGTTGAGGATGAGGAATTCAGACATTCATACAATACTATCAAATGGCAAGTTAAAATTAAGACGTACTTTTTGCATTGTAGTTTTTAATTTATTGTCGTGTCGGAGGTTCGCAAATGGGATCTGCCTCGACGCCGGGATCTTTCGATCCCGCGAATGGCCGAAAGGTTTCCAACTAACCGCGTTCAGTTGTTACCACTTACCGTTCCCCAAGGTCACCCTATGGAAAGCCGAATTTGGTGGCGGCACGCAATGGAGGCAGAAGGATGGAAAACATTTCTTCTCTTTGTAAGGCCTCACTCCTACAATGTTGATTGGCAGGTGTGGTCCCACCCACTCTTGTTTCCCTTCCTATTACTAAGCAAAGAGATACAGTTTTTCTTGCTTTTCGTGGAATCCTTTCAAGTTTTGAAAATTTTGATGAGCCATGGATCTTCCCCCGATAAAATGCAGTGGATTTGTGTGTAAACCAAGTCCTGATCTGAAACCAATTTTGAGTTTGACTATCTAAAGAAAAGAAGAATGACAAAACGAATATTTTGGGTCAGTCAATGATGTATTTTAATGATATTGTCCAAAAGTTTAATTCTTGTAATTGGATGGGAAATCCTCCACAGACTACTAAAAGGTACTTTATGGGTTTATTAGTTTGTATCTTGGTTGATTTTTTTTGAGGATATGTGTTGTTTTTACAACCTATGGTGTGTCCGGGTCATCCCGACATAGGAA
>NC_140967.1:88338768-88351268 GCF_056783735.1 Eptatretus burgeri
CCGTGTTGTAGCTGCCAACAGGGCAGTTCTTGCAGCTTGCAAACTGTTGCCTTGATCCTGACGCACATGGAAATGAACAGGGGGGGGGGGGGCAAAGCAAAAATTGAACGGGGCTGGTGAACGCGGGCAGTGGGCATGGCAAAGGCAGAGGCAGCAGGCAAACACAGCCCGCAGAAGAAGGCCGCTGCAGGCAAACACAGCCGGCAGATGAACTGGCCGGCACAGGCCTTGAAGAAAAACAGCCAGCAGATGAACTGGCCGGCACAGGCCTTGCAGTAACACAGCCAGCAGATGAAGCTGGCCAGCTTTTGCCGTTCCGTGGAGGTTGGTGGAGGGAGTGCGGTGGTGCTGGCCACTTGGAAGGCGGGCTCGGACCTACCTACCTGTCTCCCTCCCACCTATCGCCTTTGCCTGTCACTGTACATACCCACTCCCTTAATTTGTCAAACCCCAATTTAGCCCCAACTTATTTTTTTATTATTATTATTTTTTTTCTTTAACTTCCCCACTATAAATCGTCCCCTAACCCCCTTTATCGTCTTTGTTCGGCTAACCTATCCTGTCACCTAGCCTACTCCCAACCCCTATGTTCCCTTCCCGGAGGGGAATAAGGGAGAGCTAACGTCCTGTGTCAAGGCCCAACGAAGCCTCAGAATGGCCTCCCCAGAGTTCGGCGATCTATAACCAAAGTGGGTCCAGCGGCCCACAACGACAGTGAGGGGATGGATGGTGCGGAGGGGTAAATCTCCTAATCTACCCTATCCATTTAAGTGCTAAACTACCCCGGGGCTTTCAACAAGCGCCTCTCGCTTAAACTATTGGTTCTAACAACCCAGATTCCCGTCGCCTGTGTTGGTGTCCTCACAATTTCGGGCCTCGCCCCCCAATTTTCTCTCCGTGCCCTCACACGGTCTCCTGGCTGGGACACGTGGCTCCCTTTGGCAGGCACGACCCTCTGCCGAATCTCCCGCTATGGCACCCCCGGGCACTACACTGCCTCCGAGCCTACCAGCTCCCTAACACCGGGGAGTGCCCCCCATGGCACCTCCCCTGAAACGCACACGTGGCAGGCCGGCCTCCCGGGCCCCTTTCCGAGGGTCACCCGTGCCCACAACACTGCCCACGCGGCTAATGGCGCCCCGGGCCCCCGCACCAAGCAGGCGCACCCGTGCCCACTACTCTATCCCGGCCCCCATGGGCCCATGGCCTACCGCGGCCGACTAGCCTGGTGCCCGGGGTACCCACTCAGCGATACTCACCTTTCGCAGCCACGCTCCCAAGCCCGTCAACAGGGCTCCTGCACCCCTCCAAATGGGTTTCGAGCCTACACTCCCACCAACAACAAAACGACCTCCATTTTTCAATTTGACTAACCCAGCTAACTCACTTTACTCTGACCCCGGGGTCCCTTGGGCGGGAGTCACTCCTCCCCCCAATCACTCATCGCACCATGCATTCCCCATTCGCTCCACTCACACAGACCCGCTGGCCTCACTCACTCACCAAGCACATGCTTCCACTTCACTCACCAACAACTCTTCAACACACTCACCACTGAACTCTGCCATCCTTCTAACTACATCCCCTAACTAACTCGTGCTCCCACGTCGTCCCTTAAACTACAGCACATTCCATTTAACACTACGTAGCTAAACTACGTCAACTCTACACATCCACAAGTCTGTCACTGTCTCCTAACTCAAAAATTCATTTTATTTCCCAACCTAAATCTGGCTACAATCCCTCTAACTAATCCATTCCACGGACTCCATGAGGACTTACCCCTGCCCCATGAAGTCGGTCTAACTAAGCTAACCCTTCCCCCTAACTAGTTTCCATCCTGTGCCCCGGTAAGGGGGTCTTTCACCCCTTGCCCAGGAATCCTGTGCACCCGAAAGTGAGGCTTGCCCTTTTTTTTTTTTTTTCATGCGCAGCACCTGCGCGGCAACTCGCGCTCGCGCACTTTGCACCTGCCCGTGACGTCATGCAGCTGCACGTGTACCTCGTCCCTCCTTGGACGGTACCGTCCGGCAGAGATACCCCTCCTGCCGGATTCCAACCCCACGTGCAGCCATGGCGTCACCGTGCGCATAAAAAAAAAACACAAGCCCCACGTCTCGAGGGGTTCCCCACGCGAACACATGTGCTTTGCCCGTTGGAGCTTAACACACACGATCGCGTGGAGAACCCGTCCGGTCCAAATCCGTTTACCTGCCTAAACTTTGTCCGTCCGCGGGATCGGCAAATCCACCGCTGGCGTTTCCGGACCGGGACTTCACTCTCGCAAGCGAGCACGTGGTGGTCTCGTGCGTTGCACAGCACGAACCGCGTGCTCACTGCTGGGTGAACCCGGCACGGTCCCCGAAACAACTACAGCCGCTACTCGGCTTTCTCTCCTCTGTCGCCGTCTCCGTCTCCATTCCACACACGCATACCTGCGTGTTACGACGCACACAGTCCACTCCATCACATTCACACCGGGAGATGCGGCTGCGTGCTCCCGCATGTCAACCGACATCTCCCTCTCATACCGCTCTCACACACACGGTCTCCCTTGCACACAGCGACCTTGCACACGGCCGTTCACTCACGCGTGCGGGGGCACTCACCCGCGGTGCCTCACTCGCACTCCGTCCCTCATCCACACACGCGGGGGCACACACCCGCGGTGCCTCACTCACACACACGGCGACACTCACACACGGTGCCTCATCCACACATGGCGTGCTGGGAAGCACGTACTCCGGCACCATCGCCACCACACCACTCACACACGGGGTCGCTTCCACACACGGGGACGCACTCACACCTTGCACCACACACACAGGGACAACCACACTGGGGATTCGTGTCCCCACAAGGGTCTCCGGGGCCTCTATACCCCCCAAGCTCTCCGTGCACCCGTTCACAGCACCCGTCCCCTCAACCTCGCAAAGCACGACCGAACTCACCTGGTCGTGACTCGCCTCAAGGGGGCATACTCCCTCCCCTCGTTCCTGGAGGAGGCCATCCAGGTGCTCGCACTGGGTCTCTACCCAGTCCGCCAGCTCACCCCCTTTATCCTCCACTACCTCCGTGTGTGTGTGTGCGTCACTTACCCCGTCTTCCTCGTGTCGTCTTTCCTCTATTTTTCTCCCGTGTCTCTGCCAACTCTTCACCCTTTACCTCTCTTGTCTCAACTATTATTTCCTTTGTCACGGCCTTCATGCCCGCCTGCAGGCATCGGCCCATGTTCTGCGTCTCACCCCGCAGCTTTTTCGTTTCTTCCTTCATTTGCTGTGTATTCGCATCGATCTTTTCGTTCATGCTTTTTATTTCGTTTATAAATTCAGTTGTGTTTGCATCCATCTTTTCGATCATTCCTTTTATTTCCTTTTTCACTTCGTTTGTCATTGCCGCCAGCATGGCGCATAGCTGGGCCATGTCGGGTGCGCTTGGGTGAGCCGTTTCGGCAGGGGTTGGGGAAGGGTCTTGGTGGAGAGGGGGGGGGGGAGGTGTCATACACCGCGGCCGCTGCCGCACCCACCTCGGGCCCTGGGTTCAGTTGGGCGAGTCCGTGTTCCTGCACAATCAACATTTCCTGCTCGGGGATTCCATCCTGGACCATGGATCCTACACATTCTACATCCATTTCTAATACCCCCAGCTCCCGCTCGCCTTGAGACGCCATCTTGCTTCTCGTGAAGGGTTAATTTGCTCGCTCGTAATTTGGAGGGAATCGGGGGTCGCTTCTCTCACCCCTGGACCGATTCCCGTGAATTTAGCCGGAGACAGGAGAGCCCGTTTTCCTGTTCTCCGATACCAGTGCCGCGAGGAGGGCGATGAATTTGTATCGCACGACCTGACACCAGTGTTGCGGTATTCGCGCCCGCCGGCGTGCGGACGGCCACGTAACTCGAATCGCGGCACGTCGCCCACCGGACGGACAATCCAGTCGTGACCCTCTCGGACTAACGCCGGGAACCAGTCACGGGTGGACCTTTCGGTCTCACCGCGATCGAGCCAATCAGCCCCCGCGTGGGATAGGGTTGCTCGCCAAATTCGACCTACCTAAGTACCCACGCGGAGGGTAGACCGGGCGATCGCACCTCGCCGCAGGTCGACTTCGGACACGGGCCACTTAAGCGACCCGTTCCGTACTATCAGAATAACCGAGCGGTGTTATCGTCGACCTCGACGGTTCGATTAATTATCGGGCGTATTCAGCCCACTACCAACCCTTTACGTGAAGCAAGATGAGGGTTCAATGGGAGAAATGACGAAGCGAAGCGGGAAACAGTTCAACACAAAAGCACATTTATTCGCGGCACACGGGAAGCACACATATACAATTCCACCAAATCCACACAGAAAAGACACAATGCAATTTACACAAAAAGCAAATGTAAAAGCGAAAACACAATGCAGAGCTAATACCGACTACCGAGCACACGGCAACACTTATACAATTCTACCTCACAGACGGCGCCGACAACACATACCCAAAACCAAGGAAAGAATACCCTCAAGGATGAGGCGGGCCTGAGGCCGAGACCGGGTCGCGCCTACCCGTCTGGTGATGAGACGCGGAGCGGCGATGGCGCCCCAACCCCGTGGGCCTCGTGGGCAGTGTCTGGTAGGGGGTGGGAAAGGGGCCCCCTTGGTCACACTATCTCAGCGCGGGGGGAAACAGGAGGGGGTTGCTGATGCTCGGGGTATAGAGGATCTTTATTATCCCTGGTGTGCGTCTCCACCTCGGCCAGGTCGCGCTGTCGGCCTCCCTCGGGTGCAGCTCCCTGCACGACGCGAGCACCCCCTCGTCTGGTGTCGCCGCCTTTCCACAGCTCGTCCCCTCCGTTCCGACTCCAACGCACACGACGAGCAGCTCCACCGCCCGCGAAGTCTTGACCCTCTGCTTCCGACTCTCCTACTCTCCGCCTCTGGACTCTCGGACTCTCCACTCTCCGACTCTCGTGACTGACGAACATGGTCCTTTTATCCCCCCGTAGCTTCGCCTTTGACCCCCTCCCTTTGACCTTTCACCTCGCTCCCCATTGGCCCGAGAAAAAGTGGGCGTGAAGGCTTTTTGATCCACAAATTTGCATATATCGATCGTCCTGGAGGCGGGGCCAAATCGCCCCTCGCTCACCGATTGGACGGCAAAAAGTGGGCGTGTGTCGTTTTTGATCCGTTTTTGAAGCACAAAATCCGTGATTTTGTACACGCTGTTCGACGCGCGCCCTGCACGAGTCCAACACCGGTACCCACAGGCGGCGCAAGAACGGTGGCGATGCGACGGCTGCGAGGTGTGACGTGAAGGTCGTGGCGGTTGTGGTGAAGCGGCGTTGTGGTTGGTGGTAATCATGGCGGTTGGTCCAAAATAAAGATAGTAAAAGAAAAACGGCTATCCTGAAGAGTCGCAGCACGCATAAATGACATGTATTCCCACTAGACAACGGGTTTGGGCCTAACTACACATGCACTTACCGAGATATCTCACCTAAGGGACCTGAATGGTGGTTTGCGAATTTGGTAACCACAACAATATGTATGTATGTATGTATATATATATATATATATATATATATATATATATATATATATATATATATATATATATATATATATATATATATATATGTGTATGTATATATATGTATGTATATATGTATGTATATATATGTATATGTATATATGTATGTATATATGTATGTATGTATATGTATATATGTATGTATGTATGTATATATGTATGTATATATATGTATATGTATATGTATGTATATATATATATATATATATATATATATATATATATATATATATGTATATGTATATATACGAGCCAAAACATTATGACCACTGACAGGTGAAGCGAATAACATTGATTATTATCTTATTACAATGGCACCTGTCAAGGGGTGGGATATATTAGGCAGCAAGTGAACAGTCAGTTCTTGAAGTTGATGTGTTGGATGCAGGAGAAATGGGCAGGAGTAAAGACCTGAGTGACTTTGAGAAGGACCAAATTGGTATGGCCATACGACTGGGTTAGAGCATCTCTGAAACGGCAAGACTTGTGGGGTGCTCCCGGTCAGCAGTGGTGAGTACCTACCAACAGTTGTCCGAGGAGGGACAAACCACAAACCGGCGACAGGGTGTTGGGCGCCCAAGGTTCATCGATGTGCGAAGGCAACGAAGGCTATCCCGTCAAGTCTGAACCGACAGAAGGTCTACTGTGGCACAAGTCACAGAAAATTTTAATGGTGGTCACGGGAGGAATGTGTCACAATCCACAGTGCATTGCACCCTGCTGTGTATGGGGCTGTGTCGCCTCAGACCGGTCAGTGCCGATGATGACCCCTGTCCATCGTCGAAAGCACCTACAACGGGCACGTGAGCGTCGGAACTGGACCTTGGAGCGGTGGAAGAAGGTCGCCTGGTCCGATGAGTCCCGTTTTATTTTAGATCACGTGGATGGCCGTGTACATTTGCACCGTTTTCCTGGGGAAGTGATGATACCATGAGGCACTGTGGGAAGACGACAACAAGATGGAGGGAGTGTGATGCTCTGGGCATTGTTCTGCTGGGAAACCCTGGGTCTGGCCATTCATGTGGATGTCAATTTGACACGTGTCACCTACCTAAACATCGTTGCAGACCAGGTACACCCCTTCATGGCAATGGTATTCCCTGATGGCAGTGGCCTCTTTCAGCAGGATAATGCACCCTGCCACACTGCACACATTGTTCAGGAATGGTTTGAGAAACATGATGAAGTGTTCACGGTGTTGCCCTCGCCTCCAAATTCTCCAGATCTCAATCCGATTGAGCATCTGTGGGATGTGCTGGACTGACAAGTCCGATCCACGGTGGCTCCACCTCACAACTTACAGGACTTGAAGGATCTGCTGCTCATGTTTTGGTGCCAGACACAAGACACCTTCAGGGGTGTTGAAGAGTCCATGCCTCGGTAGGTTGGTGCTGTTTTGGCAGCACATGGAGGACCAACAGCATATTAGGCAGGTGATCATCATGTTTTGGCTCATTGGTGTATATTTACACGTACACGCGTACGTGCACGTGCATGCACACGCACACGCACAAATATCAGATGCACCTCCTGACTGTTATGATGAGCATCGCCGCAAATTATGTCTCACACGGTAAAACCGCATAAGCCGCACAGAACAACCTTCCGTCTGCCACCCAGACAATTGTTCCTGCTAATGCAAACCAAATCAAAATCGAAACATGAGGAGTGTGACAAGCACTCCGCTGATCCCTGTTGGACAACAGTCCACACCATATATATTGTTGCGGTTCTCGGAGCCACATGCATACAACAGATAGGTGTCCCAAGACAGTTATTCCATTATTATACGTGTAGATAGTCCCCTTCAATTTGTTTAGCGGGACAACAAGGGAGTGCGTTGTGATGATTTAATAGCAAGGGTTGCTTAAATCATGTTTTCCTTCATTTCATCCCTACTCTTCTTCTTTTCTGATTATTCCTGAGGTAAATCAGCCACGTGCACCTTCGCTGTAAGGTGGGGCCTCGTGGAGATCAGCGCGTGCGGCGCCGTGGTGAGGGACCTGCTGCACAGAGATCCTCGTTCCCAGGCGAGCCCTAAACCCGGCATGTGCGGCGAGTCGTGTGTGCTTGGCAGTGCGGGATTATGGACTCGAGCTTCCAATGGTCTGGGGAGAATTGCCGGTTGCATTAAAATGGCATGCGAATAAATACCTCTTAAGAGGCTGCACGAATGGTGTTTTTCACGGCATGGGAAATACGACCAGCACGATGCCCACACTGCACAAAACGCGTACGGGGCCGATAAAGACGACTCCACGCCATGTTGGGCGGGATACGAGTGTGCGGAGTAGAAACGGCTTGTTCCTTTTCAACCTCAATGTCCGACACATATTGGTGTTCACCCTGCGCACACGCTAGCGGAGTCGGGCGAACGCGAGCGCTGACCACGTGCATAATGGCCAAACCGCACGCACTGTATGGAATGTGCTCGAAAGCAGACACGTACGCCGCTCATGAGACGTGCACGCATTTATCCATGATGATGTATCTTTGGTCCTCACTGGCAGCAGTGGATTCTCCACGGATGGTGAACGTCTTCTCGTCTCTATGGCCAGCAAAGCTGCGATCGAGCCGGGGAATGTACAGTGCGGGCCACGTTGGCATGCACGGAGCGAGCGCGTTGATCGACGCTGGTCGAACGCCCGATCGGGCATGCGGGATCCTCGACCGGTCGCCCGGGCGTGGTCTGGGGGTTTTGCAGGACGATTCGCGTGCCAATTTCTGTGTGGGCGATTCGTGTCATGTGGGGTCGGAGCGAAATATGTTCGCTGTCTGGGATGGCCTTGCCGGAAACAAAATGAGGCGGTTTCCGGCCCAAGCTGGCGGGCCACGTGAGGGGTCGGGGCCAATTGGAGCACCCGATTCAGGTGATGACGTTACGATTCGGGCTGGCCCCTCCCCCTGAGCTGCAAATCCTATAAAGGTCGGAGAAGTCCCTCCGTCTCTCTCTTGCTTTTTGAGTTTCTCCACCTCTCTCTCGCCTCTCCTCGTCGACACTGCTATGACCCGTCTCCTGCTGCCCAGACTCCGCCTCCTCATCTCAGCCCACACGACGTCGACTCCACCCGCCTACCTGGACCCGCCTACTACTCCGTCCTCGCACTCTGGACTCCGCCCCTTCTCGACTCAAGCTCCTCCTTTACGGTGCCCAATTCCTGTTTCTAAACTCCCTCTTCATCGGGTTTTCTATGTCTGTGTGTGTGTGCGTATGTGTGTGTCCTGACGCCTGTCTGCCTAAATAAGACCGCAGAAGATCGTTCTTGTTATTCCCACGCTTTAGAAGAAAAGCGGGAATATTGTGATTGTCTCCGCCGTCCGTCTGTCCGTCCGTCCGTCCGTCCGTCCGTACGTCGGTACGTCCGTCTGTCTTACCCTGTAACTCCTCCTACACCGTTTGAAATAGGAACTTGAAACTTTGGGACATAGTAGATATATGTATGGGGAAGTGCACAACACTTTCGGATTTTTGATATGACCCCTAGGGGCCGGGCCAGAGGAATTGGGGTTATGGGGGTCGATTAAAAAAAAAAATTGTCTTCTAGCTTTTTAAATCAAACATATTCATGAATTATACATTTAACAACATATTTTTTTAAACACATGATGATCAGAGGGTGCTTGGGGGGTAGGGGGTGCTTAGCGGATAGGGGGTCAAAATAACTCCTCCTACACCATTTGAGATAGGAACTTGAGACTTTGGGACAGAGTAGATATATGTATGGGGAAGTGCACAACACTTTCGGATTTTTGATATGACCCCTAGGGGCCGGGCCAGAGGAATTGGGGTTATGGGGGTCGATTAAAAAAAAAAATTGTCTTCTAGCTTTTTAAATCAAACATATTCATGAATTATACATTTAACAACATATTTTTTAAACACATGATGATCAGAGGGTGCTTGGGGGGTAGGGGGTGCTTAGCGGATAGGGGGTCAAAATAACTCCTCCTACACCATTTGAGATAGGAACTTGAGACTTTGGGACAGAGTAGATATATAATATGTATGGGGAAGTGCACAACACTGTCGGATTTTTGATATGACCCCTCGGGGCCGGGCCAGAGGGGGTGGGGTCATGGGGGCTGATTTGTTTTAAGTGTATTTACCATTGTACATGGTAAATTATTTTATAAAGAACTTACTTATGTGGCCCCCATGAGTGACAAACAGTCACAGGTTTTACTGTATTTTTCTAATTGATTATGAATAATTATAATTAATATTAGACACAGTTCATTCCGATGATTAAATTGATGCACAGTTCTATATTGCTGGACAGTGTTAAATTAATGTTTCATGAAATGTTGACATGCTTGCAATGATTTCTGATTTAGTAAACATCGTAAGTCTTTGGTCATAAAGCACATCAAATAGAAAAGAATAGTCAATCCATTTTGCAAGATAAAATTTCACCTCGCATTAATGGGACAAAGCAGTGCGCGCGGGAATATGTGATGGTGTGCCATCGACAACGTAGTTCTAGTTATTATTTTCGCGTTAAGTCTGCTCTGTGTCCCCTTTTGTAAGTTGATTGCAAATAAATCATTATTAGGAAGGTTCCATGCTCGTTATTGTCGTTTCTTCCATTGATCCAGTATGGTCCGAATCCTAGCTTAGCCAGGACCTTATTCCCAACGATCCATTCCTTTTAGCCGGTATGTCCTTGGCAGTGTCGCTCGGCTGCATCCGATCCGGTAAAGTGATCCAGTTCGGACAAGGCATACCGAGGGCGTGTTCCCCAGTAATTAAACCATGTAATTAATTAGGTAACCCGATTAACCCATAGATGGGAGGACCCGAGGTCACACGGTTGATTTATTGGCGTCCATGGTCGGTTAAGCGACGTGCCGCGTCACGAAATTATCTGTGTGTGATGGCCTACAATTCCAGGGAGTCTGGTGGGAACCAACATAGCTTCCCCCACCTCGTGTTCTTCTCACCCGACCCCCTGGCCCGCAACAATATACATATATATATATATGTATATATATATATATATATATATATATATATATATACATATATATATATATGTATATATATGCTGTATATACTAGCGAGGTGCCCGTGCTATGCACGGGAGGGAGCTAGATGGCCAGTTATTGAAGGACTTGGGTAAAATTCCTACTGCAGCTGACCCCAACAGAAGTCAGGTGGGTAATATTTCAATGATGTCACAATGCCAATTCCGTGAATGTGATCGGTTGAAACCTCACGAAATTTCCTGATTCTCCTTTAAACTCAATCTCTATAATTTCATTACAAACAGCATCATTCCAATCACAAATTAATACAACACCATTGATGTATCAAAATACAAACACGTGTGAGGTGAATGAATATAGATTCCGTTCTCACGTGACACCCCATACTGATGAATCTGCTGGCGAGAAGGGGCAGATACAAAACACTTCGTACGTATCAAAAATTAAAATTATAATTGTACATGGAGGTATTTATGGAACCTCCCATCCACCTTTATATTGGATAAAAGAGGGGTTGTTCAGGTGGAAACTCAAAATCACAATTGTGTTGAGATGTTATCAAACTAACGAATGTTTCTATCGAACCCGTGAATGTATTTACTTCCAGATCGTGAGCAGCTTTGTAGGGATCGAAAGTTTAAATCATAATTGCATTGAGGTATTTATGAAACCTGAGGACATCTGCTGGGACCCCAAAAGGTTCCACAAAAGGTTTGATGGGGCAAGCCCCAAAACTGAGGGAGTAGTTCAGGGATGGATGGGCAGACACTCCTGCTTTATAATATAGATATACTGTGTGTATGTGTGTATGTATATGTATATATATATATATATATATATATATATATATATATATATATATATATATATATATATATATATATATATATAATCAATGGAATACATTTCAATATGATACAAAATATGAAACATTTGGAACACACTGAAAAAGTGTGCATGAAGAAAGCTTCACCAAACTTGACTGATGTTTCATAAATTTCCATTCTTTCCTGTACAGAAAGATGTTGTTGCAGCTGAAGGATCCAAACATCGGTATCAAACAGGAAAATTTCCCCATGAAAAGCAAGATGTACAAGGACTGCTTTTCAGGTTTGTTCTGTGCCATTCTACTTCTGGATGTTACTCCCTTCTTCTTCATTTTCTTCTTCTTCTCTTCTTCTCCTTTGTTAAACCCCCAATTATTTTCACCTGCTGTGGTCGGAAGGGGAAAACGTTTCTGCCAAAGTACTTCTCCAACCCGCTGAGCAGGCCCGACGTTTGATTGGCAGAATTTTTTTTTTTTTTGTTCATGGTGGTGCCAGTGATAGCTCACTTTCTTTTTGCGAAGGACACCGTGGGATCTTTCATGTCCACCATCTAATGCCGGCGGACAGGAAGTCCGTTTGATGTCCATCCGAGGGACAGCACACACATTGAAGAATCACCCTTCCTGCGAAACACTGGGATGACGGTTTATAACTGGGGCGGGATTCAAACCCAGGTTCGACAGCTTAGAGGCGAGTGTGCATACATCAAGGCCATCCTGCCAGGCCATCCTTGAGCTCGAACTTTGATAAACATTCCATTGAGTAGAGAAAATGCTTTGCAGCATCCCAATGCAAAAGAGGAAATGCGGTTGAGGTTTACTCTGTGGAGAACTTGGAAAACACTGTGGTTGCCCACAGGATTTTGCTGACTGGTTTGGGGATGTGGTTTTTAAGGTTTCTCTTAAGGTCATTCCTGCATCAGTAATGGAGGATTTTAAAATATTCATGTAAACCCTTCGTTCAAATGCATTTCTTTGTTACCTGCCGATCTCACAGCCTATCTCACAATGTAACAAGAATCAAACCTGGGAGCAAGCACTTCATATGTTGGCAACAATGGCACAGTCTTTGATAGGCCCAAATGCCTCCTATGTTGAAGTTCCTTGCAAGTAAAC
>NC_140967.1:88356268-88388768 GCF_056783735.1 Eptatretus burgeri
ATGAATAATTCGTTAACCAGATAAGATCCACAAGCAGGTTGATCCTATGTGTCCAAGAATAATTTACTCAGTTTGCAGTTTTTTTCTCATTGCAGATATATCCAATATAATATAATCCAAATAATAATAATATAATCCAAAATAATATGCTGTAATGGAATATTTGATGTGAACATCTTTGTATAATTACAATGATATACAAAGATGTTCACATCAAATATTCCATTACAGCATATTAATTTGGATTGTATTATTATTATTATTTGGATTGTATTATATTGGATATATTATATTTGTAACGCAGGGTTTTCAAGTTGGCCATGTGACTTTTTTATTTACTCCAAAGCAGAACAAAAGGACCTAAAATACATAATATTAAGACACAGTTCCCAGATAATTACAGGACTTGTTTGAGGCAGACACTGACTAATTCTGGAGTAGTAGTAGGCAGATAGACTACTTAATCCTGTCAGCACAACTGCTTGTCCATAAAGCCATGTAGGCTCATGTAGAAATAATGAATACAAAATTACAAAATGAAATAACCTCTTGAAAACTACCTCTAAAATACGAATAATAGTCAGCATAGTGCTTACCCTGACGGCTGCAATACGTAATCACTATAAAAGGACAGAAAAGGAATCGAAGTAAGTGCATGATCTCAAAGCACGTGTTCTCGAATCATGCGAACATGTGACACAAAACTACGGAAAATACCCCTAAAACTATGTGAAAACACTAAAGAAACCAAAGCTACGAAAGCAATAGACACTAATCAAAATATGTATGGCCATTATAAGCGATAATAACTACAACTTACTGAGTAAACAGCCCCAAAGCACGCGCCAATATAACAATTGCTCCTGAAACGTTTTCTCAACGTAGCAGCTTGGTAACCGCGCGACGTAACGGCTTCGCAACCAGGACCTGGACGGTCCACAGGGAGCCTGCCTGTGGGGTTGTGAGCCCTCACATATTATTATTATATATTATATTATTAGTATTTGGATTATATTATATTGGATATATCTGCAATGAGAAAAAAACTGCAAACAGTAAATTATTCCTGGACACATAGGATCAACCTGCTCGTGGATCTTATCTGGTCGACGAATTATTCATTTTCAATCAGTTTCTTCACATTTTATATCAAAACTGAATATGGCATTGGATTCCCCATATATGAAAACCTACAAAAGCACATTTCATTCAAGTTTCTACCTTGTTTAGTCAAAAAGATATGAACATAAATACATTTCAGCCCATCGTTGGTGGCCATCTTGGATTTCTCAATTTTAAGGCATTATTCGGCCATTTTTGACCTGGGAATACATCATATTTGAGTTCAGCACCCCTCACTACCCCTAAATAACTTGTATGCCATAAATTAACACCATTTGCCTTCGGGATTAAGATTTTTTGAAAATTGACCCAGTCTATAAGGTAAAAATGTGACAATCTGATCGGTTCCATTCCGCATGTGAAGCATTCTGAGCATGGGTGGAGAGTTTTTACACAACACACACATTCATCAAAGCAATGAACATAGAAATCGCCATTTTTGGTATGATCTGCTTTTTGATATATTGTATTGAATATTCCGAAGTGTTCCACACAATGAACAAGGGGCCATCTATTTATAATGTACACAGTGAAGAATTGTGGATGGTTATGGAGGGGGGATGAAGGGGTGGAGAAGAATAGAAGAGTTGCAGCACAATTATTGCCGACGAAATAGATGATCCCTTACATCCAAAGTTTGGCAGCGATTTGTGCACGTCTTTCACGCATGTTCCATCAAAACATTATTGTCAAATGTTGGTCGTTAGTACAATTGCACTGGCAGGATAGCGTAGGCCCAAGGGGTATATGCACTTATGATTGAGCCAGCCCGGGTTCAAATCCTGACCCAGCTAAAATTGTCATCCTGGTGTTTCACAGGCAGGGTGATTCATTCAATGTGTGTGCTCTCCCTTGGATGGATGTCAAACTGGGTGTCCCATCAGCTAGCATTAGTGGGTCATTGTTTAAAGATCCCACAACTTATTTTGTGAAGAGTAAGCGAGCTATTGCTAACACCATGAACAAATTAAAAATTCCCGCTCTAACCTACACGGGGCACTGGATCAGTGGCACAGCTGCACTCCCAGCATTGTTGCAAACCCGCAGCGAAGTGCTGCATACAAAATGGTGATGACCCTATATGTTACCACGAGATATCTATTTGTTTTCTTGACATCGTATAATTTTCTGTGAAATTTATTTTAACGAAAAAGAAAAATATTTAAGGAAAGTAATCACAACTAAAACTATAAGGGCACTTGGTAGAGCGCATACCTCCACCACGTAATGCCTGATCCACGAGAACATATCTGGCCCATTATATTTTTGAAATATCATGCTATACAGTACTTAATCGTTTTTGGGCCAATCTCTCAACGGTGAAGAATCACTTACAGAATACTTACACACACCCAACATGTCCACCAAATTTCATCCGGATCCATCCACAACTTTGAGATATCCTGCATACAGACAAACAGAAAACCAACCAGACAGAGAGGGGTGAAAACATAACCTCCTTCACCTTCGGTGGAGGAGGTAAAAATACACAGAGTGGATGGAATGGAGGTTTTTGATATTCCCTTTGGTTGAAATATCAGGGGGCAGGGGGTGGGAGGGGGGAGCTGTAATTTGGTCATGCATGTGAGCTCCTCCAGGCGCTGACTTGATCTGGCATTTGTATGCAATTGTGCACCGGCTGTGCTTACTCCTCCCGACTCTTGAACTCTCTTCAGTCCTCTGCCGGGCAGACAGCAGCTGACAACCACAGTAGTCACAACTCCAACTCCTCATTGCTTCATTGGTCATTGCTTCACTGCCACTGTCTTTCACTTCACTCCTATGTCTGAGCATGACTGCTTTATATAGCTGAAGCCTCCAGACCCCTTGGGGTGAGACTCCCCCCTTACCTCGCTATGGTCACACACATATTCTGCAGTATGAAGTCGCTCACGTGTCATCACCATCTCATCGGAATGTATGTGGGTGTTGCGCATGTGGACTCGCAGTATTCACGGAATATACAGGGATTGCAACGAGGACACACTATGTTCACTGGCAGAACGTGTGACTCTCGCACACATGGAATGCCAAGTTCCGACGAACATTTGGTGGATATGAGAAATGATGATGTGGAACGATTTAGAATGTTAATTACACGGGGAAAATGGGACAGACATGAGGGGGTATGGTGACAAGGAGCTTCCTCAACATCCGATCCTGGTTTGTGCTAATTGGGGTTACAAACACTAATGATAACATTCATTATGAGATAACTAATTGACCCCTAAATAATTTTCACAACAATATAATACAAGTTCCCTTTTCAGGAATGTAATCACATGAGAAGGCCATTTGGCCCATCAAAGTCTGCACAATGACTGCCAGCCTTTGGGTGTTTGTCCATGCTCTACCCCTTTTACATACTCAATATCAAGCGAGGAAGCAGCACAGACCATTTTTAAGTCTTTGGTATGACTCAGTCAGGGTTTGAATCACCAACTTTTCAGATTATAGAGAGGACACCGTTCCCATTACCCCCACCGAGTGTGGTTCAATCTCGTCAGTTCAATCGGCAATACAAGAGGATCAACCTGCAAAGTCTCCTCAATGCTTTCAAAGGTGTATGATGTTGGGTTGGAGAAAGTGCCATCCTTGCTGAGAGCAACTTAAGCCCACTGTACTGTCTACTAGCATTGAAGTTAATGATCTCACGATATCTTCGAAAAAGAGGAGTAGGCAGTTTCATGTCAATCACCCTGGCCAAAGTGCAGCTCTAACTACCGCTGGGGAAGCAAAGTCAGATCAATCAGGGTGGCAATGTATGCCCTTCATGCCATGAGAAGGTTTTGGCATTTCATAAGTTGAAGGGCAAAACCAAATTGACAAAGCTTAGTTGCAAGTGTGAACACGCCTGAGCTGGCTGGCTGGCTGCTTCTGGAAGAAAAATTAATCTAACTCTTAAAAAAAGAACCGCCTTCACAATGAGGTGCTAACAAAGGGCATGATATAATGGAGCACAGCAGTTTGGAAGGGACTTAAAGCTGCTGTTGTGTAGAATTAAGATTATGTTGATGTTAAAGGTCCTACGGTATGGAACTTCAGTTAAAAAAAACAACAGGATGTGCATGTTCAGTAAATGCAAGTTCGATGTCTCATATAAAGTAAGAAGTATCGTGAAGTGAAAAGAGGATGTAATTGTGACAGATTTGACGAGGCAAGCATCACCTTATTCCTGTAATGCATGCGGATTTCATCTGTGATGTCTTCCACAGGGACACAAACGGAACAACTGGAAGATCAGGAAGTTTGTCCTGCGGGATGACCCAGCCTACTTGCATTACTTTGATCCATCAAAGGTAAGGTCAAAGGTCAAACAAATTAGATAGATTGGAAAATAAGGAAATGGTCCATGCATGGTTAAGGCCCTAATTTAGTTAATCCGTTTGCGAGTTTAAAATGTTGTCCTCAACGAGATACAGTCTGAGGATATCGATTAAACTGAAACATAAACCAGAAAAATAAACAACCAACTAACTGATCGCATGGAAACTTTTCCTCCATAATGTATTCCCATCATGGTAGCATGCGAAGCGTGTTAGTCCTTTGGCAAAAAATCTTTGGCATTATTCAGCCAGGGTCAGGACCGCCGACCTCCCAGACTCAGAGCGGACGCTCCCACCACGAGTTCAGTGAAAAGTTCTAATTTTCATGCAACATGAGTTTTTGATGGATGTTGGTGGTTCTTTCCCAAGAGGCTTTGCGACAAAACCAAAAGGATGGATATTATTACTTTGCTTCTGACAATTCTAACAATTATTTGTGGAGCTTTTTGTTCGTTTAAAAAAAAAGGAGAAAGTGACACGAGGATATTAAAGACTAGGAAGCAGAAGAGAAAATAAAGGCTGCAAATGATCAAGATGAGATGTGAGCTTAATGTCAGGAGACAATCAAGATCCAGAGTATGTACTAGTTCATTGTTTTATGAGTTTGATTAAACCTAAGTCTAAACAAAGGAATGTCTCACTCATCAATGGATTGGTCAGTGTTGTGACTTGCTTACATCCATTTCGCTTCAGCCCACTTTGGGAGAGTGTCCAAAAAGAACCACAGCAAATCAAATTGCTAGCCAATTGGAGTTGGCTAAATTAACATATACTTTGTTTCCAAGCACTACTCAACCTGGCTTAAAAACAGTGGAGACCATCCATCCATCCATCCATACTCTGTGCAGAGCATTGGTGCTGCTTAAGCAGTCTCCTGGGCTATTGGGCACAATCCTGGACAGGTTGACACTCCAACACAGGATACCAGCAAGCTGATACTCATTTTTGCCAACCTCAGAAGGATGACAGGCTGAGTCAACCCCACCTGGTATAAATTTAACAGCTAAGCAGGATTTGAACTCAGGACCCTAGGGTACCTAGGATCCCAAGCCCACCACTCTAGCCATTAAGCCAACACCAGGTATAGTGGTGCCCCTGCTACTGCATGTAATTTAGCCATCTCAATTCAGATCGACAAAGGAAGTGAGCCCACATTTGATCCTGGCCCTTTCCCAAAGCAGATGGACATGCAATGGGATGTGGGCCGGCCAATCAGATGACGAGTGGATGTATACATTTTGAGTCAAACCAAAAGGAAAGATGGCATGTTTTGGCCCGACTGTAATCCTAATTTTCATTGCAAAAGCACTAAGTATTGCAGAAGAGAAGAGTGAGGTTGCAAAAGGTTAAAAGATGAGATGTGAGCTTCTTGCTAAGTAGTGATCCACATTTAAGTTCTGAAATCACTCATACATCATACCCTTTTTGAATATATTTCCAAACGATGCAAGGTCATGTCCCTCATAGGCCAATGTTGTGTTGAACCATAGCATTTGCTTGTGCTGTTTTTCATGGACAACCTCTTTGTTCAGGAAAACATGCGTAATCCTTTGGGCGGTTTCTGCATCAAAGGCTGCATCATCTCTGCCATGGATGCGAGCAACCTGCCATCTGGTACGTTTGTACGTTCAGCTGTTTTAAGCATTCTAACATTTAAATGACTATCCAACTCACAAAGCAAAAAATCATCAAAATACATTGCTAAATGTTTATTGCAAGGACGTGGTGGAAAGACAGTCCAACATGAGCAATGTGCTGTACAGTCAAGATGCGTTTGCTTCCTCGCAGAATGCAGAATTCTGCTTTGTGAAGTATATCCTCGTTTGAAGGTAACTGTCCCATCTGCAGTGTTAACTGGGTGGACCTACTGGCTTGGTACCTTTTTTAAGAGTAAGCCTTTGAGTCACTATCCTATAATACATTTCAAGTTTCATCGAAGGAACGATGACTACCTGACTTCATTAAAACTTCCAAATCCAAATCTAAGGTGTTGGTCACGTGAGACTCCAGGTAAACCTTTACTTGGAGATAGTTGCAGATTGTAAGATTCTCCATTCAGAAACATTTGAGACAAGTTTTGATCTTCTCATATACATCCAATTAGCCACAAGCTCTTATATTAATTATTATTGATACTGGATCGCAGATTAAAATCCCATCTACTGTGTTGATTTTATCCATTTTTTAAGCCATGTCCTTGTAACTCATGTAAAGGGTGCACCGATGTCTCCTCATGCCCTGAAACAGCATGTGATGCATATTTAAGCTTTCTTACATGAGCTTAATTGCGCAGTGGCGTACTTTGACGCATACTCATCGAGAAACAAATAAAAGAAAAATCTCAGAAAACAATGAAACTTTTGATTTTGAGGCGTTTAAGTGTTTAATCGTTTTGGTGCATTCACATCACATGCAGGTCGGTGGTCTCTGTTTCCAAACGTTTCTTCTCCGATACTGCTCCCTCTGCTCTCTCAGTCCTCTGACCCTTCTAATCTCCTTGAGAATGCATGTGTTATTCCAGTAACCCTCGCCTGGTTAAACTTCCAAATTCCAGCATATGTATACATTTCAACTCTTTTATTCCTCGCTTCTCCAGTCTATGGAATCGCCTTCCAGAGGCCACTCTTTTCCACTTTTCCCTCCAAGGGTTCAAACAGGCAATGCACCACCACCTCATGTCATCCCCCATCATGACCCATGATCTTTATTACCCCCATTCACCTGTCCTAACGCAACCCTATTAATTGCCAATTTCAGTGTTTCCTCCCCTTCTCTCTCCTTTTCATGTTTGTTTATTCCCTTGCCCGTTGTGCCCAATTGTTGCCCCCGACCCCTCCGTCAATTTAACTTTGCCCTTCCATGAACCACTCTTGTACAGGAATTTTTTTTGGATTACAGCACAATATTATAAATAATAAAATCATGCATATCTATTGTTACATGCTGAAATTGACAAAACAATAAAACAAACAAAGTATATGTGCATGGCTCACAAAGTGGGTACACATACTGTTACACAAAGGGCAAAAAAAAAGTTTCGGGAAACATGAAATGCAACCCATTATGTTAATCTGCATGTATTCAAATAGCTAAATCAAATTTTTTAGACTTGCAGCACATCCGGGTTTAAAGTTACCACTGAATATATACAACACTATAAATACACGTTCAAATTTCGAGCTTGGCGTCAGCATTATGTACGGAATCAGATGAAAAAAACAACGTAAATATTATATTTTGGGATAAGAAACAGATAATTTTTACTCTGACAGGAAAAAGAAAAAAACAACACATTTTGAGAGAATTCGATGTTATAAATTACGAAGAAAACACAGACGAGTTCAGTAGCAAAGAAAGCCACACTTGTAAGCGAAAAATAACGTTAAAATTGAATCTATTTCTTTCGAACTTTTGAAAATAATCACTTTAAACATAAAAAGAAAAACATAATTCTTACCTCTCGGATCCTCACGAAGCACCAAAAAAATTATAGCATTGGTTAAAATGAAGAATTATCAGACAAATGTGAGTCACCTCGTTCGGCTCAGCGTCCTCACGCTGGATTCGTACGTTACGGCTCTCGCAAAGACACGGACACGAAGACAAACGCTGCGCTCGACGGCGAATGGGAATGTGCTGACACGCTTGCAAGTGCCTATTATATCCATCAATCGGGGAAGTTTGCAAGACGGCAAGATTTTCTAATGCTAGCCTTATTTGTGTCCGACGAGAGATGATGATTCGTACATAACGGGACTGACACGAAAATCGAGAAAAGATTGCTTGCCGTCCGAATTTTATTTTTCTGATCACAATTTTGATCTATATTTTTCTGCCGTTAGACTCTGTCATATTTCCAAGAAATTAAGGGAGATTTGGAATAAAAATCATAAGAAACATTATCAACATTGGACTCCTTATTTTTCTCGATGCAGTGGACACGAAGCGTTATGTACGAATCCATTATTTCATCAGATAGGGTAGATGCCAGAAAACCCAAATAGGGAGACAGAACATCATCAAAACATAAAAGAGACACCAAGGTTCATATTCTGAGTCACCACACTCAAAATAACTGTCACATAAGAAATGTACAGTGAAATAAAAATTTTACCGATCAAGCTGTAACATTTCTAAGTTTACAAAACCCATATTCTGTTGCTTTAATTCATCTTTAATAAAACAGGGAAATGGAGAGTATGATATTGCCGGTTTCTACAGGTTCCCCAAGATGTCCACTTTCATTTCTGACCATTGATGGTTTGTCTAAAATACCTCATAATAGTTTTATGTGGAATTTCCCACAAACATACCACAGCATACCCACTTTGTGAGCCATGCACATATTCGATTTGCATTCGCCTGCCTTGTTAAAACGGTTGTTCTAGATACGTAAAATCGTCCACATAATATCATACGTACTCATTTAAAACAGGGGATGCACAAGGCAGGTTCGACTACAATTCGGTGAAACTCACATTTTATTTAACCCTCCTTTGTCCTGCAGGAGAAAAGAGTGAAGAACTTTTGATACACATCATCACAAGTGCCGACATACATTACTACATGAAGGCGGCCTCGGCAGATGAGAGGCAACAATGGCTGCAAGCGTTAAAAAAACTCTGCTAATATGTAAGCTCCTCATTCAAATGAGTTGGTGTGAGAAAGAGATGTCGGGGGTCACAATTAGAAGAGAATAGTGGCACTTTAGCAAGAGGATCGAAATTGAACCAGTGACATCAGTACTATGTGGCGCTTGAAGTCGGAAGGTTTTATCGTTTGAAATTTTTCTTTTACCAAAGTTCTTCTCTGTGGTAGAGATGTATGAGATATGCTGTAGTTAAGAGCCTTTTTTTTGCAGTTTCACACAGCAGGACGCAAACAAACGTCATTTTTAATGCAACTTTTAATATTAATGATATGAGTCGCAAAGCTATACTTTCCTCTTTAAAAATTGCATTGCCAATGAATCATACTCTGTTTATCTTTTGTTTTTTTCTGTCTTTGATTGAGGCCACAAAGCTATTTACAACTTGTTTTGTATGAGATGTACTCTAAGTTGACACTTCATAAATTGTCACCTTTTGAATGAATGTTTCTACGGATTGTTTTACTCCGATGGATGCATGGCACATATTTGTACCGATGACATGCAGCACCTCGTCCGCTGCTACATTCCTGTGCCGATGCCAGCCATCTTTGTCATCATGTCAGCCGATATGTCGTTCATCGTCTGCTTTTTATATAGTCAGTTGCAGATAGGAGACCCGGCTAATCGGCACAGGAAGACACGAGCAGCGGCGATGTGTTGTACACAATTGGTGCATGAATGCAACTCACACTTATTACCCCCATGTGCACGAAGCGAAAAGCAGAGTGAAGCAATTGGTTCACTCTGTCTGTCTGTCTGCAGACATCAGTCTATGATCAAGGAACTACTTGATTTCCATTGAATGTTCTATTTTGAACACTGTAGAACATGAATTGGAACACAAACCTGCAGTTTAGCAGTAACTTTGGCTCTGAATTTGGCAAATTGTACAAAATCTCATCAAGATTGTGCATGCGCATCGAGGAACGATTTAAATTTTTTACTCTGTCTGGCTGTTTGGCAGTCAAACAAAACTGAAAATCATTCCAAAGAAGAAGCTTACTGGTTTTAAGGACGTCATGAAGGACACAATCAACAGGCAAGAAGAACTAATTGAACATGTTAAATAAGGTGGTGTAAAAGATGGTGCATCAACAGTGCTAAACCTCCAAAATAAATGTTGTTGTTTTTTTTCTTAAACCTTTATTTTATTTCAATTGAATTATATACTTGAACACTGTAGAACACATTTTAACAAGAAAAAGATAATCAGAGATTGCAGACCCTCATCAGGACTTCTTTTGAGTGGTGTATTTTTATGCGTTTTCAGGTAAATCCAATATGGCTGGCAAACTATGTGACATATGACATCATATGTGCGAACCTTTTGTTCCTCATGGACAGGTGGTCATACGTGTAAAGTTTCGTCTCGATCTTTTCAGCCTTTTCAGAGAAGATTTTTGAAGGTTTAAAAAAACAACACTATGATTGCCGAATCACCTGACCGATGTCATCAAAAAATTTTCTGTGGATAATTTTCTCCCTAGATGACTCTCAAAAATGTTCATACTAATCAGATGTAGTGTTGTACATATGCAATTATGACGTCATAACGAGGGCACCTATAGAGTCCTGAAAAAAAAAGTCGCACTCATTCCCCATGAGGAGTACTTGCCATGTGCCAAGTTTCAATTTTTTCCTTGGTGCGGTTTCAGAGATAGAGGTCCAAATTTTTCCTGTTTTTTTTTCCAAATGGCTGCCACACCACGTGAACTATGACGTCATAACAATCATTAAAACATTCTACATGAGTCGGCGCACAAATGGTGAAAATTTTGTCTCAATCCGACAAGTGGTTGCGGAGAAAAACACAAAGTTCTGTGTGGACAAACAGACAAACGGACAAACAAACAGACAAACAAGCAGACCCAAATACAATACCCTCTCCTTTGGCAAGGGTCACAAGTTGCTGGAACTTTTTTTTAACTCCAGTTTAGCAGAATTTGGACAAAGTATTACGCCATTTTATGCCATCTCAACCAATCGGATTTGCCACTTGCGCTTTCAACATTGGAGAATATCGAGATTCAGACAAAAATGGCAACTCATAGGAAATTTAAATTGTGCTCGGAAACACAAACCAAACGTTTAAAAGACCCTTCCCATGTCCTTGTTGTCAAGACTGTGCTGGGTAAGGTGTTCTTTGAACTCTCTAGTTCAAGATGACATCAATCGGATTGCAATGTGCACATCTTCCAAGCTCATACAACGTACTGAACTCCAGCGTTTCGGCCATGTGGGTTAAGCCTGAGTGCTTGAAAGAGTCGAGGCAAGAATTGTCGTGAGAGAATTTCATCCGCTGTTCTCTGTTGAAACTACCACAATGACAGAGAAGAAAGTGCCTCCACAATTTTACGCATGTTGATTTTTGCTAACATAATGGCGCCACATTGATTGACATCACACCATCATGGCGATGGAAGATGGCGCTGTATAGCTGCTGACGTTCTGTCTTCTTCTCCATTATAGTGAGCCATCGCATTCCGAGCGGTGGCGTCTTAATCCCACCAGGATTCATGAGTGTGAAGGTCGCTGTACTTTTCTCTGCCGACTTTGAACATATTACTCTGATTTTTTTGATCTTGTGGGGGAGACAACTGCTATGGCAAAATGCCTCGGCTGCCCAAGTTACAACAATCACGTCGTGGGATTGTGTACAGCGCTGAACAACAAAAGCACTTGCGTTCAGCTAAGGTTCAATCACTACCCAACTACGATCTTGATACTGTCCATGAATGTGGAATTTTGCAACATATTGTTGCGGGCCGGGGTCCGGTGGGGAGAACGACCACTCGGTGGGGGAAGTTACGTCGTCTCCCACCAGACTCCCGGAATTGTAGGCCGTCGCTCACGGATAATTCCGTGACGTGGCGGGTCGCTTAAATGACCGTGGACGCCAATACCTCAACCACGTAGCGTAGGGTCTTCCTGCCAGGTGTAATCAGTTTACCTAATTCACCACGTGGTTTCGACTACCGGGGAACCACGCCCTCGGTACGCCTTGCCTGAACCGGGTCACTCTACCAACTACCAACTCCGGATCGGATGCAGCCGAGCGGAACTACCAAGGACGTACCGGCGAGAATGGACAGATTATTGGGGATAAAGACCCGGCTAAACTTAGATCCGAATCATGCTGGACCAATGAAGGAAAAGACAAAAACGAACTGGGAACATTTCTACAATACCACGCCCTCGGTACGCCTTGCCTGAACCGGGTCACTCTACCAACTACCAACTCCGGATCGGATGCAGCCGAGCGGAACTACCAAGGACGTACCGGCGAGAATGGACAGATTATTGGGGATAAAGACCCGGCTAAACTTAGATCCGAACCATGCTGGACCAATGAAGGAAAAGACAAAAACGAACTGGGAACATTTCTACAATAATTTATTTACACTAAGCGAGGAAATTCATGTGGTACAGGAACAGGTTTATTGGTGTGTTATGCAGGGGACAGAAGAGAGATGCAGTGCGACAATTTTACAGCAACTTACAAAAGAGGACACGGAGCAGACTTGTTGCGAGAATAATACAGGCAAGATTTACAATGATCAAAAACTTATACAATTCTACTTAAAGGACAGGCGCCACACACTCAGACGCACACTCAGACAAAATAAACCCAGTTGAATGGCAAAGGACTTTTGCAGCCATGGAGGGAGGGAGCTGAGGTCCCAGTTCTTTTGGTACCTGAACGTTCCGAGGAAAGGGACACTCCGTGGTGCGGCACCCGACAAAGGTCGTGCAGTTCGGCCCACAGCCGCACGTGTGGAGACCGTGTCTACGAAGGAGCCCGGATGGAGAGTGCGGAGTCCAAAGTAGAACGGGGCAGCAGACAGGACCCAACGAGAGACCCAGTCAAGGTCGGGTGGACTCGGACCAGCACAACAGACGGGCCGCCGAGGCGAGACGTGAGCAGGACCTCCATGATCACAACCTTTCTTCTTCAACCAACAAGCAAGGGACCAACTCAACCGCCGAACTCAGGACTCCACCACAGAACTCCAAAGAACTCAACCACTCAACTAACGACCTTCCTTCTTTCTTTGCAACCAGCCAACGAACCCACCGAACTCTCTCACCCTACCCTGAGGATGGTGTCTTAATTTATAGATCCCCCTGGGCGGGGAGGGGCCTTGGCGAAGCTGACGTCACCATCCGCTCTGATTGGACAGGGCCTTCATGGGGTCCGCCCTTTCTGGGTGAAATTTCGGCTAGGCCGGGAGAGCCCGCCCACTCCACACGTGTTTGAGGAAGGTGGTTGGTGGTACAGCCAAGATTGAATTGGAACGTTTGGGGAAGCCGAAAAGAAACTGCGGACGTGAAGATTCTGCCTCGAGAAACGAGCCTCCGGAGACAGCAGATGGGCAATGGTGCGCTGTGGCCAGCGAACCGAGGGCTGCAAGCGCTATGGTACCGTGGATCGTAATGGAGGGGATATAATGATTTATTAATCTAACTAAAAAAACATCACAATGCACCCCCTTTTGCTTTCCCACTACACACAAGGAGGGGTTCTATCTGCACATATACTTAATGGCATAACTAACTTCGGGACAACTGTACGTTTGTATGCATACGGTTCCTAGAACCGTAACAATATGCTGGAATAAAAGTGAGGCTGCAAAGAAAGTGAGGATGCAGAGCGGGAAGCCATATCAAACGTTTGATTTTAACTCTCATTGGAAACCAGCCCAACATCTTTCTGGAGCCTTGGCATAAAATCCTCGTTAACATAACAATAGTGAGATTGAACGGCCATTAACTTCATCCATGTCTACCTTTAGTTCGTTATGTGACCCACACTCCCTTAGTAATAAGATTGACGAATTAGGCGTGATTATTAACAATAATGGTGTTGATCTTGCAGCAATCAATACCTGGTGTAGTGGCGTGCGCCTGTAATCCGGCTAATCGGAGGCTTGGGTTGGAGGATCGCTTGAGGACGGGAGCTCTGCGCTGGGCCGTGCTATGAGAGGGTGTAGGGCAGCCTGGAATCATGGCGAAACCCAATCCTTATCCCTGTGTCGTAAGAGGCGACCAGGGTTGCATCAGGAAGGGCATCTGGTGTAAAACCTATGCCAAATCAGTATGCGGATCATAACGGATGATCCGCTGTGGCGACCCCTAACGGGAGCAGCCGAAAGACGAACAACAACATCTTGCAGCAATCACTGAAACTTTGTTTTCCCCTGATTCGTTTGCAGACTTATTAAATATTCCAGACTTTGATTTGTTTTTGTGCCCAAGGTCAGAGTGAAGATGAGGAGGTGGGGCAATTTACACCAAGCAGTATCTTAATGCTCCATCTCTCATTGGCTCAGTTCCTGATAACTTGGAGGTGATTTGGTTGAGAGTCCGACCTTCATGTCTGTCACGATCGACAGCAAGCATATTTATTCATCGCCGCTATCGCCCTCTCAAAAGTCGATTAACAAACTGTTAAAATCACCTTAAGGCCCAGTCTCACCTTGACGTTTTAGCCAGCTTATGCCGATTTTTGGAAAATTTGTCTAAAACGCTTGTACACGTCGAATACGTTATGGGTAAGTTTTGATAACATTCAGAGCACGCTGAAAAACACTGCCATACGTCGTTGTACGCTGGCTTTAAACGTTGTACTTTTTGGTTGTCCTCAAATTTTCCATGCTTGAAATTTTAAGACTTATGCCAGCGTATGACTCACACGTTCTGCATAACGCTGGCCATAAGTTGTAGGCACGTCACGCCATCGTTGACACACGTTACTTGTAAGTTACTCATAAGTCGAAACACGTCGAGGTAATGTTTAGCGTACCCGAAACTTATTTCTAACCTATGAGTAACGTGTTGTACTCACGTTGCGCGATCGTTGACACATGTCGACACACGTTACTTGTAAGGTACTCAGAAGTCGAAACACATCAAGGTAATGGTTCGCATCAGTGTTCCAGACTCCCTGGTTTTATTTTTGTTATTTTATTTTTCTTCCTTCCTTCGGTATGATGGTGATTTTGACACTTCGATTTCTAGTGCGGTGATAATATAATGTAATTAATAGGCTGCCGCTCAACAATTTAAATTACAACCGCACTGTACACTGAACACCGTCATACCGAAAAGAAAAAAAAAACGGGAGTCTGGAACGCTGACGCTAACCATTATCTCGATGTGTTTCGACTTATGAGTACCTTACAAATAACGTGTGTCGATGTGTGTCAACGATCGCATATTGTGCGTACAACTTATTCCCATCGCATGCGGAACGTGTGTCATACGGCAAGTACATCGTAAAATTTTCAACATGTTTAAAATTACAAGACGTACTCCACTTACTACGACGTATGATAGCTTACGTTAGCGTTCTATTCACGTATACCAAACTTACCCATACCGTATTCGACGTGCGCCAACGTTTTAGACGCATTTTTCAGAGGTCGGCATACGCTGGCAAGATCGCCGAGGTGTGACTGCGATGTTGACACTTCCATTTCTGTGGCGGTTATGATTTGAATCGTTGTGCGGCAGCCTTTTCATAACCTACGCAACGTCATCGTCGGTGATACGCTGCCACGCGCTATGCCTAAGTTAGACTATCGTTGGGCATAGGTTGTGAAAGCCGACAACAGGTTCAGCATTCGTTGGTATAAGTTATATATAACACAACGAAACGTTCAAAGTCCGTTACTAATACGTTGTGCATAAGACCAAGTCGTTATGAATACGTCCGAATCTTTAAAAAAAACATCAAAAGTTCAACGTAAGCCAGCGTTTTACATACATTTTAATACGTTGCCATTGCTGGCTAAAACGTCAAGGTGTGACTGGGCCTTTAGCTTGATGATAGATCGTTTCCTCACTCAGCAGCCAGGTACTGGAATCATCATTCCAGGTGATTTCAATCGACTTGAACTTGATACTTCGAAAGAGTCTTAGAGGTCTCAGGGTTCTAAAGGGTATAGTGTGGTCTTTAGGATCTAAGGGGTTTACAGGGTTTAACGGTTATCCACATGGGTGGGGAAGGAAGGAGTAATGGCATGGGAATTATAGTATCAGAAGAGATCGAACAAGCAGGTGGTCAGAATGGAATGATGGGAGGGACAGATAGTTGTGGCATGGTTAGTGGTACAGAGGCAAATGGTGTGTGCAAATCCCCCTCCAAACCTTCTGCTTCTTCGAAAATAGCTTGAGCACCAGTGCCCAGAGCAGTCGGGCTTTCCACCAAAGAGGTCAATGATAGACGATATCCCCACTCTTCAGGCCCTCACCAAACGCAGACATGAGTTTCAGCAGGGGCTGTTTGCAATCTATGTTGATCTCCACAAAGTGTTTGATTCAGTGAATTGGGATGCCCTCTGGAGGATCACAAGGAATCACAAGGAGTAGATAAGGCTCCCTACACATGGAGAAAAGGAGGGAGGTTAAGAGCAGGGGTAAGAAAATTATTAGGTGGGGGAAGTGTAGGGGAAACATCATCGTTGAGTACAAAGAGGTTGAGGGCTAGGTATGAGCAACTTAAGAAAGAAGCAGAAGGTTTGGAGGAGGAGTGGAAGAAGTACAGAGGTGTTTAGGGGAATTGCAGAAGTTTTATGTGGAAGGATGTCAGGAAAGGGTGCATCGTCGAGGGATAGAAACCAGATATGGTGGATGGAGGAGGCAGCGAAGGCAATTGGTGAAAAGAAGGAGGTTTAGATAAGGATAGAGAAGATCAAGGATAGGGGGAAGCAGCTGGATGCAGGGTTGCTGCACCTGTATGGATCGAAGAAGAAAGCAGCAAGGAGAGCCGTGGATAAGGCATGGAATAATATGGAAGAGGAGGTGTACAAAAAGTTGGAAGAGGATGGTGGGAGGAAGATGATAAATAAATTGGCTCATGACAGGGATGACGATGGTAAGGACATTGGGGGGGGGGGGTGGTGATTAAGGATGGTGGTGGGAGGCTGACAGAGAGGGGGCAGTATTGAAGGGGTGGAAAGGGTATTTCAAAGACCTGTTGAACCGGGAAGGAAGCGACGGCGGGCTGGAGCTACCGTGTTTGTGGAGGGGAAAGTGGAGTTGGTGGAGATCACAGAGGAGAAAATGTGGACGGCATTGATAAGCATGTGGAAGGGAAAAGCACCAGGCATTGAGGTGTGTACAGTAATGATAATTGCAGTGGAAGAAGTCAGAGTGAGTTGGACAAAGAGGCTGTTGAACATATGCATGAGAGAGGGTTCAATTCCGCAGGAGTGGATGACAGGGTTAATTGGACAGGTATGGAAGGGGAAGAGCGATGTTCAAGATCCGGGGAAGTACATGCATGTTGAAGTCCCTCACAATACACAGCATCACCTCCAGCTCAAACATTCCCCTCATCCACTCCAGTGTGTCCCTGAATTCCTGCTTCTCTGCCTCAGTCCTTCCCGTTTGTGGCCCATATATTGAAATAACACACACCATATGCCTCTGTATTCCCAAAAATGCCATAATTATTTGTCTCTTCCACCTTTCCACTCTGACCACCCCCTTGCTAATCTCTTCTGATACTATTATTCCCACACCATTACTCTTTCCATCCCCTGCCATGTGATACCACTTGTACCCTCCAACCAACCCCCATGCCCTGTCCCCTTTCCATCTGGTCTTTGGAACATACACACACAACACTTCTATCCTCCTTCTCTGCATCACCTCTCCTCCTGTCCCCTCCAATGATCCCAGATTCAAACTACCAGGCCGGACCTCTCTTCTGAACCACTGCCCGCTTGGCAGAGGTAGTACCATCTTCATTAGTTTGGGATGTTCTGATCATTAATCAGCAGTGCTACCCTGGCTGATGTGGTAGATCTACTGCCCTAACCTGCTGCACCCACAAACACAGCTTTCTCCACTCGCTGCCCCCCCCCGCTTTTCCCCCCTCCACACTTGCATTTTCTCCCTCAGCACTCGACCCACTAAAATGGTGCTTATTTACAGTTAATAAAAAGAGTAAATATTTTTCAAAATCAACTCTTGCCACTCAGTTTGACCCTCAGCACACTCGCACAAATACGCTCTCGGCTGCCTTGTGTCATTCCCGCCTCCCTCACGCTCCTCCTCGACTCCCACACTTTTCGACCACATTTTTCCAAAATGACTTCTCACTACTCAGTTCGACCAACAGCATGCTCGTGCTCGTGTAAATATGCTTCTCCACTCCTTTGTAGGATCCTTGTCGCCCTCATGCTCTTTCACCACACCCTGAAGTTCTTTCTCTCCTCGCTGTGCAGGGCACTTGGGCAGCTTGACACAGCCACAATGTCAACTACTTCCACTCCAAATTGACTGAAGTATGATGGAGACAATGTACCAAACACGTATGTGACATAAAGCCCTTGATGGCTCAGCCTGGATTAAAAGAAAACTGCAGTTATTTTCCCCCTGAATGGTCTGATGGGTACCCTTGCCTCATGTTTAATTGTTAAGTAGAGCAGAGTGACAAGCATCTGCTCTTTGTCCATTTTCTATAAATGCTTGTTGAATTCTTTATTTGATTGAGGTTATTTTGTTGATTGAGCATTTGATTTGAATTCACCCATTTCATCGACAAGGAAATAAAAAGTCCTTCAGTTCATTTATTTTTCTTCTTAATAATAAATTCCTTGTTGACGTTTCAACCTGTCCATGATTGTCATTTCCTTCCATTGATCTGGCATTGTCTAAACCTAGATAGACTGGGAGATTAGAATTCCCAAACTAATTAACCTGTCAGAGTCGGCGTGCACCAGCAGTAAACGCTCGGCCGCGTTCCCTGGTCAGGAGGTCACGTGACCTCTCGACAAACGGAAAATTAGACGGTGGACACTGGAACTCGTGGTTAACTGATCGGTGTTCATGGTTGTTAGGCAACCTACCATACCACAAAGTTAATTGTGAACGGTGGCCCCAGGTTCGGTTCTTCTGAGGAGAAACGGGGATTAACCCCCTCATAATACACTCGGTACTCGTGGCCATAACAAACTGGAGTCAGGAGTGGGATTTATGGACCTGTGGTGCACTTCACGCACCTCAATATTCAGAGCTGTTTCGACAAAATTTTATTTAAATTTATTGTTGCGGACAATGCCGGACCAACACGGGCAGGTCCCAGGGGGAACGCGCCCTCAGCGATGCCAGAGGCCGAAAATAGCATGCAGTGATCGTGCCGGCAAGATCACGAGCTTTAAAAGCCTTGGCAAGTGCAAAATGCAAGTATGCCCCAGGCCACGGCCTCGTGGATCGTGGGAAATAGACCACACGCAAGTCCGACTGATCAATATGGCCAAGCACAGAGGAGGAAGTGCCTATTCAGATGAACATAGGAATGATGTCGATTCAAGGATACCTCACGGATCGTCGTAGTACTGTCACAAGAATCAGATTTCTCACCAAAGGCGTGAGAAACCGGTGAGATGACTGTCGACGATGGCCGATACTGCACAAGATCCAGCATTGAGGGCTTGAATTGCCATGTGTACTCACTCACTTGTTCAATCCATGTGTGAGTATTAATAGTGTTACGGCTGTGGAAATTCGCAAACCACCATTCAGGGCCCGTAGGTGAGATAACTCTAAGTACATTGTAGTTAGCCCCGAACCCGTTGTTTAGAGGGAATTTATGTGATTCATTCGGGCTGCGACGCTTTGAGATAGCCGTTTTTCTGTTCTATCTTTATTTTGAACCAACCACGTCTCAACCGCCATCACACAACAACCACCTTAACCACCACGCCAGCCATCGTCACCAACTACAACCATGCTCCAACCCTCAGACAACAATAACAACAACACCAACAGCCACGACCTTTACCTTCACAACTCAATCCCGCAAACATCGCATCACCGTCATTCCCAAACGGCACCATAACCATCAAACCACCACCGATAAACCCTCCACCACCCTCACCTCTCTCCTTCTACGGCCATTCCCGCACCACCTTTGAACACTGAGCGTCGGGCTGTCTTGGGCTCGTTCAACGATTCGCACCGAGCCGCGAGTGCAAATAGTGGCCTTTCCGAGGGAGAATTCGGATCAGGAACGCTACACGCCCACTTCTGATCCGTCCAATTAGCAAGCGCGGAGCGGCTTGGCCCCGCCTCCAGGCGTGTCTGTGTGAAATCGATATATGCAAATTCTCGGATCAGGGGAGGTTCACGCCCACTTTTCCTCCTTCCAATTGGCGAGCGTGGCTCCGCCCCCGAGGTCATCCTGATTCGGATATTTGCATATTGTTTTCTCCTGCCGGCCTATAAAACGGCGAGCGCAAGGTGAATAGTAAAGAGTGTGGCAGCAGCAGAGAATGTGGCAGCAGCAGAGTGTGGCAGCAGCAGTGTGTGTCGGCAGGGCAGAGTGAGTCGAGTCATCGGTGTGGCAGAGAGTAGAGTCGGGTGGCGAAGGCATCGAGTTGGGTTCTGCAGTCGGCTGAGGAGAGTTGTGGGAAGAGGCCAAGGAGCTCGGGTCCGAGGCGAGAAGGACGGCGGTCGGCGACGAGGTCCCGGTGTGAGATCGCTCGTCGCGGGACCCAAGCCAGCCAGCCATTCTCCCTCCCCCAGTGCATCAACAATTCCCCCTTTCCCCAGCGCTGAAATAGTGCAACAAGGGGGCCCCATTACCACCCCACTCCAAACGTCGTGCCAACGAAACCCACCAAGGAGCACGGAGTCGGGGCACAGCCACGCGGCCACATCTGCGGCTCGTCCGCCAACGCGTCACGAGGACGCGGGTAGGACCCCCCGGTCTCGCGGACCTGGCCGCTCCTTCAGGTCACGCGTGCATATTGGCCTACAGGCCCATCTGCCCCCTTGTCTATGAGGTTGGCTTCTTTCCTTTGCTTTTGAGTAAATGTGTTGGCACCGTCTGTAAAGTAGAACTGTATAAGTGTTGCCGTGTGTGCGCGTAGTCGGAAGTAACTCTGCGTCGTTGTTTCTTTTGTTGTAACTGCTACATGTGCATTTTGACTGTTTGACTGTATATGTGTGCTTTCTGTGTGTCACGTAATAAATGTGCATTGTGTGAACTGTTTTCCCGTTTCGCTTCGTCTTTTCTTTATTGACCCTCCATCCTGCTTCACGTAAAGGGTTCGTAGTGGGCTTAATATGCCCGATAATTAATCGGAACCGTCGAGGCCGACGATAACACTGCTCGGTTATCACTGTAGCACGGAACGGACCGCTTAAGCGGTTCGTGTCCGGAGTCGGCCTGTAGTGTGGTGTGATCGCCCGGTCGACCATTCGCGCAGGTACTTAGGTAGATCGAAATTGGCGAGCAACCCTATCCTGCGCGGATGGGCAATTTGCACGATCGTGGTGAGGTTAAACCCCACCCGTGACTAGCTCCCGGCGTTGGTCCGAGAGGGTCACAACTGAATTGTCCGTTCTGGTGGGCGAGGCGGCCGCCATTCGAGTCGAGCGGCCGATCGCACGCCGGCGGGCGTGAATTCGCAACAATATATATAATTTTGTGTGCGCTTTCGGTGTCCGTCACGCTTTACTCTGTAATGATTAAAAAAAAAGTTTGGAAGAAAAAGGTTACAATGCATTCATTCAACAATCACAAATGTCAGTCTGCATCATTTATTGCCCTTAATTTTGAATACCGGTTACCGCACCATTCCACAGGACTTTGTCACATGGCCAACATTCGATCACACGCGAGACACTGTAACTATAATCGAGTAAGGGCAGATTGTTACTTCAGGGTCCAAAGTTTGCACATACTGTAATGCTAAACATAAAAGGCACATTGAACACAGCTGAACTGAGGTGTCGCCATCATGGTAGCAAAGCTTGTGCAAATGGATGCAGGAATGTGCAACATTCAAAGCTGACAACTCACAGTGCATAACAGGAAAATTACAGCAGAGGATCCTGCGGTGTCGAACATCCGCAACGTTCACGCTTAGCAGCAAAATTATTCCTCTTTACCTCGGTTTCACAAGTTGGCTGTGAGAGTGGAATGTTAATATTTAAACACCAATGACTTGTTACTCATGCGAACTCACTCAACAATATACTCACAGGATGATTGGAACAAATGTAAACTCCCTTTCTTGGCGTTTGATTTCAAAGGTAAAATCTTTCTATAGAGATCAACATCCTCTCATTAATTGTAGTATTACCACATTACTTGTGTACCACGATGGGTCGTTTGCCTTTTTCTTTCTTTATATTTTACTTATATGGATCTTGAATGCCATCATGCTATGAACAAAATAATTGCATTCCTTTTGAATGACAAACCTACCTTACAATGGATTCCTGAATATATACACACGAACATACGAAAAGCCCTATTACGTCTCTCACAAATAATTAAAAGGAACGACCAATCAGCTCTGACTTGATAATCCACAGCTGTGACAAAATCTATACAGTATAATTAATCAACATTCAGCGTTCCGAGTCAAAAAAGGCTGCATAAAGCAACGATGACAAGCTACACAAGGTAAGTTCTTTGTTGGTGCAAACTCCACCTTAGTTCCTCCATAACAGCAGGCATTTACAAGCAGCAAATGCATGAGAACCCCAATGATACACGCCGCCATTAGCAACTGGACCGGTTTTATTGCGTGTTGGTAAATCATCAGTGACAGCATAGAAAGAACCACAAAACACCGAGGCTGCCGATGCTGCACCACGTGCAATGCCGATAACAGTTAACGTATAGAAAAAGCACTAAGAGTGCAAACATGTCTCTCACCTGTAATTTTGGGGGAAAATAAATCAGCTCTGACCTAATCAATCATCCCCAGCTGTGACTAGGACTATATAATTAATCAACATTCAGCCCTTCCAGACATTAAACGTGGTACATGTTTTGCAGCCACGGTGGTGAGCGGTTCTTTTCTACGCTGTCACTGACGACTTGCCAACAAGCGATGAAAGCGGTCCAGCGACTGATGGTGGCGTGTAGCGTTGGGGTTCTCATACATGTGCCACTTGTAAATATCTGCAGCTGGGGAGGAACTTGGATCGAGTTTAAAACAGCAAAGGGTTTAACTTGTGGAGCTTTTCTTGGTTGGGTCATGCAGCCTTCTTTAACTGGAAGGACCAAGTGTGTACATATATAACAAACTAAGGAACTGACCGGCAATTTTGACAAAATTTGGAAACAAATCCAACATCAACTTGTCAACTTGAACAAAGTAAAGCCGAGAGGAAGCAGAGTGGTGCTGTTGGAAATTATTTTTTATTACAAGAGTTCCCTTTCAAGGAACTTCAATGTACGAAGAAGCCATGAGGTCAATCAATCCTTCATAATGGCTGCCAACCTATGGTTGTTTGTCTGTACTCTATCCTCAATGCTGAGCATCAAGCATTTTTAAAGTCTTTGGTATGACGCGGCCGGGGTCAAGTTCGAAAAGCCGACCTCCCAGACTCAGAGAGGACTCACTAACCATTATCCCACCGAGTCTACGATGTGCTGCTTCCATATCTTTCATTCTCTCAGCTAATCATTTGTGGAAAACGAGCACAGATCGGGAATCAAATTTAGCAAATAATTTTGAAAAACGCTTTACAAAGGGCACGCTGAGCCAGTAGACTCCGGGTATTTCTTCGAGAGCAAACAACAATCAAGGTTCGAGTGCGATGCTGTACGATGGTGTGCACATTATGGCATCATCAGGAAATGCTTGTGCTGATTATACAATAATTTAAACAGTTACATGGTTTTACACCGAAGGAATGCTTCACTTTTGCACTCTAATGATACCAGCATGCTGGATGATATGAGAAATGAGTTTGCGAGTTTTTTCCTTAAAACCAAGGCTGAACTCCAATTTCAAGCCATATTTGTCATCAATTGGGATAAAATAACTATTTCTTATATCATTTCTTAAATTTTCGCACGTTTCGGTTGAGAAAAGGCTTTTTAACATGTCCCAGTGTGATCCTGTAGTGTGACACAAAAGCTCAATCTGAAGTCCCTGCTTTAGTGTTATCTGCAAAAGATGTAATGCGAAACATTTTCCAAAATCATAAGCATTTAAAGGATATTTTATAATCAAGTTCTGATTTCAGCGTTTGGGATAAAATGTCCCTGTATGTTATCGCACCCCCGACCACATCCTCCGCTCAATTTCAGTCATTTTACGCTCTTACTCCCCATATCTACAACTTTCTACCAGTCTTACCTATCTAACCCCCTATTCTCAACCTCCCCAGTGGCTTTGTTTCTCCCAGTGTGTACATAATAAGGAGATGATACAAAAATTTCCTTTAACTGTTTAGCGATGAGCTTGGTGTAATCATCATGTTTTTTTAATAACCGGCCGCTGTGCTAGTCCAGATTGACGGGCTTCCATCAACTTTCCAACGCAAAAGGATTTCTCATACATTCACAAAATTGTCTCAAAACTACGCCGAAGGAGGTGAACTGTGAATAGACGATGTAAATTATTAAAAAATAAAACAAAATTTATAACCAACCCAGGATCGCATAGGCAATCGAGACCGATTTCAACAGGTAAAGGCAAACACAAATACGGGGATGGGGGCAGGGGCAAGGATGGAAAGTTACTTGAACCATTATATACAATAAAACATCATAGAAAATCATTTTTCATTAAATTATGATCACCCATAAGATTTCCACAGAGATCAAAAATATATCTTTTGTACATTGCAAGACGACATTCGCCCTGGGAGGAATTGCACCAAAATCTTGAGAACTTAAACCCATAGCTGTTTATACAAAGCAACTGCAACCAACATGACGGAATTTGTCATTTAAACTTCCCTTGCATCAACCCACAACTCTCCAATTCATTTGGATTTCAAACATACGTGTTACTGGGTGACATACCCAAATTAGAATAAAACATTGATCATTCCTCTTCCCACCATGGTATTTCCACTTGAACCCAACTTGCTCGAAAACAATAGCTTGGGTTTTATGCACTCTATGACGGGACATAAAACACACCCGTTTAACGTTGATGGCTATAAGTTAAAAAAAAAATATATATATATATATATATTCACTTGTTCGATGCCAACCAACCACATGCCCTTGTAAACCATAAGCTCATTGTCTTCTGAGAACTTCGCAAATTATGAATCTTCTTGGAGCGTTCAAAATATTCTAGGAACGAGATGCAGTGATTGAAGAAGCATCAAGGTTTGTAATTTAATTTCTTCAAAAGTGTATATATATATATACATATCCATATACATACATATACATATATATATACATATATATGTATATATTATTTAATGGAGGCCCAGACACTTGGCAGAGCTTCATGGCGTTCGCCGCAAGTCAAGAAATGTTTCTCGGCTCAAACCAATCCTGGACGGTTTGCCGCTCTGTCATAGTATACTCGACTGGGCTTTGGAATTTGTTCAGGATGACGGCGTTTACTCGCCTCCTCCACGGGATCTTTAACGTCCACCGACGTCCAGTGCTAGCAAACGGGTAATCTGGATTAGAGTCCGTCCAATGGATGACACCTGCAGTGATGCTTCGGCCTGCATGCAAAACACCAGGATTCGAACCCAGGCTACGCATCTCAGAGGCATACCTCTAGACTGTCTTGCCAGCAGATATATAATTGGTAAGAAAATATTTCTTGCTAAGTATTTAAATATCTCATCCTGTATATTGAAAAATACCGAAACGTTGGCAGTTCTTGAATCATTGCAAGTATGTCGTTCCTATAACCTTTTGAATGCCCCGAGTACGCGAGGTGATGTCATTGCAAAAGTAAAATCTGAAAATAAATCGATTCTTGTTCTCATGAACTCAAACCTTTTCAGTGTGGAGATACCAGCGCAATGTCAGTGGTTTACCGCTTTTACTCTGACTCTCAGCTGATGGGCATGAGTGTGGACCATGGCTGTTTTGAGGGAAACGATTGCATGGGGTGTTTGAGCAGCGTTTGTGTTTGAGGTAATGATGACAGCACTGCATTTGACGGATGTTTTGCCGCTTTCTTTGTGGCATCTCCACCACCATCGAGTAGCTCTTCAACATGCCTTAAAAGAGCTGGAAAGAAGTCGGGAACTCCATCGTACCCTGCAAAAATAAACACACAAAATAAACTGGGCTGGAGGGAGTAGGGGCAATCTCGTGATGGAAGGGTGGACACGAGGAGCAGATCTCTTTCATATTCAAAACCTCAAAACGTGTAAACTTATCACATGCACAAGATGTGATCAAAAAGTTCGGTAAGTGTTTGGATAAAATCATTTTGATAAACATTAAACACTTACATCATCAATCCCCTTCGAAGTATAGTACTCCCCTCCCGCACAAACACACTTGTTCCATCGTTCCTGCCGCTGTCGGAAACATTTCTGGAAGTCCTCTTTGTTAATCGCCTTCATAAGGTCTGTCGTGTTGGACTTGATATCTTCGATCGTGTCAAATCGCTTCGCTTTCATCATTTGTTTCAATTCAGGGAACAGCCAGAAGTCGCACGATGCCAAGTCAGCCGAATATGACGACTGTGCCGCGACAGGAATGTTTTTTGACACCAAAAATTGTTGGATAGATGGCGAAATTGGATAGAACCACAAACTGGTCCAACATGTGAAACGTCTTTCAATCCTGACAAATCTCACACTCTCTCTATGTCTCTCCGAAAAGACTGTTTAGAACAGCCCCCCCCCCCAACTACTTTCTCAACAACCCTCTGGAAGAAGTCCTTTCATTCAAGCGTCTGGGTCTCACTATCTGCCATGATCTTTCCTGGGAAAGCCAAATTTCCAACGTGGCCTTCAAAGCCAGTCGCCGACTGGGAATCCTCCGTCGTGCAGTCCTTCCTCGGCCCACCTGAGCTCCTGACCACATACAAAGCTTTCATCCACAGCCTCATGGAGTACTGCTCTCCCCTCTGGGCTGGTACTCCTGTCTCCCACCTTTCTCGGTTTCACGCTGTGGAAACCAAGGTATTTAGGATCATTGGTATCTCCCACGATGAGGCTGAGTCTTTGGACCTCTCACTCTCTCACCACAGGCAGGTCGGTAGTCTTTCTGTCTTCTACAGTTTCCTCTCCAGTCTCGCCCCCCCCCCCCACTGTGTCTGTGATTTGTCCCCACCATATTTCCGCAGGGTGCTCAAGGTCCGCCAACAACCCCCTACTGGTAAAACTACCAAAATCACGAATCACTGCTCACCTTCACTCTTTCATTCCTCTTTTTCCCCACCTATGGAATAAACTCCCTCACTCTATTCAATCCAATTCTTCCCTCCAGGCCTTCAAAACAGCTGTTCACCACCACCTCTTCTCTTCCCCCATCCAAAACCTCGATCTTTTCTACCTCCGTTAATCCACCCCAAACCCACCTCCTTCAAGTTCCCTGCTTTCCTTCCTAAAAATCCATATGGTGTCCATCTTTTATACCCCGTGTTTCCCGCCCCACCCCTCTCCCTTCCACAGATCTCATGTCTCTGTTCCTCACTGTTTTGTCCTTCCCTCTGCCACCCATCTTGTCTCATGCCCCCCCCCAACCCCGCCCCTTGCTATGCGTTGTGTGTTAGCTCTCATCGGAGCCTTGACAAGGTATACAAAAAAAAAAAGAAGTGTGGCAGGACGCATCGTCATCATGGAGGAGTCACCCATTATTCCACTTTTCTGGTCTTTTCCGTCTGACTGCTTCTCGCAAACGTTTTGTAAGTTCCACTTAGAAAGCTGCATCAACACAAGGATACAAGGGACACAAGGAAATCTAACACAGATGGAGGCCATTCAGCCCATCATGCCTGTGTGAACACCATACTAATTTATCTACACAAGATCCAAGGAATAAAATTCAAAAATAAATATATATTTTAAAATTATTATTTTTAAGTTTTTGTATTTTGTTTTTCTTTTAATTCTTCCCCTCAGGGGAGGGGGCATGGGCTTGGTTAAAACACACAACCCACCTTGACAAGACCCCCACCAACAGCTCTCCATACACATGCACACAATCACCCATCAATGCTCAAACTACCTAAAACATCCCCATACCCCTCAATCTCCATAACTTCCAGGTACCTATCTAATTCTAATTTAAACTTATCTACTTTTTCTGCTGCCACTACCTTTCCAGGGCGACCATTCCATGCATTAACTACTCTGAGTAAAAGTCCCCTGCCTTACTACCGTCTTAACTCTCCTCTTCTTTACTCTCAGCTGTGGCCCCTGCTCTTATCACTGTCTACCCAGTAGCACATTTGGGAAGAAATTTTGTGTGAACCATTCCTTCCATGTTGAAGAAGGTAATCAGCATGACCTTCACTTGTGATGTCGACTGACGCGCCTTTTCCGGTCTCGGTGATGCGGGTGTCTTCCACCAGGAGCTATGTGCTTTCGTTTCTGGGTCATACCGGTAAACCCACGACTGATCACCCGTTATCGTCTGGGGTAAGAATGTTGAATCCGAAATGCATTGATCAAACAGGTTGGATGAAATGAAGACACCATTTTCTTTTTGATCATCGGTGATGCGCGCAACGAACTTTGCGCTGACGCACCTCATGTTCAAATTGTCTGTCACTATGGCCTGAACGGAACCAAATGAGAGACACCCGGTCTCTTCTGCGATTTCTCAAATGGTTAAACATCGGTTTTCATCATGGACGACAGTGCTGACTTGAGTGATGTTTTCATCGGTTCGTCCTGTTGACGGATGATCGCTTCTTTCGTCATCTTCCAGCAACTCATTTCCTTCCCGAAACCTTTGAAACCACTCGAAAACGGTCTTCCTTGTCACAGCTTCATCTGCGTAGACCGTTCCGAGCATTTTGGGTGTTTCTGTAGCCATATTGCCAATTTTAAAACAAAATTTCATGTTTGCACGTTGCTCAAACTTTGACATTTTCTACAAAAGTTCCAAATGGCATAAACACATTCTCACACAAAGTAATGCCATGGCGAACTGGTCAGGTCAGGTATGGGAGCATGTGCCAGAACAGCGCGTCGCTGCGTTTTGTTGGAAGGCGAACTGGCACGAAGTAAAATGGTGTTTGTTGCGTGCTGGCAAGTAAGAGGGTTAACAAAATAAGCCCCACCCACAGACCTCAGCAATATTCACTCATTCAATAATAGTGGCACCATTCACGAAACTTTTTGATCACACCTCGTATTATTTTCTTACAATCATATTTTGTCTCAAAGAAGGGAATAAAATTTTTTTATTTTTTTATTTTTGCAGAATCTAAAGGCCCTGTCACACCTTGACGATTTAGCCAGTGTACGCCGACGTATGAAAAATTTGTCTAAAACGCTGGCACACGTCGAATACGTTCTGGGTAAGTTTGGTATACGTCGTAGTACGCCAAGCTGTCGACAAATTTTAACATGCTTGAAATTTTTCGACGTATGCCATGAGTTCAGTAACCATGGAGTCTGGAACACTGACGCTAAACATTACCTCGACATGTTTCGACTTATGAGTAACTTACAAGTAACGTGTGTCGACGTGTGTCAACGATCGCGTAACATGCCTACAACTTTTGCCAGCGTATGCAGAATGTGTGCGTCATACGCTGGATACGTCGGAAAATTTTCAACATGCTGAAAATTTGTTGACGTTCTCGGCGTACTACGACGTATGCCAGAGTGCTTCAGTGTGCTCTTAACGTATACAAAACTTACCCATAACGTATTCGACGTGTGCCAGCGTATTCGGCAATTTTTTCAAATGTCGGCTAAAACGTCAAGATGTGACAGCGGCTTGACACTTCGATGTCTGGTGCAGTTATGATTTGAATCGTCGAGCCGCAGCCTTTTAATAGGCTACGCCACGTGATCGTCGGCGATACGCTGCCGCGCTATGCATAAGTTAGACTATCGTTGGGCATAGGTTGTGAACGCCGACAACACGCTCAGCATTCATTGGTATAAGTTATCTATATGTTCGCGAAACGTTATGTGTACGTTACTAATACGTTATGCATACGTCCAAAACTGGAAAAAAAACATCAATAGTTCAGCGTATGCCAGCGTTTTACATACATTTTGATACCTTGCCATACGCTGGCTAAAACGTCAAGGTGTGACAGGGCCTTAAGGCTCGTAGTGGAACTGCCACACACACCAACATACAGATGGATACATGAGACAAACACAGCCAATGAGCTTGAGGGAAGTGCCGTCGCCTTCCTGGGCACTCTGGGTACAAGCAACGCCACAACAATGGTGCCGCCTTTCTCACCGCGCTCAGCGGGGCATTTCCGAAGGATAAATTTTCTCCTCCCCATGCATGTCAACCTATGGAAATTGTCCGTGATCTAATCGTTTTAATGCTGAACGTAACCTTTTAATGGCACAAAAGAATCTATTGTTGCTGATGAAGTCAGCTGTGAAGCCGGCAAAAAGTTGCCTGAGACCGGGTCTGCTCTCGCTTTTTTTGCTCAAATTAGCAGAGTCGGTCCAGTTTTTAACTTTTGGTTGGAAGCGCCTTCTTCTTCTTTGAAAATGTGTAATCCCAACCACCCCAATTATATATATATATATATATATATATATATATATATATATATATATATATATATATATATATATATAATTGACCCCTCCTAACGTCTTTATAGTTGTTGAAGAACTCTGGGAAGGGTTCGAAACAGCGTTAGCACTTACCTTGCGTAGGTCTTCTTGGGTTGCTTAATGCAGCTACTTTGGCAAGAGGAGCATGGGAGGGGTCAATTATTTATATAATCCTAGCCACCTGGGTGTAGTCGATTAGGTGAGAGCTGATTGGCTATTCCATCCATTCACAGGTGAGAGATGTGGGTGGGACTTTATATCTATAATATATATATATATATATATATATATATATATATATATATATATATATAATGTTTAGAGCATCTGCTCTAAATCTGAGTTTCAAAAACCATCAAGTCAAACCAAAGACTTTTTTTTAATGGTACATGCTGCTTCCTTGACACAGCATTTTCGAAGGATAGAGCACAGATAAACAACATTGGGAAGGCAATTGCAAACCACCCAGTGTAACCCTTGCCAAGAAAGCAAGAAAGCAGCACGTACCATTTTTAACATCTTTGGTATGACTGGATGAGGGTTCAAACCACCAACCTCTCAGAGTCAGAGTGGACACTCAAACCATAACATAACCAAGTCTGCTTCTCTGGATTAATGAGTTAAGTACTTGTCGAGTTATCAAGGCTGTTCTTTTGATTCCGCAAAAGAAGAATTGTTTTTTTTGTTTTGGGGTTAGAGTTAGGTAGCATGTTCCCAAAGTTATGTTGCTGTAGTCACGTTTAACTTCCTGCCACACTTATTCACAATGGATGTGCAACTTGTCATGATTCATGTATTGTCGGAGCCTAGTCATCGCCAGCATAAACTTCCATTTTCATTGCACAATTTGACTAAAGTGTTCCACTCACAATGGCATCGTTCTGTACAACAATGCAGCACCAGCCATTGTTTCTGGCCAAAAACATCAGTACATTGGTGACAAAGAAGGAAAAGGGAAATTGGATATGGGTAGAGGTCATGTGACCCATCAGGCCTGTGCAATATACATGTCAAGGTTCCCACTGACTGCATTTGATGTTGGCACATGTGGTGGAGATCTTGTTGGTCTGGGACTTTTCTTGATCTTGCAGCAATGCTTCAGCATTCTTCCACTATTTGCTGATCGTCCACTCAAACTTCAGCTTTGCCTCCTTATAAAGTGAACCAACCAGACTTCACAGTTTAATGGTGAGCTGCACTGTCTGTGGGTTTTGCTTCTTCGTACTCTGGGTGCAGCTTTTGTATTTGCTTTAAATTTAACTAAAGCTTGTCGAGTAGCTTGTACTTAAATCACATGGAGGCCAAAGACATCAGGACACATCAATGTCCATTTATATGAATTTCAAGTACGATAGTTGACAATGGATAAATACATCAAGGTGATCGTGGTCTTTCTGCACGTCAGTCGTGCATGTCCCTTTGGGAAATTATTACATGTTGCCGAGCAGTTCCAAGTTCCCATACTTCCAACTTCTTTGCCATTTGGTCCATATTGCCAGGAATCCTTTTTTTGTTCTTGCCCCATAGATGAGCCATCGCAGCTATGCCAAGGAAATGGAAAGCCCAAATTGGAAGGAGTGCTCGAGATGCGAGGAATCGGAGAGCACACAAAGACGAGGAGACTGATGAGCACCGCTCTCAATGAGTTGAACAGCAACAGCCACGTCAGGCCACTGTAAGGGAAAGAGAAACCGCGGAGCACCGCTCTCAAAGATAGCACCCTGATTCCCGTCAGAGAAGCGATGGGTCTTATATGCTTGGATGATAAAATTAGAACTTCAATATCAGAGACAGGCACATCATCGTGTAATATAATATTAGTTCCCTTAAACGGAACTTCACCAGACTTGGAGTCATGGTTAGAGCATTTGCTCTGAGTCTGGGAGGTTGGTGGTTCAAACCCTGGCCAAGTCATGCCAAAAAGTTTTAAATGGTAAGT
>NC_140967.1:88393768-88421268 GCF_056783735.1 Eptatretus burgeri
CGGAAGGGGTATGGTGGTGGTTGGAGAAGTGTAATGTCAGAAGGGGTATGGTGGTGGTTGGAGGAGTGTAATATAGGAAGGGGGTATGGTGGTGGTTGGAGGAGTGTAATGTTGGAAGGGGTATGGTGGTGGTTGGAGGAGTGTAATATAGGAAGGGGTATGGTGGTTGGAGGAGTGTAATGTCGGAAAGGGTATGGTGGTGGTTGGAAGAGTGTCATGTTGGAAGGGGTATGGTGGTGGTTGGAGGAGTGTAATGTCGGAAGGGGTATGGTGGTGGTTGGAGGAGTGTAATGTTGGAAGGGGTATGGTGGTGGTTGGAGGAGTGTAATATAGGAAGGGGTATGGTGGTGGTTGAAGGAGTGTAATGTCGGAAAGGGTATGGTGGTGGTTGGAGGAGTGTAATGTTGGAAGGGGTATGGTGGTGGTTGGAGGAGTGTAATATAGGAAGGGGTATGGTGGTGGTTGGAGGAGTGTAATGTCGGAAAGGGTATGGTGGTGGTTGGAAGAGTGTCATGTTGGAAGGGGTATGGTGGTGGTTGGAAGAGTGTCATGTTGGAAGGGGTATGGTGGTGGTTGGAGGAGTGTAATGTCGGAAGGGGTATGGTGGTGGTTGGAGGAGTGTAATGTTGGAAGGGGTATGGTGGTGGTTGGAGGAGTGTAATATATGAAGGGGTATGGTGGTGGTTGGAGGAGTGTAATGTCGGAAAGGGTATGGTGGTGGTTGGAAGAGTGTAATGTTGGAAGGGGTATGGTGGTGGTTGGAGGAGTGTAATATAGGAAGGGGTATGGTGGTGGTTGGAGGAGTGTAATGTCGGAAAGGGTATGGTGGTGGTTGGAAGAGTGTCATGTTGGAAGGGGTATGGTGGTGGTTGGAGGAGTGTAATGTCGGAAGGGGTATGGTGGTGGTTGGAAGAGTGTAATGTTGGAAGGGGTATGGTGGTGGTTGGAGGAGTGTAATACAGGAAGGGGTATGGTGGTGGTTGGAGGAGTGTAATGTCGGAAAGGGTATGGTGGTGGTTGGAGGAGTGTAATGTTGGAAGGGGTATGGTGGTGGTTGGAGGAGTGTAATATAGGAAGGGGTATGGTGGTGGTTGGAGGAGTGTAATGTCGGAAAGGGTATGGTGGTGGTTGGAAGAGTGTAATGTTGGAAGGGGTATGGTGGTGGTTGGAGGAGTGTAATATAGGAAGGGGTATGGTGGTGGTTGGAAGAGTGTCATGTTGGAAGGGGTATGGTGGTGGTTGGAAGAGTGTCATGTTGGAAGGGGTATGGTGGTGGTTGGAGGTGTGTAAGATTGGAAGGGGGATGGTGGTGGTTGGAGGAGTGTAATGTTGGAAGGGGTATGGTGGTGGTTGGAGGAGTGTAATGTTGGAAGGGGTATGGTGGTGGTTGGAGGAGTGTAATATAGGAAGGGGTATGGTGGTGGTTGGAGGAGTGTAATGTCGGAAAGGGTATGGTGGTGGCTGGAGGAGTGTAATATAGGAAGGGGTATGGTGGTGGTCGGCGGAGTGTAATGTCGCAAAGGGTATGGTGGCGGTTGGAAGAGTGTAATGATGGAAGGGGTATGGTGGTGGTTGGAGGAGTGTAATATAGGAAGGGGTATGGTGGTGGTTGGAGGAGTGTAATGTTGGAAGGGGTATGGTGGTGGTTGGAAGAGTGTCATGTTGGAAGGGGTATGGTGGTGGTTGGAGGAGTGTAATATAGGAAGGGGTATGGTGGTGGTTGGAGGAGTGTAATGTCGGAAAGGGTATGGTGGTGGTTGGAAGAGTGACATGTTGGAAGGGGTATGGTGGTGGCTGGAGGAGTGTAATGTCGGAAGGGGTATGGTGGTGGTTTGAAGAGTGTAATGTTGGAAGGGGTATGGTGGTGGTTGGAGGAGTGTAATATAGGAAGGGGTATGGTGGTGGTTGGAAGAGTGTAATGTTGGAAGGGGTATGGTGGTGGTTGGAGGAGTGTAATATAGGAAGGGGTATGGTGGTGGTTGGAGGAGTGTAATGTCGGAAAGGGTATGGTGGTGGTTGGAAGAGTGTAATGTTGGAAGGGGTATGGTGGTGGTTGGAGGAGTGTAATATAGGAAGGGGTATGGTGGTGGTTGGAGGAGTGTAATGTCGGAAAGGGTATGGTGGTGGTTGGAAGAGTGTCATGTTGGAAGGGGTATGGTGGTGGTTGGAAGAGTGTCATGTTGGAAGGGGTATGGTGGTGGTTGGAGGAGTGTAATGTCGGAAAGGGTATGGTGGTGGTTGGAGGAGTGTAATGTTGGAAGGGGTATGGTGGTGGTTGGAGGAGTGTAATATAGGAAGGGGCATGGAGGTGGTTGGAGGAGTGTAATGTCGGAAGGGGTATGGTGGTGGTTGGAGGAGTGTAATGTCGGAAGGGGTATGGTGGTGGTTGGAGGAGTGTAATGTTGGAAGGGGTATGGTGGTGGTTGGAGGAGTGTAATGTTGGAAGGGGTATGGTGGTGGTTGGAGGAGTGTAATATAGGAAGGGGTATGGTGGTGGTTGGAGGAGTGTAATGTCGGAAAGGGTATGGTGGTGGTTGGAGGAGTGTAATGTTGGAAGGGGTATGGTGGTGGTTGGAGGAGTGTAATGTCGGAAAGGGTATGGTGGTGGTTGGAAGAGTGTCATGTTGGAAGGGGTATGGTGGTGGTTGGAAGAGTGTCATGTTGGAAGGCGTATGGTGGTGGTTGGAAGAGTGTAATGTCGGAAAGGGTATGGTGGTGGTTGGAGGAGTGTAATGTTGGAAGGGGTATGGTGGTGGTTGGAGGAGTGTAATGTTGGAAGGGGTATGGTGGTGGTTGGAGGAGTGTAATATAGTAAGGGGTATGGTGGTGGTTGGAGGAGTGTAATGTCGGAAAGGGTATGGTGGTGGTTGGAGGAGTGTAATATAGGAAGGGGTATGGTGGTGGTTGGAGGAGTGTAATGTCGGAAAGGGTATGGTGGTGGTTGGAAGAGTGTAATGTTGGAAGGGGTATGGTGGTGGTTGGAGGAGTGTAATATAGGAAGGGGTATGGTGGTGGTTGGAGGAGTGTAATGTCGGAAAGGGTATGGTGGTGGTTGGAAGACTGTCATGTTGGAAGGGGTATGGTGGTGGTTGGAGGAGTGTAATGTCGGAAGGGGTATGGTGGTGGTTGGAAGAGTGTAATGTTGGAAGGGGTATGGTGGTGGTTGGAGGAGTGTAATGTCGGAAGGGGTATGGTGGTGGTTGGAAGAGTGTAATGTTGGAAGGGGTATGGTGGTGGTTGGAGGAGTGTAATATAGGAAGGGGTATGGTGGTGGTTGGAGGAGTGTAATGTCGGAAAGGGTATGGTGGTGGTTGGAGGAGTGTAATGTTGGAAGGGGTATGGTGGTGGTTGGAGGAGTGTAATATAGGAAGGGGTATGGTGGTGGTTGGAGGAGTGTAATGTTGGAAGGGGTATGGTGGTGGTTGGAGGAGTGTAATGTCGGAAGGGGTATGGTGGTGGTTGGAAGAGTGTAATGTTGGAAGGGGTATGGTGGTGGTTGGAGGAGTGTAATATAGGAAGGGGTATGGTGGTGGTTGGAGGAGTGTAATGTCGGAAGGGGTATGGTGGTGGTTGGAAGAGTGTAATGTTGGAAGGGGTATGGTGGTGGTTGGAGGAGTGTAATATAGGAAGGGGTATGGTGGTGGTTGGAGGAGTGTAATGTCGGAAAGGGTATGGTGGTGGTTGGAAGAGTTTCATGTTGGAAGGGGTATGGTGGTGGTTGGAAGAGTGTAATGTCGGAAGGGGTATGGTGGTGGTTGGAAGAGTGTAATGTTGGAAGGGGTATGGTGGTGGTTGGAGGAGTGTAATGTCGGAAAGGGTATGGTGGTGGTTGGAAGAGTGTCATGTTGGAAGGGGTATGGTGGTGGTTGGAGGAGTGTAATGTCGGAAGGGGTATGGTGGTGGTTGGAAGAGTGTAATGTTGGAAGGGGTATGGTGGTGGTTGGAGGAGTGTAATATAGGAAGGGGTATGGTGGTGGTTGGAGGAGTGTAATGTCGGAAAGGGTATAGTGGTGGTTGGAGGAGTGTAATGTTGGAAGGGGTATGGTGGTGGTTGGAGGAGTGTAATATAGGAAGGGGTATGGTGGTGGTTGGAGGAGTGTAATGTCGGAAAGGGTATGGTGGTGGTTGGAAGAGTGTAATGTTGGAAGGGGTATGGTGGTGGTTGGAGGAGTGTAATATAGGAAGGGGTATGGTGGTGGTTGGAGGAGTGTAATGTCGGAAAGGGTATGGTGGTGGTTGGAAGAGTGTCATGTTGGAAGGGGTATGGTGGTGGTTGGAGGAGTGTAATATAGGAAGGGGTATGGTGGTGGTTGGAGGAGTGTAATGTCGGAAAGGGTATGGTGGTGGTTGGAAGAGTGTCATGTTGGAAGGGGTATGGTGGTGGTTGGAAGAGTGTCATGTTGGAAGGGGTATGGTGGTGGTTGGAGGAGTGTAATGTCGGAAAGGGTACGTTGGTGGTTGGAAGAGTGTAATGTCGGAAGGGGTATAGTGGTGGTTGGAGGAGTGTAATATAGGAAGGGGTATGGTGGTGGTTGGAGGAGTGTAATGTCGGAAAGGGTATGGTGGTGGTTGGAAGACTGTCATGTTGGAAGGGGTATGGTGGTGGTTGGAGGAGTGTAATATAGGAAGGGGTATGGTGGTGGTTGGAGGAGTGTAATATAGGGAGGGGTATGGTGGTGGTTGGAGGAGTGTAATATAGGAAGGGCAGGGGGGAGTGTCAAAAATTCCACCATATTGCAGATGCCATTTGGCACGTCTCAGAATTCCAAAGCAGAAACTTGAGCTTGGGTTTTTGTTGTTGTTTCGTATACAGCCTGTGCCTGCTGGTTGCATCATTGCCTGGAAGCACTGCTGTGCTGCTGATGCAGTACCCTTGTTATTAGTAAGCTGGTACTCATTTTGCTAACGTCAGAAAGATGACAGGCTGAATCAACCCACCTGGTGTTATTTCAACAGTCAAAGGGGCTCCAACTCAAGACCCTAAGGTCTTAAGCAAACCACTTTAACCGTTAAGCCAACACCAGGCTTTGTTGGGTTGCATGAAGATGACTTCCCCCCTATGCAAGTGAACGTGAATAAGAAGATTCTCTTTTACAACCAAATCATAAACTTTAGTCATGAAAACATTTATTTGCTTCCCCACCCATGATTCGAGTCGTTTCCGAGCGGTGTCCAAGCTGGTAAAGTAACTCGCATGGAACCCGAAATGTTGGTGATACTTGATCGAACAAAGTGCACAACACCCTGATAGGCTCTGGGTTTCCTAACCCCACTATGTTACCGGAACCAGGCGACTGCGCCACCCATAGTAAACATCTTCCAGCTTCATCAGTAGATCAACCCAAGACAAAGCCTTCCTGAATACTTGATATTGCAGATTACAGGCCACAATAGGATAATCAAGTGCAATTGCGTGCAACAAACATTTAAAAAAAAAAAAAAATCTTTTCAAAACCACAACAAATGGGAAGAGCTAAGCCAACATCTTTCAAAAATTAAACAATCACAAAAGCAAGACGTCACAATGAGCGTAACATGCGACACGTTTGCACCGGGGTGTTGGCATCCATCCTACGCAACAAGTTTCTTTGCACAGAGCAACCCAGGACGTCTCAGTTAATTTGTATTTATTTACTCATTTTGATTTTATAGTCTTGCGTTTAATTACCGCTGTGTAGCAACCATACTGACACAATCTGTTATTATTTACACAACTCACCAGATTTTCCTGGGGAGAAGTTCTTCAGCGAAGGTCGTTCCACGATGAAGAACATGGAGCCAACGACAAAGACTTTGTACAGAATCGCATTGTGGTTGATGAAACTCTGAGCCACGCACGGTGGCTTCACATCCACAAGCCCATCCTCGTTGAAGATTATGGCCATCTGAAAAGACAGGCCAAACCACCAAGGCAGAGTTAGCATGGGAGTACACCTGTTGAAGAGTCACCGCCACCATGATGGCTCCTGTCACCACTCCTGGGTGCCTGGGAAGTTATCAAAGAGCCATTTCATCTTGCTCTTACAACATACGTTGAGAATGTTCCTGACAAGTGTGGCTCTTTTGCCAACAAAATCGAAAGATAAGCTTTTAACCGTAAATGGAAAACCGCTTTTGAAACATCTGCTGCGCTGACACAGGGTGGCCTAGAGGTATGCACACTCTCCTTTGAGCCGTCTCGCCTGGGTTTGGATGCTGGCCCAGCTCTAAATGACAAAACCTCGGTGTTCCGCAGGGAGGGCGATTCATCAAGGTGTGTGCCGTGCCTCGGATGGAAAATTAACCTGGATGTCCCATCTGCCAGGATGAAGATCCCACGGTATCCTCAGCAAAGAGTAGAAGAGCTATCGCTGGCACCCGAAACCGAATTTAAAAATTCCTGCTCTAACTTACAGGGGGAACTGCATCAGCGGCACAGCCGTGTCCCCTAAAAAGTGTGCTACCCACAGCCATGTGCTGCATCCAGAAAAAGAACAATCTGGTTTTGGTGCTTAATATGACTCGGCCTGGGTTGGGTACCGGTCCTGCTTTCAATCATGAACCGAACAGCTGTTTCTTCTTCTTCAAAAAGTTAAAGTTGAAAGACTATTTCTTTAAGTGTTCTGTCATTAACTTTTGAGCACACAAAGCATGACTGACAATCAATCTTTACAAAGCTTGCTCACTTCAGCGGAATCCTTGCTTGGGGCATATTGATGCAAGGACTTGGAAGGGGTACGTCTACAGCAGTGAGAACTTGCAAAGCACTATGCGTGGGGGTAAGGGGTTTGGGTGGGGGGGGAGGGTATCTACAAAGTACATAAGTAAAATGGTAGAAATTTAAATCGCCCCGACAACCATCATTTGAATCACTTCTCGCAGATGCTCAACACCAGATCACTCACCAGCTCCAAGATAATCACGTGCAATCATGAAATACTTGAATTGACCATTGTCACCAATTCACAGTTGGTAAATTGAGTGGATAACTTTTGAAAGATGATGTTGAAAGCAGAGATAAAATTATTATAATCAAGTTACTGTATCCTTGCACTTAAAAAAAACCTGAAAACGCAGGTGGAGGATAATGGCACTTATGTTGTAAGGCCAAAGGAAACCTTTACCCAAGTAAGAGAAATAGCTCTCAGTGGCACTGCCATGAACATCACTTGTACAGAATGAAGAGATGAAGGAAGTTTGAACAGCATTTTCACAGCACATGAGATACCACAATGTCCCACGTACGTTTGTTCATTGCGTCGTATTCCCTTAGTTCTATTGGGCTGGGTAAGAAGGTTTCACACGTGAACGGTACTTGAAGAGCTTGCGCAGCCTTCCTATTCATTATATATTTGGACACACCACTTAAGGGCACAGAAAACATGCTCGAGTGAAAAACAACTTACCCACTAGAAACCACAAGGCCTTTGATCATCATACAGGTATAGTACGTTAGCACGGACATCAACAAGAGGAGACTGGATGTCCAAGAAGGCCGTCTGGTTTACACTTTAAAATGTTTCAATTTTCCATTCTGCACATGCAGTATCAAATATACAGCAGGTTGTATTCCCTGACATCATGTCGGAGATTCCGAGGGATTTTTCTACCTAGCTATGCAAAAAAAAAAAAAAAAATCAAGGTTTGGGACGCAAATCTAAATTTGATGATGTACAGGTAGTGGACAAAAAAATAGAAACACAAATGTAAAGTGACTTATTCAGGCTTTGGAACACCACGTACGGCCAGTGCGGCCTGTATGGACCCATAGAGTCCACCAGCGGCTGGAATTCTGCAGGAGAGATGCGGCACCATTCTTCCGCAAGAAAGTCAATCAACTCACACCTGTTTGAAGGAGGTGGAAAACTCTGTCTCAGGCTTCGTTCCAGAATATTCCATAAATGCTCGATTGGGTTCAGATCTGGTGACTGAGAAGGCCAAGATCTATGGATAACATCAGTGTCATGCTCATCAAACCATTGGGCGACCACATGTGCTCTGTGGATGGGGGGCATTGGGAGGGGGTCTCCTCTTGCAGCCATGTGAGCCATAATTATAGGCAACCAAACCTGTGCAGCATTTTTATACATGACCCGAAGCATTCTGGGATGTTATTTGCTGAATTAACAAATGGGCCACACCTGTGTGGAAACCGTTGCTTGGTATCGCTCATTTACCCAGGTGTTTCCCATTTTTGGTCCACTACCTGTAGTTCAAAAAAAAAAGGTAAAAATACATTAAACAAAAGTAGTTTAGCAGGATAATCTATAAAGGTATGCACACTCGTCTCTGAGTTGTCTAGCTTGGGTTCAAATGTTGACACAGATATAAACTGTCATCCTGGTGTTTCACAGGCAGGGGATTCGTCGATGTGTGTGCCGTCCCTCGGATGGACGTTAAACTGGGAGTCGCGTCTGCTCGCATTAGTCGATGAACATTAAACACCCTACAGTGTCTTTAGCAAAAAGGAGACGAGTTATCTCCAGCACCATGAACAAATTATAAATTTCTGCCCAAATCAGCTTCGTCAAACATTGGGCCTGGCCAGCTGGTTCTTGAAAGACTTGGGCTAAATACTTCTCACGGCTGACTCCACAAGGTAGGAATAATAGGGGCAGTTGAAGAAATGGTAGTAGTAAGAGATTGAAATTTTTAAAAGCCTATTTTCATGAATTTTTTTTTTAATATGTATAAGATTTGATCATTGATTCACTGAACATCTTTATATGAAAGAAAAAACAATAAAGCAAGACATATTCCGTGAATTGTGCAATAAATCTTAGCTGGAGGTAAATGTGTTCTGCTTTGTGGGTCTAACCTGCATCATGCGTTGGCTGTTTATTTTCTCAAAATTAATTAGCCCGTCCCCCGCATAGTGGAAGATGGGGTTTTGCAATCACTTCTGTGTGTCTGTGTGTCCGTCTGGGCCGTAACTTTTTTTTACCATTTGAGATTTTGTCATCAAATTTTCAACAAAGCTTTATTTCGAGAATATAGAGAAGATAAATTATTAATTTTGGTAAAATAATTTTCGGTATTATTATTATTATTATTGCTCGACCCTTTTTTGGCTTCTTTTTTTTTTTGCTCGATTAGTTTTAACATTTGTTTTCTCCGCAACCACTCGTTCGAGTGATACAATTTTCAGGGTAGGAGCGACCCCATCCTCCCCACCATGGAAAATATTTTAATTGTAATTGTGACATCATAGGTCATGTGATATAGCAGCTACCTCGGATTAAATGCAAAAAAATTAAAGCATTACATCTCTGAAACCGCTGATCGGAAAAAATTGAAACCTGCCACATCTCATTCTACTCCCAATGGGGGAATAAAGGATTACAAGGATGACATCATCGGTGAAGTGAGAGACGAGCCATAAATGTTTTAATTGAAATCCTTGTTTACCATTGAGATTCAGTGTGTTTGTCCAGGCCGTAACAATTTTTACCAATTGACCTTTTGTCATCAAATCTTCAACAAACCATTATTATGAGAGAATGTGGAGAACGCCATTTAATAAAATGTCCAATCTTATTTTCGTTTTCATCAAGTTTAGTTTGAGTACGACATGGACGTGGACATGGACAGGCTTTGTATTTGCAGATGCTTTCTAGTTTTTTTAGTAATCACATTTTTAATTTGTCTGATTGTGTTACAATTTGGTCTTTGTATGAATGTGCGCATGTTCAGATAATTGTAATGTTTTCATTGATAAAACATTTTGAATTGGTGTGCCCAATGAACCCATCATACACAAATAATGCAATTTGGTGTCTGTCTGTCTGTCGGACCATGATACATTCGATCGTTACATAACGAATCTCAACCAAACTTGCCAGGGGGGACTAAGGGTTGTAGTGACTTAACTTGCCCCTCTGCCCAAGGTGGATTTCCCCTTGGCCAAACTCTGTGTTAAAGTCTATAAATAGCTCAGTGGGGAATTTCATGGGGCGCACATACCGGAAGTAAAAATGATTATAACCACAAACTATTCTGTCAATTCTTTCCAAGGTATGATTGCCTTTTTTAACAGTCACTACTATTGTTTAACATGAAACTGAAAGAAATTTGGAGGAAACCCGATGTCCTGGAGGCATTCTATGCTTATTGCATTCCCCACAGACTAACGGATCTGAGCCGTCTCAAATTACTAGGCCTCTAGCTAAGGTGCTCAAATAAGTCTGTATGTATGAATGATGTATCCCATTGCCTATCCAATTTTTCCAGCCATAAGATTTTGTGGACTGCACATAAATTGTTTATAACATATTGTTGTGGGCCGGGGGTCGGTGGCGAGAACGACCACTAGGTGGGGAAAGCTTGCGCCGTCTCCCACCAAACTCCCCGGAATTGTATGCCGTCACTTGGATAACTCCACGAGCCGACAGGTCGTCTAACCGACCGTGGTCGCCAATATTTCAACCGCGTGGCGTAGGGTTATTTTGCCTAGATCCATTGTACCAAAGTAACCACGCGGTCTCGCTACCGGGGATCCACGCCCTCGGAACGCCTGGCCGAACCGGATTCACTCTTCCGGCAGCGGTAAAATTACACCTTCCGACTACCACTCTGCCACCCACCTTGCCGGCTCAGATGCAGTCGAGCAAGCCTGCCCAGGACGTCCCGGCTACAATTATCCGATTACCGGGGATAAAACCCCACCTAAACTCAAATCCGAACCATGCTGGACCAATTCAAGAAAGGAAGGAAATGAATTGGGGACGTTTCTAGCAAGTTTTATTTACAGTAAAAGACAAAGGCAAGACTTAACGCGAATATGGAAGCAGTATTTACAATGTTCCAAAAACATTTATTCAGTTCTACTTAAAGACGGGCCCACACGCAGACACACACACAAATGAAAAGAAACCCACAGTTCTTTATTGGACCCTCGCAGCCGAGGAGAGAGACAAGCTGGGGGTCAGAGTTCAGATGGGTACCTGGCCGTCGGAGAAAAGGGGTACTCCGTGCTGCAGAACCTGACAATGGTCACTGGTTTGGTCCCCAGTCGCACGTGTGGGACTCGAGGTTCGTGGCGGAGCTCGGGTGGTGAATGGCCGGGGTCCACGGAGGGGGGTCAGGGTCGCTCTTTCCTTCCTTGTAGAGGGCCAGCAGAGACATGTTCGCCGCCTCAACGACCTTCTGCTCAACCCTCGTGACAGTCCTCGTAACAACCTTCGTAACCCCTTCGTAACAGCAAGAACCCTTTGGTGACAGCAAAAACCCACCAAAACTCTCCGCTCTCAGAGAGTGCTCGGAGATTTATCGACCTCCCTCAATGGGGAGGGGCCTTTGGTGAAACACACCTCACTGTCCGCCTTTGATTGGATAGGGTACTTCGGCCCACCCTTCCGGGGCGGGGCCTCGGCCCCTGCCGGGAAACCCCAGCCACTCTTCCACGCAGGTTCATACTTGACGAGCAACAGTATCAATGTTGCAAAGGTCGTCGTGAAAGAGTTACAACGTTTGTGGGAACCGAGAAACCGGAACCGCGAGATCTTACCTTGGCACGTCAGGGTGCGAGAAGGCAGCTGGTTGGTGGTGGATCATGATGGGCCGAGGGGTCATGCAGATGGGATGGTTGTTAGATGTAATAACCTAACTAAAAGAAATCGCAACACACGCCTTTGATTCTCCCACTAGACAAAAGGAAGGGGATCTAACTACACACATTCTTAACGACATAACTTACTTTTGGGACATCTGTATGTTGAATGCAAATGGTTTCCAGATCCGTAACACTATCTTGGGACCTAATGTCATTTTTCCCGGCCAAGGCTTCAAGTGTGATGTGTGACATTGCCCCTGACATCCCTTCGGCCCAATTGTGACCTTTACTCGATGTATAACCCCATTTGTAACACACACTGGGACCCTCATGTAACGCATATGAAAATGGCGGACATGTACATTGTACATACACATGACCTTCCTCTGCCTACCCCCCTGGCCATTCCCATGAGAAGCGGGTGTTTCTGGTGAAGTAAAAGCTGGATGAACGACTTTTATAATCTCAGGAAAACTAAAGCAACACAACAACAACAACGCTCTCAGTGCACCTTTCTGAAGTGCCTTGGCACGTTGAACATGCATACAGTATTATGGAAACAAAAATGTGGGGGGAGTGGTGGAAGGAAGACTATGTAGAAACAACAAACAAAATAGTTATTTGAGAAAAGAAAGGATAAGAAAGAAAAGTGAGGGATTATGGATTTGGAGAGAAGAGGAGAAAGGGGGATTGGATGGGGGTCGTATGGGGACCACTGCAGAGAGTGGAAAGGTTTAAAAAATTCCACATTTCTTTCATATTGTTACAGAAATGGCTCCTTGGGATTAAGATTGTGTAGCTAAGAATTACGAAGTCCTTCTCAAAAGTAATGGGACTGATTTCACAGAAATTTTATTCCAAAAAAATTGAAATCACAGCTTGTCTCCTTCAAAATAGTTTCCCTCCAGTCTCACACACTTGGCCATCCTCTTCTTCCACGCTTCGATGCCCCCCCCGGAAGGCTTCTTCTGGAATCCTCCGGAGCTCCGTCGTCACGGCCCTTTTGATGGCCTCCACATCAGGAAATCGGGTCCCCTTGATCACCCCCTTTAGCTTGGGGAATAGGAAAAAATCACAAGGAGCCAAGTATGGCGAATACGGGGGTTGCTCCAGAGTTGGCACGTTCCTCTCCACCAGAAACTGTCGGATGCTCAGGGCACTGTGAGCAGGGGCATCGTCATGGTGGAGCACCCAGGCGTTGTTCTCCCACAGATCCCTCCTCTTGTCCCGGACTGATCTCATGAGGCGCCGGAGGATCTCCTTGTACACGTATTGATTCTCTGTTTGACCTTGTGGTAGAAACTCGAAGTGGACGATGCCCTTGATTTCAAAAAAAACACGATGAGCATCACCTTGACCTTCAACTTCGACATCCTTGCTTTCTTTGGTTTTGGTGATGCCAGACTTTTCCATTGACGACTCTGCCATTTGATCTCAATCGTATTCCAATATCCATGAGTCATCACCAGTAATGACTCTCCCGAGAAGATCTGGATCGTCCTCAAGGCGCTCGATAATGTCTTGACAGACAGTGACTCTTGTCACTTTGCTGTTTCTGGTCCTCGGACAACAGCTTGGGGACCATATTTTCGCACACCTTGCGCATTTAGAGATTTTCAGTGATGATGCTCCAGACAGTGTCCTTGTTGATGGAAAGTTCCTCAGCAGTCATCCGCACCTCGAGTCGACGATCTGCGCGCACCATCTGCTTCACACGCTCGATGTTGTCCGCCGTTCTGCTCGTTGAAGGTCTTCCAGACCATGGATCGTCTTCAACCTCCTCCCGTCCCTCTTTGAACCTCTTGTGCCATTCAAGTGCACGTGTACGTGACATCGTTTCTTCCCCGTAGACTTGCTGCAGCATTGCAAATGATTCGGAAGGTGTTTTGCCAAGCTTGGCAAGAAACTTCAGATTGGCTCTCTGCTCACGGCTCATAGCGCGACGACTTAGACCAGACAACGTGTAAAGCACGACCTCTAAAAAAAATCACACAATGAGCGCAGTCAACCATCACCAATCATATATATTGCTGGAATGTTGCGAAAGACTGTGATGCAACCCATTCATTCAAGTTGTGTAAGTGGAGCACACAGCAGGCTCAGTCCCGTTACTTTTTAGAAGGACCTCGTACCATAAAATATCAAGTATACAGTGCACTTTTTTCATGCTGGGAAATCTTGAAAGTCAGGGGCGTGCCTTATAAACAGGTCTGAGGAATTAGGGAAAAAAAATTCCTTTAGGTAATCTGATCCCTGCTTCAAATCCATCAGCACATGTTGAATACTTGCACTTCACAGGGCACTTGTAAATACAAATGCAATCATAAGGAAGCAGGCTTGATGTACATGTCAGAAATTCATATCATGTAATCACAGTTGTCAATCATAATATACAGTCCGTCTTTAGATAAGGTATGGTAATCAGGATAAATAGTGAACCATGATAATGTCACAATGATGGTGATGATGAAGATGATGATGTATGACGTGGATTATGAGAATGACTCATCCACGTCGACAAAACTCAGTAAAAGATGGATGAATTGATGAAATCAGTTGTGTGACAAAAGGAAATACGACTAGGTGTACGGATGTGAGGATGATCCGGAAAATGCGTCCATATTTTTAAGCGGTGAAGCTGCTTCAATATTTGGTTATGTCCGTCCATCTGTCCATTGCAAAAGAACCAAGAAGAGTCCATTACAAGAAGAAGAACCCAATAGTTTTTGTTGCTGTTGAGTTTTTCTTGTGTTGTTTAGTTTTCAAACTGAACCGCTTCCTTCGGACATTGTTGTAATTTTTATTTTCCGTCAAGAAAGGGTTAAAAATAGGGGTGTGCCTTATTCTCAAAACTTGATGGTAGTTATTCCCTTAGTAGTTTTACGAGCATAAGAGTGAGATAATTTAATTGTGATAAGGGATTATACGTTGATATTTATATCAACAGCTATTGTCTTCCCTCCCTAATGTTTGTCTAAAACTGCTTCTCTTTGGAAACCCTTTTTAATGCTCTATCCTTTGTAATCCGTCTTATATGTGCTTTATAGGGGAATTTGGCCTTGCAACACCGATGAGGCATGAGTTGTGGTGCAAATGCATGACCCTGGAACTTTTTGAGTCAAGAGGTTCAGAGGAGGGATTTCCTCATGATATACTGCCAAATCACTAATCGGTCTGGGGCAGACAGGACGGGGCAAAATCACAAGGCAGAGAGTCCTGGGTGACCATATAAGGCCCGTGTACCCACCCATATAAGTCCGGTTGTCCAGAGGTAACATTACAGTCTGGTGGAAATCCAATCCAGTGCATGCAGCAAGGAGAGCCAAGCTGCTTTTTCCATCTCTCGCTTGCATGAGAACGGGGACGTTCATCAGTGTGGCATGCGCTGAATCCTATGATCGGGCTGTGGAGCCATTGACCCTTTAAAAGAACCTCACGTTGCCCATACAGCCCGTAGCTGGTACCTCCGTCTTGTTCTTGAGCTCGTCCATCGACTGTGGTGTGCTTGAGGGCACATTGAGGATTAGTTTACTTAAGACGCTTCCGTCCGTAAGAAACTCGGGAAATGTATTTCGGCATTGGTGAATAAGTTTGTATATAAAGTTTGCGTGTTCCTTGTTCATTCACCCTCTCCTCTTTCTTGAATGTACACATTAAAGTACTGGGTCTCATTTGAGTTTTTCGAGTCACCATGATCGAAAACCAGTAGAGGCTTGTAAGTTCTATAAAGGACAGATTTGGTGGAACGATTAGTGGTCAAGTCCAACCCCCTCCCCTATCGAGCACGACAAACCACTCTAGGTCTGCATTTTGAGTGGCTCGGTGAGAGGAGGAATCCGATATGTCACTCAATCGACCTCGGACAAACCAAATTGAGCTCGGCAAAGGTGTGATTCGGCCCTCGATCCTGCTCGGTGCGTCTGGGCCGATTGGCCGATGTGACTGCCGAAACAATATGTAAAATGACTTAAAAAAGTAATGTTTATCATCATACTTAGCTTAAATATGGATTTGGGAGGGAGAGTGGGGAGTTTTATGTATTATTTTTCAGAGTGAACCCAAGAGGGTCTTTCCGAATAGGGTGTCACATCAAAATGAAATTATTCTTTGTTATGTCATGTGCCACGACACACAACAAGAGCAGAAGATAAAATACTCCAATGAGACGAGACATAAATTTGCATAAAGGTAATAGTCCTGCATCACAAAATGGGCTGATAGTATAGCTCGGAGACATCATATGAGTTGGCTTTGAAATGTCTCGTCTGTGATTCCCAACTTGACTATAAACTAGTGGATCGGTGCTTCACAGACAGGGCATTGTATCAAAGAGTGAAACATCCTTCCGGGTGGACATCGAAAACCTCACCATCTTTTAAAAATAGTCGGCCATTGTGTGTCGGTACCCAGGCCAAATTCAGAATTCCCACCTGATTAGCCCTGAGAAAGCAAGGACAAATCACCCCCTCGAAGACTTTTTCAGCAATACCAATGCTTTGGAAGGGGATATTATGGTTATGGGATGGGATGAATGAATAGATCACAACAGTTACAACAAGAATTGATATTTCATAATGGCAGGAGAGTATCAAAACACAAACATTTTAACTTAGTGACTGTCTTGACATGCCTCGCACATGAAGCGTTGTACCGCATTCGTTAAGAGTATGGGAATTTTGTTGGTTCTGGGACTATCCCATTTCCCCCATTGACTTTAATGTTAACTCAGGGAAAAACTATTTGACCCTGTCAATAAAAAGGAGTCAATTTTTTTTTTTTCTTACAAACAGATCTCCGGCACCAACTTCTCCTTCTCCTCCCCCCACCTCTTCCACTCATCCTGCACCAGCTTCTCTGCATTAAATTGTTTCTGGGACCAAGCTCTTCCATGAACCTTGACTACGCATCAAAAACTACCCACCCACCACTCACCCCTGACCACCCACCCTACCCTCCACCCTCTTTCTCTTACTCTTACGTATTTCTACCCCCATTTGAATAGAGATTCCTTCTCTTTATATGCCGACCTATAGATAAACTCTGGAAGAGTATATACAGCGAAACAAGAACCTGTTTACCCTTCCTCCTTCTTTCTTTGTGGTTTATGCCCTTTGTGAAAAATAACTCCAGAAGCAAAATCCTTGGCACTTGCTTGTGGAGTTGACAATCCTGCCAAAAAAAAAAGAAAAGAAGACTTCTAAAGCCATGTCAGCCGAGTGATGCTGTAGATTGTGGTGTAGCAGTTGACACTGAAATAGGCAGTGGGTGGTTCTGGTCTTTTCAGACTACAACTGAGCCGGTTTTCCCATTTAATGTTTATAGTTATCATCTCAGCTCAAACAGAGGTATTTTTGAGAGATTCTGGGGCTTATCGCATTTTGGTTGGAAAACGTGTGCGTAAACCCAGAAGAGGTCCAAGGCCTTCCCTCCCAACTATAGCACGTGGAAGGTGGAAAAGTACCAGCACCACATTGTTCAACATTCTTCTGGAAAGATCCATGCCCCTCCTTACTCTCAATTCTATCTAAACCATGGAGGAGGAGGAGGAGGAGGAGGAGGAGGAGGAGGAGGAGTGTTCGACAAAACTCCTGTATCTGCTGTGATGGTGATTTTTTGAAGAAATGCCAACAGACAGGTGAGCGTTTTGTATATAAGTATATCTATGTGCAATTACTTAATTTTACTCAAAAAGCTATGGAGTACCTCAATTAATCATTTCACATATTAATTATTTTCCTTGATCATCACAGCGTGTTTGAAATCTCAAACTCGATCATGGATGACTCGCTATCATGGGACGATTATGACTTTGAGTCAAAACATATGTTCTATACCATAGATTCTTAACCTGGTGGTCGTTTGGGGTTTTTCCGGGGGTCCTGAAGGGGTCATAAATAACATCAATTTGTTGAGGACTATTTCAAACGAAAAGAAGCCGCACTCAAGGGTTCCCGCATCGATTCGACGGGTCACTGCGCTCGTCAAAATGAAGCAGCGCTGTTGGCTTCATACCGGATTGCTTATCAAACCGCACAGACTAAGAAAACTCACACCATCGGTGAAGAGCTTATCAAGCCATGCCTTCTCGAAGCAGAGAAGTTGGTGCTGGGAGAACAGCAGTCAAACAAGTTCAGGCACATTTCCCTTTCGAATGACACTGTCAAAAGTCGAATCTTCTCGGATATGAGTAATGATCTTCTGCTGCAAGTAGTTAGCACTGTGAAGAGCAGTCCAGTGTATTCACTGCAACTGGACGAGTCAACAGATGTTGCCTCATGTTCCCAACTGCTAGTCTACGTTCGTTACCTCGACAGAAAAAGCCATGAAAGAGGAGTACCTGTTCTCAGAGCCATTGGCCACTACCACTCGGGGAGAAGATGTATTCAGAATGCTGGAAGCCTTCCTCATCAAACGTGAGCTTGGCTGGGAACGACTTGTCAGGCTGTGTACAGATGGGGCACCTTCCATGGTCGGATGCAGATCCGGCTTCAAAGCTTTCGTGAAGGATGTCACTCCCCATGTCTCCTTCACCCACTGCATGATACATCACCATGTTTTAGCAATGAAGACTCTCCCTCCTGGTCTTTGAGAAGTGCTTTCAGATTTGGTGAAGATTGTGAACCACATTCGAGGGAGCGCAACAAACTCAAGAATCTTCAGAGCGATGTGTGAAGAAATGGGCGCCGATTTCACTGTTCTGATATTCCACAGAGGTGTGCTGGCTTTCACGTGGTAAAGTTCTCAATCGTGTGATTGAACTTCGAGAGGAAATAGCGCTGTTCTTGGATAAAGGGCGTACCGAGAAGGAGAATCAGCTTCATGAAAAGATGCAGGATGAACTGTTCGTGATGAAGGTTGCTTACTTGGCTGACTTCTTCGCCGAGGTGAATTCCTTGAACCTGTCACTTCAAGGAAACCTCCCAGTGCTACACACAGCTGGTGACAAAGTGGCAGCGTTCAGGAGGAAGATTCACCTTTACCAGAGAAAAGGCCAGGACTGTGACACGACTATCTTCACTGAGATGACGACTCTCCTGGATGCTACGCCAGATGCTGAATGCCACTTCCACGAGGAGATTTCAACCCACCTTCTGGCAATTAGTGAAGCCATCGAATGTTACTTCCCCAGACTGGAAGACCGCTCTCATGATGAGTGGATCATCCGACCCTTTTCCGTTCCGTTGTTGCCATCAGCGATACTGACGTGGCTGCGAAGGTTGAATTTTACCGAATTTGTGAAGATGCGCAGCTCAAGAGTGACTTCATGGAACAAGAGCTTGCCAGGTTTTGGCTGAAAGTGAAGGACTGTCCTGTTCTTTCGAAAAGGGCCCTGACCATATTGGTCCAGTCCTCCTCAACCAATTGCTGTGAGGCTGGATTCTCAACCATGGTAACTCTGAAAACGAAGGCACGCAATAGGCTTATGATCGACGCTGACATGAGGTGCTGCCTGTTGAGCATTCGTCCTCGTTTTGATCGCCTGATGGCTGCGAAGCAATTTCAGCCATCCCATTGATTGAGTATTGGCAGACATGCTTTAATAAATCCGCTGTTTTTTTTTCAATTTTTGTTTCGGGGGTCACGGTACTGACCAATAATGTCTGATGGGGTCGTGGGGCCAAAAAGGTTAAGAACCACTGTTCTATACTGATGTATATTTCGAACTGGAACAAGTGGATTCAGCAATCGACCGTGTTGAGGTAAAGTTTCATTTATTTTTTAAATATAATGCTATCCAAACGACTCTGTTGTATGAAGATGAAGTAATGTATATCCTTATTTTCACAGCAAACCCTTGCAGAATTCATTAACGAAAAGGAAATTCTTCCCAAAACTAGGAGTGAGTTGATCTATTTATTTGAGGACATTTTGAATGACTCTAACGCTGGTGAAACTGGATGCAATCTGCTTTTAACATTCATGTCCGAGGTTTCGGACACACTCGAAGAACTGCCATCTGACAGGTAATTTAATTAGTTTAATTTAATTTAATTAGTAATATTCAAAACTATCATGTGGTCGTGGAGAGGGGGGGCTATTAAATGATGAATATTAATATTCCATTAATATTCATCATGGGTTTGGGGTCAGAATTCTGCTCATAAAAAGCAACTTGTGTGTATTTCCAGCTCGAAAAAGACATTCAAACAGGCTTCAGTGGTTAAAGATTCCCTCCCCAGAGCCGATGAATGGTGAGAGCTTTGTATATAAGTACAATATGTATATATATATATATATATATATATATATATATATATATATATATATATATATATATATATATATATATACGTATATACAGTAATCCCCCGCTATATCGCGGTTCACCTATCGCGCACCCGGTTCATCGCGGGTTTTCCCTTGGAACCTAACTAATTTTTTTCTGCGGATTCCCCCGGTATATCGCGGTAATAATATATGAAATATAAATTATTTAAGCAATAAATTATAACGCGAGGTGCTCAACCAGTCACACAACGCACGAGACAAAGTTTCGCTTGTGAACTTCGAATATTTTCTACGTTTTTTCTCCAAGCCCTACGATGCCGCCCAAACGCCCTGCACCTTCTAAAGCTTCTGACAAGGAACCGAAGCGCCAGAGGAAGGTCCTGATGCTCCAGGAGAAGGTTAAGTGCTCAATATATGCTTCGGGAAGGAAAGAGGTTTGCCGCGGTTGGACGAGCACAGCCAAACCGACCAGACCAGACAAGTCGATCTCGGGCACCTCGAACCCGATCATTGCCAAGCCGACCAGACCAGACGAGTCGATCTCCGGCACCTCGAACCCGATCATTGCCAAGCCGACCAGACCAGACGAGTCGATCTCCGGCACCTCGAACCCGATCATTACCAAGCCGACCAGACCAGATGAGTCGATCTCAGGCACCTCGAACCCGATCATTGCCAAGCCGACGAGACCAGACTAGTCGATCTCCGGCACCTCAAACTCGATCATTGCCAAGCCGACCAGACGAGTCGATTTTTTTGGGAGGCATCCATTCATCGCAGATTTTCACTTCTCGGGGGGGGGGGGGGGTTTGGAACGTAACCCCCGCAATAAACGGGGGATGACTGTACGTGTGTGTGTGTGTGTGTGTGTGTGTGTGTGTGTGTGTGTGTGTGTGTGTGTGTGTGTGTGTGTGTGTGTGTGTGTGTGTGTACGTGTGTAATTACTTGGTTATCCTGGTCGGTTTGCCATTGCACCTAAAATTAATTAAATATTTTTCCTTCCTTGTTTTTAAGAAAACTCAGCATTGGAAGCGGATTGCTTTCAGGATCTTGTATTCACGCCAATGTTTCACACAAATTTACCTCCTCCCATTGATGGTATCACCCAGCATGTTCATTGATGGTATCACCCAGCATGTTCAGAAACCCAGCATGTTCAGAAACCCAGCATGTTGACTACATTCCAGAGAAGAATATTGGTGCAATTGGTGCTTTTGCAACACTTAACTGGCTCCAAATTTGTGAGCTGAGTTCCCCCTGAAGCATACTCTACCAACACACACTACCACTGGATCCACTCAATGTATCAATTACACAATATTTGAAGTTGCTAATGTGGTCAGAATTTATAAATTTCAGTTGCTAATGTGGTCAGAATGAAAGTAGGGAGTTTAAAATTGAGATTACAACTTTGATGAGCATGTCCTCTATATTTATCAATAAGATGACAATGGTCTCTAACTTTTGGTTCTTTCCTGATTACATATTGACAAAGATAACAAACATTGGAGTTCTTAAACTCTTCTTCCTCATATTGTGTTAATTTCATTGGTTTTTAGTTTTTTGCATACTTCTGTTAGTTGAATACAATGTTTTTGTAATCGTTTTACAAACTCTTGAGGGGGATCTTCTTCTCTGTACATTTCTAATTTATTAGATTGGTCTCCAACAGATGATTTGATAGAATAACAGAATCTACAAGGAGTATGCTTTTGATATGGCCTGGTGTAGGATTGATTTGGATTTGGAGAAGTAGTGTCTATCTTTCGAGAATGCTTTCAAAGTCAGTATATATCACAAATGGATGCTTTATGGATTTCTTTATATCATTGAAATCTACCACTGAATCCACTTTTGGTATATTGACTACAGTTGACTTGTGGTTTGAGCAAAATATTGAATGATGTTCCAATCTTTCTATTGTGTGAAAGAAGTTGAGACTTCGCTTACAGGAATATGTCTTATTAGTTTGATTGTATACTTGAGAAGCAGTCAGTCTTGATAAATTTTTGATGTAAGCATAATGTGAATTTTCCTCCAAACTATAGTACAGAAGGTCAATGTGTGTTTCATCATTTTTATCGTTATTTGAAATTTTTAATATTCAAACTTCGTTTGTATCTTTTAGTCCATATACATTAACAGAGAGATTGTTCATTTTCTCAAAGTTAGAGATATCGTTTAACTTCATTGGAAATTCTTATCCTTTAACATTTAAAGTATTTTCATATATTCATAATGCCATATTCATTCCGGTTTCCATGGTGGGGGGTGTAAGTGAGCAAGAACAGCCCAGAATAAGCATTTGTTGTCATTGTTTTGAACATTTACAACTGCTTTTTAAAGTTTTATTACTCTTGGCAAGTCAATACAGGAAGAAGTTTTAAGAGGATCTGATTTCAAGATGTGTATATCTAAGAAAATGATTTTCCTAATGTTAAATCCACTTCCTTCTGTGTTATCATCAACATCTTTTTCATACCTCTGAAGTTTATCATAAACATTACAATCTTGGAAACCTTGAAATGAAGAAATGAAATCAGGGTTTGTTCTCATATAAGGTGCTTCTTCTTTCAACTCGTTTCTTTCATTGTCTACTTTGTCAAATTATTTTACTCCCATATATAATTTAATGGTTTTAAATTCCCTCAGGCTCTTGTTAATTAAAGTTTCAACAGCCAAACTGACTTTCACAATTGTTTCAGCTACCGATTTTGGTTCTCACTGTTTAAACCAAAAAATTCTTATTTTTATATGATCTTTAAATGCCCCATCAGTTTTTTCAAGAACAAGCACGGCTGTATCTTGTGAGTTTTTTTGTGTTTGCATAATTGAAGATGTCTCTTATAACTACATTTTAACAAGTCCTTTGAGCATATATCACAATGTTGTTGTTCTTGCTCTGCTGGTTTGATTCGTAGAAATATATTGAATGTGTGTTTGCATGATTGTAAATGTTTGTTGTAATATTTGTAGTCCTTATTGCAAACATTGCAATGAGTTATATTCACCATATTTATATAACAAAAAACATGATTTTCCAGGATATATATATATATATATATATATATATATATATATATATATATATATATATATATATATATATATATATATATATATATATATATATATATATACACTTCTGTGTTTAAAATAAAATTTTCTGAGTGAAATCTCATTGATTTATAGATACTTTTGTCATAAAAATGTAATCTTGGTGAAATATCTTACTGATCACTTAGAAGATTTATTTTAAGCACAAAAGTATATATAATCAGCAAGAGATGATTTTTCTCAGATCTATTTTTGCATAAAATTTTTGTTTTTAAAATAAAATCTTCACGGTGAAATCTCTTGCCAATTTATACATGAGGTTTTTGTGTTTAAAATAAAATTTTGTTCGTATTTCAAAATGAATTCAAAAAGGATACCAATAAATATTTGTTGGGTTTATAAATAGCCAGGCTTATAACTTTCATGACCATCCAGAATGTTGATAAATCATATGGTGGGGTTTGGTTGTTGGGCTAAATATCTTTGTTGAGTTGAGACAAAATGATAAAGCTCCCTGAGCGTTCTACTCTGAGCTCCTCCTGAACCACATATCATTTTAAAATTCTCGTAAATTATTTTTCCATTGTTTTCTTGACATCCATTAAATCTTTTTAAACCTCAGTCTGTGTGCTTTATTTACGGTTGTCTTGGTTATGCCTTTGATGATACTGTCCACATTCATTATGTTTCCCATTTAAATACCAAGGTTGTGATTTTCTCCACTCTTTGGTTTGGTTTTTGCTTGACTCTATATTTTTCCAGAGTTTTGAGGTCATTTATGTAGAAGTAATTTTGCTTAAACTGATTTTTTTAATGGACGAGATATCTGAAATAGTTTTAAATCTAAAGTTTTCCAGCACAAGGGAGTGTTATTCATAGGTAGGGATATAAAGAGAAGGCATCCCTGTCCAAATGGGGGTATAAATGGGTAAGAGAAAGGGGGTGGAGGGTGGGTGGTTAGGGGTGAGGGGTGGGGGGTAAAATAAAATGGGGGTAAAAAAAAAAGGTTTTGATGCATAGTTGAGGCTCATGGAAGAGCTTGGTCCCAGAAACAATTGAATGCAGAGAAGCTAGTGCAGGATGAGAAAAAAGCATTGACTCCTTTTTTATTGACAGGGTCAAATAGTTTTTCCCTGAGTTAACATTCAAGTCAATGGGGGAATGGGATAGTCCCAGAATCCAACAAAATTCCTCGACTGATAAGGATGAGCAGCAAGTATTCGCACATGGGTTTTCTGAGATGGTTATCCAAACACACACCTGTGCACATTGAAATTTGATTCATACCTCGTGTGAATTTGAGCCATGGGCGACGACGTTTTTGCAAACTGCAAAGACAATAAAAAGCCAGAAAGTACATCAGATTTCAGCAGCAATGCTTGCTTTGCCTGGACGGCAAAAGACATTTCGAAAACCTGATTCATGGTTACATTTTTTAAGTTTTTGGAAAATCAATAATGTACATTCATGCAAATTTGAACCCCACCAATGCACCAATACCTTTGAAACATCCAGCTGTCAATATCCACTCACAACAAAATATGTAAAAACTAATGCAACTCATTTCATCAATCACATCAAATGTCACAACAGCCACCAAAAATGCATACATGATACAGAATGCTCACATTCGAAAGTGATGATATAATGACTCGATGAAACCGTTCTAAAGTTAAACCACTCTGACAACAGCAGGACACCAAGAAAGTGCAAGATAGAAGAGAGTATAAATCATTCCTCCAAAATGTGACACCAACCAAAGGGAAAGGTGATGCAGTTGTTGTTAAGGCGTCTAATTATTTCATCTCGGTTGGTTGTCCTTAGTTCCACAAATGGCGGTATGTTGATAATTCCATCTGCAGTGACAAGAGTTAAAAGCACACGTTATGCATTATGAGCTGGAGGTGAATTTTCTGGGTATATATTTAATATAATACTAGCAAAGAGTTTGTCCTTGTGGGCGAGAGGAAGAGGAAGCAGGACTCCGAATACATGTTTACTTTGGCGTCGCCGTAAAACACACAAACAAACATCTTCCCTCTCAGGAATAGTGTGGGGTAATTGGTTAAGGGCTAGAATTGCCGGGTAAAAGATACCGTAAGATAGGGGACAGATAGGGTTTCTGGATAGGTAAAAGAAACATATAGATGGGGATGATTGAAACAGTTAGCTTATGATTTTCCACATACATTTATGATGGTTCTATCCTGTTCATTTCTCATTATATTACTACGCCCCCTGTGGTGTTTAATAGCGGACATCAATGTGTCCCCCCACAGGGGGAAGACTCGAGAGAGAGCAGGTCCGAGCTGCTCCTATGGTTGGCAGTGAGTGCCCTGGAAGCAGTGGGGGAAAGAGAGTGGCACTATTATATGAGGAAGAAGCCTGGTGTTGGCTCAGTGGTTAGGGTGGCGGCTTGGGATCCTAGGGTCCTGAGTTCAAGCCCCGTTGGGCCACTGAATTAATACACCAGGGGGTTGACTCAGCCTGTCATCCTTCCGAGGTCGGCGAAATGAGTACCAGTTCAAGTGTGTGTACTGGTAGAGGGGCACTGCATCAGCGACACAGTCTCGCTTCAAGAAATGATAGCTACCCCGGCAGCTAAGCTGCCATACGACCACCACACCATATGTGGAAGAATTGTGTTATTCAGCCAGTGGCTCACCCAGATAGCTCAGATGGCAGAGCACTGGCACAGTTTGCCAGAGGACCTGGGTCCAATTCCTGGTCTCGGCCTGTAATTTTTTCCACGTATATTTATGATGGTTCTATCCTGTTCATTTCTCATTATTTATCTTTCTCTATATAATTTGCAAAGTGTCTGTTTGTGGGTTTGTTTGTGTTTTCCAGCAACATTCCAATTCCTACTTCCTTTATAAAAGGACAAGGATGGACTCCATAAGGATGAGCTCTTTATTAAAGGATAAGGATGGGCTCTGTAAGGAGGGGCTCGGTATCAAAGGATAAGGATGGGCTCTTTGTAAAAGAACAAGGATGGGCTCCACAAGGAAGGGCTCTTTATAAAAGGATAAGGATTGGCTCTGGAAGGACGGGCTCTTTATAAAAATATAAGGATGGGCTCTTGATTAAAATTAAAAACCGAGGTTTATCACGTAAAGGTCACCATTGTTGAGTGGTTAAAGTCGCTGACTCATAAGCTAGCGACAGTTCGGTCCCAAACAAAGCCAATTTAGACATTTCTTTCTTCTTGGGTGCAAAAATGTGTTATAAATCAACCGACATGGCTTGTAATATCTATCTATATGTATATAAATACAAGTTGCATGATTGTGTCTGAACGGGGTAAACATAACCACAGCACGTGTCATGCTGAATGATCTCTTGTTTAAGAGCTCTTGGGTCGAATCAGTGCATGCAGAGGTTTACCAATATACAAGTATACACACACACACACACGTATGTATGTATGTATGTATGTATGTATGTATGTATGTATGTATGTATGTATATATATATATACATATATATATATATATATATATATATATATATATATATATATATATATATATATATATATATATATACATGCGCAACAATATAAATGCAATTTTGAGTTACGTGCACTTTTGTTGTGCACACTGGTGGTGTATAGGCTCAGAGTCATTGGTTTGCACATCCACCAGAATTAAAATACAGTATATATAAAACCACAAATTATTCAGTCAATTCTGTCTAACATATTATTATTTACCGGGTGCTTACACCCTTCTACCAATTCCTTCTGTGATGCAAGATGGAACTTTCAAACAAAGGAAAGGACGCAACGAAACGGGGAACAGTTCGACAAGCACATTTATTCCACACTCAGACAAGGCAAGCACGTATTCACAGCCATACAGTAAGAATGCAATTTACAGTCAAAGCAATGAAAGTAGGAATTGCAACCGAATAAAGCAATGTTTATTTACATGCACTTAAACAGTTTCTACTTTACAAGACACGGCACCACAACACGCATTCACACAAAAGCAAAGGAAAGACTCCCTCAAAGGCAAGGGAGTCAGACTGGGCCCGTGGGCCTAATGCGCGTGGAACCTGGAGGAGCGGCCAGGTCCACGAGACCGAAGGGTCTTACCTGTGCCCTCGTGGCGCGATGGTGGGCAAGCCGCAATGTCAGCATAGCTGCGCCTGGCTTCGTGCCCCTGGCGTGGTTGGCGAGCTCTCTCCAGCGCTCCCCGTCTGCCTTTCCCGTCGGCTTCGAGCTCCGTCTCCCAACTCGACTGCCCCGCCGACACTGCAGACTTGACTTCTTCTGCCGACACTCTGCCACTGCCACTCCACTGCTCCCACTTGGTTCTCTGCCGACGTACTGCGCACCGACTTCCTGCTTGACTGCCAACACTGCTACTGCAACTCCGCTGCGCCCACTTGGTTTTCTGCCGACGTACTGCGCCCCTTTCTTCTTCCGTGAGCTCACGCTTATATAGCCCGGTGGATGGGCGTACAGTATATGTAAATTTCTGGATCAAAGCGGGTTCGGAGGCGGGGCTATGCCACCCGATGCTCAGTCATTGGATGGATAAAAAGGGGGCGTGAAGCCTTCCTGATCCGATTCTTGAGGCGAAAGGAACGCATTCACAACCCATGGCCCGGCGTGTGGTAGAAAGGTGGAGGTGGTGGGAGTTTGGTTGTTGGCGGGCGTCGTTTGAGAATGGTGGTG
>NC_140967.1:88423768-88471268 GCF_056783735.1 Eptatretus burgeri
AAATTCATTAATATGACTAACTAATGTTGAAGCATATATGTGCCAAACTATGGAAGTCTGGTACATCTGTATAAATATATGATTGTGTATCATACACGCCCAGTACCTGCAGGATAAATGTAATATTCCTTAGAGCAGGTGCATACACAAAGCATACACAATGCCAGGATGAATGGTAATATGGGCATCAACGCACCACTCATAATCATTGACATGCAAGTTGTGCACAACTAAAGAGATGATGGATGTGTGATGTCACATCTTGGCAGCAAGGCCTACCAGTTTGACACAGATCCAGCTCCTGTATCATTTGATAGGAATGGCAACGGTTGAGCAGCAATCGGATAGAGTGCAGAGGATCCAGCAAGGTCGTCTCTGGGTGCCGTGATATGAAATCCTGCAAAGATTTGCGGTTGATGAGAAACATTCAAGCACTCTAGTTTTCATAATTTCTGCTTGGTCCAGGCCACCCAAACCGATGAACTTGTACGTCCATGCCCATGATAGACAATCGCTGCCTTATAAAATGTCTCTTTCTGGCAAAGTGAACAGCAAAATACAAGTCCATCATTTTAGAGGCTAACATCAGTTGTGACACATCAAATGAACAATTGTGCAGCTTTCCTTCTTTATTTATTTATACTCACTCATAAAAAAAATTACATTCACTCAGTACAAATTGTTTTTAATAACCATCAACCATTTCCAGATGATATTATTTATTTAACAAATAGTTCAATAACTAACATACCCAAAAAGACTACAAATCAGTTTTCTTTTCTTTGTGTGTCGCAATTACCACTTGCCCGGTCAATGTTATATTAACAAACCCTACACCTCCCCTTGCCAACAGTTAATTACAGAGAATGCCTGGTGTTGGCTTGACAGTTAAGGTGGCGGGCTTTGGATCCTCGGGTCCTGAGTTCAAATCCCGCTCAGCTGTTGAATTAATACCAGGTGGGGTTAACTCGGCCTGTCATCCTTCCGAGGTCGGCAAAATGAGTGCCTGCATGCTGGTATACTGTGTCGGAGTGGTGACCCATCCACGAGTGTGCCCAATAGCCAAGGAGACTGCTTAGGCAGCACCAATGCTCTGCACTGAGTATAGTTCCAATCTCCTCCTCCTCCTGTTTACTGTTGAATTAACACCAGTTGGGATTGACTCAGCCTGTCATCCTTCCTACATCAGGGAAATGAGTGCCGGTGTGATGGTAATAGAGGGCACTGCATCAGTGGCACAGCTGTGCCCTCAGAAAATGATGCAACCAGCAGCCATGGGCTGCACACAATGGCTGATTACAGAGAATCATCTGATTATGATGCATGATATTGTAGAAAAATTAGATGTTGATATTGGAAGTTTTTGGGGTTTTTTGGGGATGACTGTACAGAGCATCAGTACTGCCAAAGCAGTCTCCTGAGCTCTTGGGCACAATCCTGGACAGGTCACCAATCCAACACAGGATACTCGAATGGCTCAATTCATCCCAGCAAGCTGGTACTCATTTTGCTGACCTCAGAAGGATGACAGGCTGAGTCAACCCCACCTGGTATTAATTCAATGGCCGAGCAGGATTTGAACTCAGGACCCTAGGATCCCTAGCCTGCCACCATAAATATTAAGCGAACACCAGGCATATTGGTAGCTCGGAAACAATCATTCATTCTCACTTGAAATTAAAATGGAGTGTTGATAGAACACGATGCTCCAAGCAGTGTTACACAAGGAAACTAGACACAGGAGGAGGCCATTCGGCCCATCATGCCTGTGCCACATCAACACTAGACCAATTTATATCCATCAAAACGACCCAATTTCATGATGGGAATGAGGGGAGGAATGTGGCTGAGACAATGTGGCATGCCCAAGGATATCCCATGGGTGTGTCAAAATAAAGATGGGGAAATACATTTATTTTAATTATTTAAATAAAAGAAGAAGAAGACAAAAATTGTGCTGTTTTTTAAATTTTTGAGGGAAGGGGGGGGGGTGGTCGAAGGTGGTTCTTGATTGAAAAACACACATCAACCACACACCACCCCTTGACGAGATCCCCACAGACAAGACTGTGCACAGATGCATGCAATCAACCATCAACACTAAAGATACCTAAAAGTTCTGTCAAAATCCCCATACCCTTCTTTCTCCAATACTTCCAGGTACCTATCCAATTCCAATTTAAACTTAACTACCCTCTCTGCAGCCACTACCTTTCCAGGGAGACCATTCCATGCATTAACTACTTTTAGAGTAAAAGTCCCCTACCTTACTACCATCTTAACTATCCTCTTCTTTACTCTCAGGCTCTGGCCCCTGCTCTTATCACTGTCTACTCTGCCGAATACTTCTTCTCTTCTATCCTTATTTTTTCCATACCCTTCATTACCTTCAACATCTCTATAATATCCTCTCATAACCACCTCCTTTCTCATGTATAAATCCCCGTCTCCTTCAGCCGCTCCTCATATCCAAGTCGAGCTAGACCCGGAATCTCGTAACCCTGTGCTGAACCCTCTCCAGTGCAGCTATGTCCTTCCTGACTTGTGGTGACCAGAATTGCACACAATATTCTAGATGGCAATTCACTAAGTGTTCACGTATATACAGTACTTAAATTTTTAATAAAATAATGAAATTAAAGATCGTTGCAAAAAAAATCCGGAAGTTTAGGGCGACTGATATATCCCATACATCACTCTTATGGTCTTTAACACTAATAAGATGACGTTGAGTCGCAGTTTAGAAGATGCAGGCTTTACGGATCACCACAGAATGCAGCGTCAATCGGTCTCGGGCTGCTATAGCCGTACTGGCAGAGCCTTTTTTAAATCCGATACTGTCCCTCTTACATACCACACCCTCTAATGCTACATATCGAGATCATATATATGTATAGTTGTTGATTTGAAAATGACCCCAGGGAGTTACATCCAACATCCGACACGTAAAATAGTCCTGGAGTTTCGATATTTCATTGGTGATTGGTAAGTTAGGTTCTCCATCCTCGCATCAGGGGAAAGGGAAATGTGATTATAGGTATAACTTTCCCCATTGTTTCCTTCTTTTTTTTGTATCCACTGTGAGGGAATGGTTGGATGATAATTTCCCTAACTGGATTGGACGACGTGGCCTTGTGGAATGGGCTGCACGCTCGCCAGATCTGAACCCCCTTGATTACTTCTTCTGGGGTATGCTGAAGGTGCAGGTTTATTCAGTGAAAATCAGACACTAATCATCTGAGGCAACGCATCACAGATGCATGAGCAGGGATTGATGGAAATGCTGCAATTATGCACCGCGTTCATTGCAATTTTGCACAGCACATTGAACTGTGCATTTCTCATGAGGGACAACACATTGGACATGTCATGCTGTCATTGAACACATCATGAATTGTAATGTAATGTCAATAAACCATTTATAATGTATTGTTGCGAATTCGCGCCCGCCGGCGTGCGATCGGCCGCGTAACTCGAATCGCGGCACGTCGCCCACCGGACGGACAATTCAGTCGTGACCCTCTCGGAACAATGCCGGGAGCTAGTCACGGGTGGGTCTTTCGACCTCACCACAATCGTGCCAATCGGCCATCCGCGTAGGATAGGGTCGTTCGCCAAACTCGACCTACCTAAGTACCTACGCGGATGGTTAATCGGGCGATCGTACCTCGCCGCAGGTCGACTTCGGACACGAACCGCTTAAGTGGTTCGTTCCGTACTGCAGAGATAACCGAGCGGAGTTATCGTCGACCTTGACGGTTCAGATTAGTTACCGGGAACTTACACCCACTACCAATCTCTTACGCGATGCAGGATGGAGAGTCAATAAAAATAAAGAAGACGAGGCAGAGCGGGAACAGTTCAACAAGCAAGCATTTTATTGCGCGACACACAGACACAAAGCAAGCACGTATATTCAGTCGCAGTAATAATAATAAAAGGCACGTATTCAAGCACAGAAAGAAACAGTAAAAGAGATACTACCGACTAAGACCGACACACGGCAACACTTACACAGTTTTACTTAACAGACGGCGCCACCACAAGCATTCACACAAAAAGCAAAGGAAAAAGAAAGCCACCCTCATAGACGAGGAGGCAGACAGGTCCCATACATCAAATGTATGTAAATCCTGGAGGATCGGCCAGGTCCACGAGACCGGGGAGGTTTTACCCGCGTCCTCGTGATGCGATGGCGGGCAAGCCGCAATGTTTGCGCCGCTGCGCCCCGACTCCGTGCCCTGGCGTGGTCGGCGAGTCCTCTCCGGCGTGTTCCGCGCGAGCGGTCTTGTTGGCACCATGTTTAGGGTGGGGGAGGAACGGGGGCCCCCCCTCGGCACTATCTCAGCGCGAATGGAGGGGGAAATCGTTGATGCTCAGGGAGAGGGGTATGGCTGGCTGGCCTGGATCTCGCGACGAGTCAAGCGACCCCCACACCGCAACCTCGTCGCCGTCTGCCGTCTTCCCTGTAACTCCTCCGCAACTTCTTTCCAAGCTCAACTTCACCCTCTTTTAGTTCCACACTCCCGCCGCGCGAGTCGCCTTGCACTCGTATCTTTATAGGTCTCAGGAGGAGCTGATATGCAAATATGCGGATCAAAACGCGATTGGAGGCGGGGCCACGCCACCCTCTGTTCAGCCATTGGTTAGGCAAAAAGGGGCGTGAACCTCCCTTGATCCACATATTTGCATAAACGGACTTCACATACACGCGCTTGGAGATGGGGCCAAGCCGCCTCGCGTTCGCCCATTGGACGGAGGGGGAGTGGGCGTGAAGCATTTTGGATCCGAATTTTCCCCCGGAAAGGCCGCCATTCGCACTCGCGGCTTGGTGCGTTTGGCACCAATCGCCGAACGGGCCCTAGACAGCCCGACGTTCAGTATTCACAGGTGGTGCGGTTGTTGGTTGTGAAGGAGAAAGGGGAAGGGAGTGGAGTGTTTTCTGTGGTAGTTTGATGGTTATGGTGTCGTTTGGGAATGGCGGTGAAGCGATGTTTGTGGAATGGAGTTGTGAAGGTAAAGGTAGTGGCTGTTTGCATTGTTGGCGGCTTAATGGTCGAAAATAACAATAGAGAAAGAAAAAATGGCCAACTCAAAGCGTCGCAGCCCGGATGAATCACACATATTCCCTCTATACAACGGGTGTGGGCTAACTACACATGGACTTATTGAGATATCTCACCTGAGGACTCTTTATGGTGTAATGCGAATTTCCACAACCGTAACAGAATATTCACCTACGTTTCCAGACTTTATGGCCACCCTGTATAATGGATTTCTTTGAGTGCTCGGGGTAAGACTGTTTCTTATGTGACACTGCATTTCTGTAAATACTTGCATTTTTGTAAATACATACCTTTTATTAAAGTTAATACAAGATTTGTTGTTTCCAAACCTGCTTGATTGTCTCTTTCCTTCATTGGATTGACATAGCATTAAATAAATAGAAGGGAGGGTTGCACCCCACTGATTCACTGCACTCGTCTACCCGGCAGCCCACCTACCATTTCACTCAGCCATACAAAAGTAATAGACAAAGGTGGGAGGCCGAGAGCACAGTTCCCCATCTGGGCGGGGCTAAATCAACGGTAAGGTCACACAAATCTTGGAGCAGGGACCCTGCCATACTTAGTCTTATCAAACGACGTCCGTGGTTGCTCAACAACCCGTCAGGTCGAAGTCATCCGTGGCTTGCGGCTTCAGGGTCAAAGGTCGGGAAGCGTATCCGAGAGAGGCCACTTGTGACCCAGCGAAAGGACCGTAACAATATCATGGTTCTTGGAAGTATTATGAAGGCAATTTGTGTTATGCAGTGTTCAAGTGTATAATTCAATTTCAATCAAGATTTATAGAGCTGTTGGAAGAATTAAATAAAGATTTAAAGGCATATAAATAAATTAATTATGGATTTTACCAGCATTTTCTCCAGCAGCTATTACACCACCCTATCGAACACATTATATTCGTTCTTCATGCTTATTGTATGTGTCCATTACGACATTCTTTAAAACAGTAAGTTTCCTGTTTGGAATGATTTATTAATTTTGTTTGACTTTGACTGACATGCAAACAGATAGAGTAAAAAAAATACTACGTCATTCCTCTGCGCATGTACGATCGGGACGAATTCAGAGGCAAAATACGGCAAAACAGCAAATTTGTCTTTCTATTTATGTTCGGATTTGTGTTCAGAATATAACATTCGATTTAAATAAGTTGTTCCTCGATCATAAACTGATAAGACAGGCAGATGAACGGACAGAGGGACATGAACCAATTGCTTAACCCTACTTTTCGTTTGGCATGCACGGGGTAATAAAGTTGGTGCACCAATCGTGGCCTAATGAACCCCACATAAATCGATCTATAATGCAATGGACGGTGGGCCACATGCGTACATGGATAAATTTATATATATATATATATATATATATATATATATATATATATATATATATATATATATATATTGGACTGGAAACACCAATGTAAAGTCGTTTAATAGGGCATCGGGCCACCACGTGCGGCCAGTAAGTGTCCCTTAATAGGGCATCGGGCCACCACGTGCGGCCATCTCTGAATGTGTCCCGACAGTGGTTATCTGCAGACGTATCTGGATGGTGGATATGTCCGGACGTATCCGGATGGTGATTATCTCCGGACGTTGGTTATGTCTGGATGTGTCCGGATGATGCGCCGTGGCATAGAGACCACCAGTGTCTGGAATTCTGCAGGAGGAGGATGCGGCATCATTCTTCCGTGAGAAAGTAAATCAACTCACACCTGTTTAATGAGGTGGAAAACGTTGTATCAGGTGGCATTCCAGAATATCCCATAAATGCTCGATTGGGTTCAGATCTGGTGACTGAGAAGGTCATGACATAAGGATAACATCAGTGTCATGCTCATCAAACCATTGGGTGACCACACGTGCTCTGTGGATGGGGCATTGCCATCCTGGGAGACATCTCTCCCGGCAGGAAAGAAATGCTGTCACATGAGGTGAAGATGATCATTCAGTACCATGAAGTAGCGATTGGCATTGACCTTGCCATCTAAGGGAATGACTACACCCAAACCATGCCAGCAAAATGTGCCCCACAACATTACAGAACCACCAGAACCCTTCACTGTTGAAACCGAGCACTCAGGGTTGTAGAGTTATTTAGGTTGGCACCACATATGCACTCATCCGTTTGTCAAGAACGTTGTGAATGATGATTCATCCGACCAAATAACATTTCTCCATTGCTCAGTAGTCCATTGCCTGTGCTCTTTGCACCACAGTACTCACAAACATGCATTGCCAGGTGTGATGAGTGGTTGGATGACTGCAATTGGACACTGCAACCCGACTATAGTATCCCAATCGGTGGAGTTCGTGGCGGATCGTTTTTAATTAAACAGGCTGCTTGTGCCCCAGGTTGAAATTTACAGTCAATCTGCAGCTGCTCGCTTGCTTTGCCTTGCACTTCAAATTAATGCACGGATATTACGATCCTGGAGTATGCGCTTCCGCCCACTGTTGCCAGTTGCTGATGTCTTTGTTCCTGATGTTCCATGCAACATCACCTTCGACAACGTTGCTAGTGAAAGATCAGCAAGTTGAGCTGTCTTTGTCACTGAAGCTCCTGCCAAATGCGTCCCAACAATCACCCTCTTTCAAAGTCACCAAAGTCTCCTCCTGAAGCTATGCAAGCCAAAGTCATAATTATAGGCAACTAGACCTGCGTAGCATTTGTATCCATGACCCGAAGCATGCTGGGATGTTATTAAATAACACATGGGTGTTATTAAGATGATTAAATAACATAAATTAATAAATGTTATTAAGATGATTAAATAAATTAAGATGATTAAATAACACATGGGCCACACCTGTGTTGAAGCCATTGCTTTCAATATACTTGGTGTCCCTCATTTGCCCAGGCGTTTCAACTTTTTTGTCCACTACCTGTATATATCTATAAAAATAAATGTCAGTGTGTGTCAGTCCGTCAGTCCTCTTGCATCACTCCAAAACCATGAAACCTAGCAGCTCCAAACTTTGCAGGCAAACTATAAGGGAACTACAAGGTAGTGTATGAATGAAAATTGGGTGTTTGGGTTCATTTAAACCCCCCTTTTGAAGATAATTAATAGCTTTGTTTAATTATCTTTCATCAATGCATCATCCTTGGACAGCCCCTGTCAGCCCTCTGTCATTTAGTTTGGGGTCTTAATTCACCATTCTGTTCAGCCTGCTCAACAATGCCTTGACTTGGAACAATCTACAACAGTTTCCTTACGATAAAGCGCTCAAATGTTGTTGTTTTTTTTCCACTTTCCTCACTCATATCATCAAATGCCTCATCTTCATACCTACAAATCTCTGGATACATCAAAATGCTTATAAGCACCAAGAGACACCAGTGTTCAGGGCTTTATTTCATTTCCGAAATTGTGATAACCTCTCGAAACTCTTCACCTGAGCCAAATTTCAGAATTTAAACTGCAGAATTGACCTTGGCAGCAGTTCCGACTGCTAAAACAAAAGTGTTTGTTTGTCTCATTTGGACATTGCTTCTCAATCCGGGCGTCTCCATGTGATGTTTGTTATAACCAATCGCTAATCACTGCCAAGCTAGCGCAGTCATATTAAACACCATACGGAGATGACCGGAGACATCCGGAGTGTCAAAAATATGCGAATTGGACAAATGAACACCTTTTTTTTTAGCAGTCGGAACTGTTGCTTGGGTCAATTCCGCATTTAAAATTTTGAAATTCGGTTCAGGTTGAGAGATTCTAGAGCTTATCGTATTTCAGCTGTAATGCTTATAAATGTCCAGAGTTGTATTCACACATTATTTGATACTCCGGATGGTGGTTATCTCTGAATGTGTCCAGACAGTGGTTATCTGCAGACATATCTATATGGTGGTTATGTCCGGATGTATCCGGACATTGGTTATGTCCGGATGGCGGTTATGTCTGGATATGTCCGGACGATGGTTATGTACCGATGGCAGTTATCTCCATATGTGTCCAAATGGTGTTAATCTCCGGACGTGTCCAAGTGGTGTTTATCTCCGGGCAGTGTTTGTAATGGAGTAGTACAAGACCAACCACTCCTGAATCCATGCTGTTCATCACTTCGAAGATCACTTCCCCATAGATGGCTCACAAGTGCATGCTTGATGATCTTCTCCATCAGTTTGCCTACCACAGATGTCAAACTTACTGGACACTAGTTTTCTGGATTCCATTCTTCCCTTTCTTGAAGATGGGCACCACATTAGTTTGCTTCCAGGACTGGTTCCTCACCCTCTTTCGAAAGCTTCCCAAAGATGATTGTAAGAGGTTTACATATTTTCTGATACGTCTTTCAGCAGTCACAGATGCAATCCATGAGAGCCAGTGGACTTATTGATATCTAATTTCAACAAGTATTTCTCCATTTTCTCCTCCATAAACTCCACTTAATGTTGAACACACTATTGTCCCTATTTTCCCAACAATGGTGTGGATGAAAAGTCCTCAACTGTAAACACACTAGCAAAAACATTACTAAGTGTCTGTGCTTTTTGGAATTCATTCCCTGTGAAGACACCGTCCTGCTGCCGTAAATTAGGAATTCCACTCTTTGTTTTTGTCTGGTTTCTTACATAACTCCAGAAACTCTGCGGGTTTACGTTCACCTCACATGCTAATTTATTCTCAAAGTTTGCTTTTACCTGCCTGATGGTTAAGGTTGCCTCATTTCATGCAATAATATATTCCTTCCAATTTGCCGAAGTCCTGTTTTTCTGGTACCTATTCTATTTCCTGTGCTTAGAACGTATTGATTGCATTGCAGCCGCAGACATCCACTGGGGGTTTACTCTTTGTACTCTTCTTTTGCACTTGAGCAAATTCCTCGATACAAGCTTTCATCCTGCTTTCAAAAAGCTTCCATGTTTCTTGTACTGCATAATCCGTCCCAGTCAACGTGGCTTAAACTTTTCCTCATACTGTCACAGTCTCCATGATAGGAACTCTTACTGTCCATCTCATCACACTTCAACTGATAATACATATCGATTTCAAAACACAGTGTTGCATGGTCACTCTTTCCTATCGGTGGACACCTCGTCAGATTTATTACCAAGTCTTCCCCATTTGATAAAACCAAGTCGGGTAAGCTTGGCTCTTGACCCTCCCGAATCCACGTGGGTTAATCTACGTGTTGATATAAAAAATAAACCATTAACAGATACCCAGAAAATAACTCGAGCCTGCTCCAACAGTCTGGTGAACCTCCCAATTAATGTCCTTGTAAATAAAATCACCAACAACCTCCAGCTTTGGGTCATCTAATTCAGTTACTCTCATTAAGAATAAACACAAGTCAGCATTGTTAATGAAAGAGCTTGCAGGACTTCAATAAATGCACCCAAACAACAAACTGGATCCTTGAGTTGGAGTGATGTTTACCCAAATTGACTCCTGGAAAAAGCATTCTTCCATGTCGACGATAGATGCTGTAATAGTGTCCTGAACATAAACTACAATTTCTCTCTTCATAATGTCTGGAACAAAAAGTTGATATCCTTGTAAATGCAGTTCACAAAGTCAAATCTCATCACAAGCATTTTTTTGGCAAAATCTCAGTCAATGCAACAACATCTGGATGATCAATCGACACTCGAGCTTTCATGTCATCCCTTTTGTTAAGCATGCAGTCACAATTGGTATAAAGACATTTCAGAGATTTTAAACTTGGTCTACTAGATTTACCTGTTCCTGAATTTGAAGAAGAACGTGAAGTCAACAAAGCCGATCTTAAAGAACCCGTGGAAGTTAAACTTGAACCAAACGTATTTACACGATCATCACATTGACCGTGTGATCTACTTCCCAGCCGATGACGGGCCTGGATGAAACCTCTTCTTCACTATCATCCCGTTCTGTATGGTCAGGTTACTCTCTCCACCCTCGAGTCTGGACTTCAGTTCTTCTCTGAGCTACTTGTGCTCATTTCATTCTATCATGGTCCTGTCTCTGGCAATCTGTCTGGAGCATCCACCTTGCTTCACTGGAATGTCACGTACTCAACTCAACACCTCATCTCTTGTTTCACAACTACCCAAGATGACTTTTAAGGGCCAAGACAAATCCTGCACTTTCGTCTCGAGACGATATACTGCCTTAATCTCATATGAGGGGACCCTCAGATCCTGACAAATGATGGTTTCCACATTGTATTTATCTTCTTATTTTCTGATCTCTGAACCATCACCCTCAGACTCTGGAGGCCGGAAAAGATGAGGTTACTCTTTCTACGTTCCCTCCCATTCAACTCATCCATATGGGTAGTAACCAACCTATAACCTCAATTGCAAGGACAATTGGCATATTGTTGGAAGTTCTACCAAGTGTTTGGTCTGTGGCTGAACACTCATTCATTTTTGATCTTCTGAAGTTCCTTCTTCATATCACAATAACTCTCACCACACTTATCACTGCTCTCCTTCATTTCAGATCTCAAACCCTTAACTTCTTCTTCAAGCTTGTTCTGCAGTACCAATGTATACTGCTCTCCCCATTGTGAAATTTACTGATTATTTCTTGAAACCTCTTGGACACATTGTGGCATGCAGCATGAAACCAGCATCGACAGAGTTCACATTTCATGGCACAATTATCCTCTTGAGCAACATCATTGCAACTTTCACACAATGAGTCATTCTTACTTTAAGATGTTTCCTTATCAGCATTCATGTCAGCAATGGTGTTAGCTTTATCCTTTCATCCTGAACTAACAGCGAATGTGTGGAAACTGAAAACTGCAAACCCAAATCAAACAGCAAGGGAAAAGATTATCCGGTGGACTGCGTCCGTCGTCCTTGTGTCTGCGCGGCTCCTTCATGGTATATATTATGCTTCACTTCAAGGTATGACTCTACATACCTGCCCATTAAACTATGAAATGCCGTTGTGCACCATGCCATGCACGTGACTCCCAAGGGTTCTTGGACACTATGCTGGGCACGTGAATCTCAAGCGCCGTTTTGCACCGTCCTGAACATCTATCCAATTTTAAATATCATGCTATATCTCGTTTTTGGCCTTAACTCGCAATGGTGAAGACTCAGTGAAGCGCATACCACCGCCAGGCTTAACAGTTTACATTTTGTATCCCATTGATAGGTCGGATCTGGATTCAGACCTGAACCAAAATCGAATCAGCTTGTTCTTGTCACCTACCCAACTCATCCACCTAATTTAGTCCGAATCCATCCACAACGTTTTGAAATATCCTGCTCACAGACAAACAGACAGACAGGGGTGAAAACATAACCTCTGTCCACCTTAGGTGGCAAACATCATGATTTTTAATCACAGGGCACATGCCCTTCGGCTTTTTGAACCCAAAATGTAATCGGTTCATCTTTTTATTACATTCTATACTTTTGCCAAGTTGGGTTGAAATTTCTTCAGTGGTTCATAAGTTATTGCGGTAACAAAGATTTTCGATCAGAGGTCACATAATCTTCGGGCTTAGACGTTTGACCTTTTGAACCCAAAATCGAATCACTTCTTCATTGTTTTACAGTTCATACATATGCGATGTGCAGTTGAAATCTCTTCAGTAGTTCATTAGTCCACATCAATGTTTAACTACACTCATATCATGTATTCCGGAATAATAACTGTGGGAACGTCGCCCATGACTGTTTGTTTTATTGAAGTGCTGTATTTTAAATTGGACACATGTACCTCAAATAGTTCATATGGTTACATTCATCAGGGGGGGGGGGAGGGTGGTCGAAGATAGAATTAAAGCGTTTAGCACCGTATCTGTTTGCATAAGGTTTAGAACAAGAGTTTGTATAGAAATTAAGTGAAGCTACAGGGTAAATGTCCTTCGTGAGCCATCTCAGGGAATGGCTCGGGCCAACTGTATCGTTTAGAAAAGGTTTGGATATCTTGTCCACGTGTTCCCTCATGTTTAACTGGTGCGAGGTCAGACGAGGTCATGTAGGGTGTAGCGTCTTCACAGTAGACGTGTCACGCAAAACAGGTTCAGACATGCGTACTGGTATGAATGGCAACTTGCCCACAGACACAATGGTTGGCGACTGAGAGGACACATGGGGGGGTAATGGAATTGAATGGGCCTGTCCGAGTCTTAGGGACCATCGGCAATTGTGACGCGGACCACGCGGGGATTTTATTAACAGGCAAAGACCGGAATGTCCCTCTGTTGCCTTCCACTCTGGACTCTCGCCTTTCAGCTCTGGCCTGCCTCTTTGGTTTGACGCCTTTGCCGACTGAGCCCTTCCTTCCTGGCCTTCCACGGATACAGCAGCAAGGAGTCTTTTTCTCCAAACAGCACCACAAGACACCCCAGCCAGGACTCAGATCGTCATTCCTGCCTTCTCCCCTATAAGTATCTTGTCTCTTCAAAACCTTGCCTGGTTGTGTGTGTGTGTGTGTGTGTGTGTGTGTGTGTGTGTGTGTGTGTGTGTGTGTGTGTGTGTGTGTGTGTGTGTGTGTGTATGTGTGTGTGTGTGTGTGTGTGTGTGTGTGTGTGTGTGTGTGTGTGTGTGTGTACGTGTGCACGTGCACAGAGATTTCAGAAAACACCTCACCCCACCCCACTCAGTCTTGAGAAGAAAAAAGACATGGGCGGTGAACCAAATGACAAAAAGTGAACCAAAATGAAAATTTTATTGGTTGAGATGATGTAATATCCCTAATATTTTGTCCAAGTACTGCGAAACGGAAGGCTTTTGAAAGTCTCAAAAAGGGGGATTTGTATTCTACAGTGTTCAAGCATAAAATATAATTTAAATAAAATTTAAATTTTAAAGGTTATATAAGAAAAAAAAAATTCGGAAGTTTGCCGCCATTGACGCAGCCTCTTTTACACCACGCTATTTAACACGTTACGTTAGTTATTTGTGTCCATTATAACATCCTTAAAAACAGTAAGTTTCCTGTTTTGAATGATTTTGAATTTTGTTTTACTGCCAAACAGGCAGACAGAGTAAAAATATTATCTCACTCCTCTCTGCCAATGTGCGACCTGGCCGACTTCAGAGCCAAAGCACTGCTAAGCTAAAGGTTGATATTCTGATTCGTGTTCAAAATATAACATTCAATTGGAATCAAGTTGTTCCTCAATCATAAACTGATGTTCATGGAGAAATAGAGACAGACACAGTGAACCAAATTGCTTAACCCCACTATTTGCTTTGCGCACACATGGGAAAATATATTGTACATTTCTTAAGAAACGTGTCATCGTCACTTTTGCTATCCCGCCAATCATAAACTGATGTTCATGGAGAAATAGAGACAGACACAGTGAACCAAATTGCTTAACCCCACTATTTGCTTTGCGCACACATGGGAAAATATATTGTACATTTCTTAAGAAACGTGTCATCGTCACTTTTGCTATCCCGCCAAATACGATTGATTTGCTTTAATGGGAATAACACTGGAGTGATTCATTGCGATAAGTTGGATATTAAGTACCGACAAGGTGCGGACCCTGTCTGGAAAAGGAACTACGCTTGCCGCTCGAGCGTTGTTTTCGTTAAATCGGCTATCTTCAAAGCATATTGCTTCGGCCTGGTGGGCCACGTTAGCAAGCACCCCCATCAGCACGACAACATGTTGTAACTGCCAACTGTATGTCAGGGAAGGGTTCTGTTCATATTCAGTTCGTTCCATTCAATAAATCTTAAAAATTAAAGAGTAAAATTAGATACAGGAAAGATGCACTTTGGTTATGTGTAAGGCCTGTGTTCCTCAAATAGGAAGCAAATTATGAGGAACAGGCAGCAGCAGTTTTTGTCATCATCATGGTCGTCCTTTGTAGCTGAAGATTGCTGTTCACATGTGACATGCAAACAACCTGGGTTTTTAAAATTTGTTTATAGTATAGGAGTAGCTACCCAGGCATCAACCACATTAACCACAAGATAGCAAGCATTCTAACCTGGTGCCAAGAAATATCAAAGACCAAACCACTTCCCGTCCACAGTTTAGCAAGTAGTATTAAAGAATATGAAAGAAGACCAACCACATTCCCCCCATCACCCACCCAGCCCCTCCCACTCCCATGACTGCCCCCCAACACCCATCATGTATACGTAACAGAAAGATGACTCATGAAAAAAAACAAAAAGCAGACCAATTGGCAAGGTAACATTTTCCATCTACAGATACCATCTATAGTCTATACCAAACCATGACTCATGGATTTCCTCATTCAAGCCTACAAGAGCATTGCACTCACTTCTGGGTTGGGCACTTGTCAGCCTTGTGAAATGGGCCCAAATAATGACAGGCCTTATCACATCATCATAGCTCTGTACACTCTTTCCTGGCTACCAAAAGGCACTACTCCTTTTTCCATGCCCCCCACAACCCCCCCTCTCTTTCTTTGTCCATTCTCTTGAGGCGATGCGCAAACACTTTTCCACTCACGTTGGGGAGGTGCCGAGTCACTACCCTCACTCATACACTGTTGACCTTCTCATTCCTCACGTTTGTCCAGGGAAGGCAAGCTAGCACACTAGTTGATGTAATTCGAGAGCAAACAAGTTAGACAAATGTTTTTTTAACTTTGCTTAGCATTTACAATTTACACCCTTTTGTCTTTCATACCTATACCGGTACAGTATTGGTATAATTACAAAGAATGATCTGGTTAAACCAGCCTTTCTGCCTTTGTGTCTCATGCCCTGAACAATAACCTCCTGATGTGTATGGCAATGACATCCAGAGCAGCGGCCCCTCCCAAATACAACATTCAAGGCCAGACTCTACCCAGCAACGTGCTCCGATAGGCAAATATGGGGCTGCGCCTGCTAGCTGTTAAAATCCAATATTTAATGTTCTTCTATTATCTTTATCCAGACTTGGAGGCTTAACGATTAAGAGGTCAACTCTGAATCTGGGAGGTCAGCGATTCAAACCCTGGCATAGACATGCCAAATACTTTTTTTTTTTTAAATAGTACGTGCTGCTTCTTTGCTTGAAGCTCAGCATTTAAATAAATAATTGAGCAAGCACAAGCAACTCCATGTTGGTAACCACAATGCAGGCTTTGACAGGCCTCATGGCTTCCTCGTACACCGAAGCTCCTTGTAAGGGAGCTCATTACGTTATTATCTTGCCACCGGAGTAAATGTATATTCGATATGTTTTGAAGAAAAGGTTCTCGCACCTCATTAGTGAATGTGTTTTTCGGGATCTCTCTGATTGGTGAGTGCTTTAGAAGCTCTTTCTTGCCAGTTGGAGGCCATCAATAAACATTGCGAGCTCACACCGATGTCGTTGCCTCGATATGAAAGAGCTGGAATAGCCAATAACGGAGGTCATGACTGATGATCCGGTCAGCGCGGCATGCATGGTGATGTTTTCAATTTATCAATGACAGTATACGAAGGCCTTGGAGCAGGTGTTATTACCTCCGCCAGCAAAGGTGAAGTAAGTTATGTTTTCACCACTTCCTGTCTGTTTCCTTGTCTGTTTTTGTGTGTTTGTGTGCAGGATATCTCAAAAAGTTGTGGACGGGTTCAGACGAAACTTGGTGGGCAGGTTGGGTGTGTGACAACGACAAACTGATTAGATTTTGGTGAAGCTCCGGATCCGGATCAGACTACTAGAATTTTTAAGTGATTCTTTCACCATTGAGAGATAGGGCTAAAAACTATATATATCACGATATCTCAAAAAGTTGTGGATGGTTTCAGACGAAACTTGGTGGACATGTTGGGTGTGTGACAAGGATAAATTGATTGGATTTTGGTGAATATCCGAATCCGGATCTGGATTCAAGAATTATTTAATTTTTTAAGTGATTCTTCACCATTGAGAGATGGGGCCAAAAGTGATATAGTCTTGTATAGCATGATATTTCAAAAATGTATTCATTGGGCCCGATGTGTTCTCGTGGATCAGGCATTGCGTGGCGGAGGTATGCGCTCTACCGAGTGCCCCTCTAGTTATTTATGACTCACTCTTACCCTAACATCCCACAAATATTATAGTGGGGTATCATAGTGAAAATATCGTTACACGGTGGACAGAAGCACAATTTTTTCACCAAAGCATCTCCATGGTATACCTTCAAGAAAAAAAAGTAAGCTCCAAAAAAAAAAAATGATAATGGTAAGTGTAATATCTGACATCATGATGTCATCAGCATACCTGTCGTAAACTTTTGGTCCTCTTTGCTTTTTCTGTGAATTACTACTTTCGTGATCACGGTGACTGGCAACGAATTGAAGACTAAGATACGTACCGTACGGAAGAATGAGCCCACTATAAGATAGTAAACTAGTCTAATAATATTTTTTTAATAAAGCATTGCAGTGAAGTCTGATCCAAATAATTTTAAAGCAATATATGTATTTGTATATTGTAATCAGTAAAAAATAGTGTGGTAGATAAAAACATTAGAAAGGAAATAACTTGCACCAAAAACTTTAACATTTTCATGCTCACGCTGACGCTGACGCTCACGCTGACGCTCACGCCGGGGGTATCGCTATAGCTCTCTGTTCTTCGAACAGGCAAGCTAAAAATGCTTATATTTCAATTACCTGTTTCTTGAAATATTAAATTAATGACTCAAAATCTCGGGGCAGTACTTCACAACCTTATTTTATACATTAATTTGCTCTATCATCTTGTTAGTCTATTGTGACGTCATTGAATACACTTCCTGTCATCAGATTTTTTGGAGCTTACCCTCTTTTTGATCCTTATACATGGGCAAAGCTTTTGTTAAAAAAAATTGTGCTTTTGTCCACCGTGTCACAGTCCTTGGCACTTTTGTTAATGATGTACCTCACTATTATTGTTGTTTTTAAGACCCTTCATAGTTTTTGAATAATTTGCTTGTGGATGTTAAGTTAAAATAAAATGACTTCATCTTTCGTAAACTGTTCTTTCCCATAAGTGTCACACTCACCTTTCGTGGGAGAGGGGGGAGGGGGGGGGGAATAAATAAATAATAATTTAAAAAGCTTTTCAGGACAGGTGCTAGTTTGTGACAAGAGTAAATTTAAAGATATTTTGCCCGGCCTGGCCACATTCTTGTCTGGACGGAAGGGTGGAGGGAGCTGCATGGTCGGTTTCTTTTTTAATGTGATACCGTCATGTCCTGGTGTTTGCTCCGACAGAACAAACAATCGAGATATGCTGAACAAATATGTACGCCAAATGAGAATTCTACACACTGTTTCAGGGAGAAGCACTTTGTGGATTACATGAGATAGCAGCCTTTCGGAGTACTATAACCCTATTGGAAGGTTGGATGCTTTCCCACCGCACTTTTACAGGTCTACAGCAACATCGTGATACAACAAGGCTAATACAAGTCTGCGTCAGTGGAGAGGTAGAACTATGGATGAAATCAAGAGGATGTTGTTCGAACTGCTGTGTGAAGGAAGGAGAAAGCTGACGTTTCGGGCATTCACCCTTCGTCTCTTTTAATCTGTCTGAGGGTTAACGTCCGAAACTTCAGCTTCTCCTTGCTTCCCACGGTGGTTCGCGTACCTCGATCAATGTCCTGTTGGTTACATCCGTTGTTCTAATAGTATAGCTTGTTCCTTAAAGTAAATATCAAATTCAGGTTAAACAAGGTTAGTGTCGGACTGTAGGTCTGCATCAACAGACAGGTACACTCGGTGGTGTAATGGCAAGAGCGTCCACTCTGAATCTGTGATGTCGGTGGTTCAAACCCTCGCCAAGTCACACCAAAGACTTTTAAAATGGTACGTGCTGCTTTATACCGAAGCTTGATGCTCAGCATTTAAAAGATAGAGCACGAAAAATCCCTCATAGGTTGACATCCATGGGGAGGAGAAATTTCCTCCTAGATTGCCTCGCTGAGTGTAACAGAGAAAAGTGAAGTCAAAAAGTTGTCCGCGCTGGTACCCAGAGTGTTCTGGGAAGTGATGTCATTCCCCCCCCCCCCCCCCATCTTGGCTGTTGTGTTTGTGCGTAAAGACAAGTCTGGTGTTCTCATATATGTATCTGCTTCCATGTGTGTGTGATTTGTGTCGCAGCTCCTCCACGAGCCTTTGAGCCTGAAAAAATTAATAAATAAACAGACAGAGTGTCCCATAATTATGCACTCTACACTGGATTTTTTTTGTTTTCCTTTGTTGAACAATCTAAAAATTAAAAAGTAATTTTTTTTAAGAAGTTTTTAAAAATTCTTCACTATAGTCAGTAAAATATAACATTTGAATTTTCCTGAATACAGCAGTTGTGTTGCACATATTATTCATTTAACTTTTTGTTCAATTCCACATGAGCTTAAGTAATTTTTCGTTGATATTATTTTAGAATTTTTGTAAACGGTGATACAGTATAAAGATTATCGAGGAGATTGCGCATGTATTATATGAAGTAGGACAAGGACATCATTAGGAGACAATGGACAAATCAATATGTTTTCCATGGGATTAGAATCGGAGATCCAAGCATCATGAGCACAGGACTCAAAGTGGAATGCAAACAGTCTGACCCACACTCTGACAGCCATTGGTGAATCGCATTTCAACTGGGAATGACAATGTATTGTGTTAATAATCATCAGAACACAGTGCACAAAAAAAAAAAGAGTATTCACAAACTCTTGGGAGGATAGCATATACAGGAATGCTGCAAAACATTCTATCCATCATGAGTGTGAAAAGGTCAAACGACCAATGAATTTGTGTCAACACCTAAATAAGCTGAGATCTGTGAATCAATAAGGGATTGGCTAACATGGCTGTGCATGTACAAAACTACTGGATTGGCAGGATAGCTTAGAGGTTTGCACACTCCCCTCTGAGCTGTCTAATCTGGGTTTGAATCCCGACCCAGCTATAAACTGTTAACCAGGTGTTTCACAGTGAGAGCGAGGCATCTATGTGTTGCCGTCCCTCGGATGGATGATAAACTGGGAGTCCTATCTGCCAGCATTAGTTGGTGGAAGTTAAAGATCCTGCAGTGTCCTTCGCAAAGAGGAGGCGAGATATCACTGGCTCTCTGGCCAAATTCCAAATTGGTACAAGGGTTGGAGAGTGTGGAGAGAAGGGAAACAAGGTTGGGAAGAGTCGGAGTCAGAGAAGGGAATGAGCAAGCATGAGGAATTTGAGAAGGAAGCAACATTCCTAACCCCAACATTCCTAACCAGATTGTGTCAGGGCATGACCACATCGATGGGACAAGTGCGTACATGTAGCAGGGAAACGCCTCGAGAAATGAGGGAAGTTTCATGATTCATCAACTACCCTGTACTTTTTTATTTTTCTCGAAATGAAAATCCACAACTAACTTGAACCGTTGTCATGATGACAAAATGAACTTGTTCTTTTGACGTATAAAATATATCTATAAATTATGTGAACACCTGATATTTATTGTTACAGATCTGGAAACCATTTGCATTCAACATACAGATGTCCTAAAAGTCAGTTATGTCATTAAGTATGTGTGTAGTCAGATCCCCTTCCTTTTGTCTAGTGGGAGAATCAAAGGCGTGCGTTGCGATTTCTTTTCAGTTAGGTTATTAAATCTTTACATCCAACGAACCCTCCAACGAACAACCAACAACCATTCCATTCCCCCATCACGATCCACAACCCACCCGCTATCTACAAGCACTCTGACTTGCCAAGGCAAGGTCTTGCAGCCGTTCCTTGCCGCTTCCACCAACGTTTCTTCCACAAACGTTGTAACTCTTGCACGACGGCCTGTGCAACATTGATACTGTTACTCGTCAAGTATGAACCCGCGTGGAAGACTGGCCGGGGTTTCCCGACAGGGGCCTTTGCAGCGTTGATACTGTTACTCGTCGAGTGTGGGTCCGCATGGAGGAGTGGCTGGGTTTCCCAGCAGGGGCCAAGGCCCCACCCCGGAAAGGTGGGCCGTAGGACCTGTCCAATCAGAGGCGGACAGCGAGGTGTGTTCACCAAGGCCCCTCCCCGCTGAGGGAGGTCCATAAATTCCGGAGCACTATCTAAGGCAGGTGGTCTTTTTGAGGTCTTGGAGGGTCTTTTTGAGGACTTGGAGAGTCTTTTTGGGGTCTTGGAGAATCTTTTAAAAGTTCTTTTGAAGAGTTTTTGGTGGGCGTCAAGGCAGCGAACGTCTCTGCTGGCCCTCTACGAGGAAGGGAAGAGTGACCCTGAACCCCCTCTGTGGACCCCGACCATTCACAACCCGAGCTCCACCACGAACCTCGAGTCCCACACATCCAACTGAAGACCAAACCAGCGACCATTGTCAAGTGCCGCATCGCGGAGCACGCGCTTCCTCCGACGGTCAGGTACACCACCGAACTCTGGCCCCTAGCTTGTCACTCTCCATGGCTGCGAGGGTCCAATAAAGACTCTGGGTTTCATTTCAAATTGTGTGTGTGTCTGTGTGTGTGTGTGGGCCCATCTTTAAGTAGAACTGAATAAGTGTTTTTGGATCATTGTAAATACTTTTTGCATATTCACGTTAAGTCTTGCTTTGTGTCTTCATTTACTGTAAATAAAACTTGTTGGAAATGCCCCCAGTTGGTTTCCGTCCCTTCTTGCATTGGTCCCGCATGGTTCGGATCTGAGTTTAGCCGAGTTTTTATACCCGATAATCCGTTCATTCCAGCTGGCACTGCTTTGGCAGTTTCCGCTCGGCTGCACCCGAACCGGAGGTGGTAGACGGTAATTGGAACTCGACCGCAGTCGGTAGAGTGACCCAGTTCGAGTAAGACGTGCCGAGAGCGTGGTTTCCCCGGTTGTCAAAATCGCGTCGTTAATTAGGTAAATTGGTTAAAGACAAATAGACCCTACGCTACGCGGTTGAAATATTGGCCTCCACGGTCAGTTAGACAACTCGCCGGCTCGCGGAGTTTTCCGAGCGGCGGCCTACAATTTCGTGGAGTTTGGTGGGAGACGACGCAAGCTTTCCCCACCTAGTAGTCATTCTCGCCCCCGACCCCCGGCCCACAACAATATTTTGATAAACCAGAAGAACGCCCCCCCCCCCCCACCATTTGCTCCCAACAGGTTTCTACAATATATTTCATACATGGTAACAACACTGTTGGTAGCTGGCAATGTGACCACAATCCTTGTGCAAGAACTAATTCACCTCTGCCATCGAAGATCAGAGGTTACTGTTTTCACCCCTTTCTGTTTGTTTGTTTGTTTGTTAACAGTATTACGGAAAAAACTCCTCGACGGATTTCGACGAAACTTGGTGGAGGGGTTAGGTATGGTCCAAGGATCATGCCATTAGATTTTGGACTTGGTCCACCCCCCCAAAAAAAATTTAGAGAAAAATTTTTTTTTTGCATTTCCACATGTTTTAAGTGATTTCCACCCCCCCCCAAAAAAAAAAATTGTTAGAGAAAAAAAAAATTTTCAACTTTTTTTCAACAAAATTTCGATTTGTTTTTTTTTTGCATTTCTACATGTTTTAAGCGATTTCCAGCCCCCCCCCCCAAAATGTTGGAGAAAAGAACTATAACTGTCAGCACTGTTGACATATTTAATGAATAAGATATAAGGTTCACTTGAGTGACCCAGCAGTAGTGGCGGCGGAGGTTTTGCACTCTCCCGAGTGCTCCCCCTCTAGTTTTGCAATGGCATTGTCTCAATGTGCAAGACCATCCATCCCAGGCTCTTCATGCAAATGGACAGATGCACACGATGAATGCATCATGTTTTGTAAAAACCACTTGATGCTGTTCTGTTGTCAGGTCAGGTCAGATGAGATCTGTGACTTACTACAGGTACCATGTAAACCTGCACTAACCTGTTCCATGGTCGAGTTGTCGGCGACTAAACTGTCTCCCCCACCAGGTTTTCTGGTGAGGAAGGTGTTTGGATATGGACACTCAGCAGGATTAAAAACAAAACCCGTCAAAGGGCGGAGGAGCTCCTTGTGAGCCAACAGCCTTCCATATCTAGTGTCCAACTGTGTCTGCGGACGTCCTCCTGCAGTTGGGTTACTTTTTATCAGGAGGTTAGTGGCAGGTTTTGCACTCAGGCCATCGTAAAACACTTCATTCCGCAAAACACAAAAACGCAAAGAAATCTGAAAACCCACTCCGTGGGAGTACCTCCTGTGTAGCTGCCATTCGCATGGCAGCTCACTCGATGGGATTGAGGCAAAGCTTTCAGGACCACCAATCTTTGATGATAGGAGGGAAACCATGGGGTAACATTCCCGGGTCAGATTGTGGTAGTGTGTCGGGGTGGCGCTGAGGTGTCGTCCACCAGACGGCGGTCTCCTTGGGTTAACCTGAGGCGGTCCCTTCGGGTAGGTGCCTGGAATGTCCTATCCCTAAGAGAGGATGATCACCTGTCTCTGCTATCATCTGAGCTCAAGCGTTTGGACATCGGGATTGCAGCTCTCTCTGAGCTTCGTAGACCGGATTGCGGCGAGATAATGGTGGGTGGTTACACCTACTATTGGTCTGGTCGCTCTGATGGTTACCATACTCATGGAGTTGCTGTCGTTGTGTCCAAAGAGGTAACACTGGTCAACGAGCGTATTCTGAGACGAAGGATTAGTCACTCCTTGGGTGTCATTTCCCTGGTCTCTGTTTATGCTCCGACTGAGGCGAGTGATTTCATCATGAAGGACGCATTCTCTGGCACACTGAAGTCTGTAGTTGATCAGTGTTCCAGGCGAGATATTCTTCAAGTCTTGGGGGATTTCAATGCATCAATTTGAACTGATAGAGATGGTTATGAGACCTGTGTTGGTCCCCATGGGTCAGAAACTGTGAACCAGAATAGCACTAAGTTCCTTGACTTTGCAAGAAGTCATAGACTAAGGGGGGCTGGTTCATGATTTCAATGCCCACAGGCTCATCGCTGGACTTAGTATTGCAACGCTGGCAGTGTGGCAAAGGAGATTGACCATGTGCTCGTTGATGGTCGCTGGAGGATGATCCAGAACTGCAGGATCTAACGGAGTGCTCAGTTCCTCAATACTGACCACAGGCTTGTTGTAGAAACTCTGAAGCTGCACCTTAAATCCAGGAGAATGGTACCATCCCAGCCTAGGCTAGATGTTGGCAAGCTCAAGGATGAGATGGTAGCTGAAGAGTTTGCGAACAAGCTGAGTGGAAATTTGGGGGGTCTGGGTGCTTTGGGGGATCCTAAAGAGTTGTGGAGTGCCTTCAAGACCACCGTCCTTGACGTTGCCGGTGAACGTATTGGAACTCACTGTTGGGCGAAGAAGAATTTTGTCTCTCAAGGGACACTGGATACCACTGACCTGACTTGATGCTCGGATAATAAAATCAAGTTGTAATTGAAAGACCAATCCCCTCATCTTTATTTACATGAGCAGAGTACCCGCCCTTTGGGTGATCTTGTTCCAAGCATGCTACACGTTCTTCTGGCGCACCCTTAATTCGGTTGTGTTTAAGCAACAGAGAGAGCTGCCTCGATCGCTCCCGAAAATAAAAACAACCCCGGTTACGTAGATGAAGCAAAAAACATACACACTGCTTATGTGCATATATAATACATCGTGGTTATATCGCTTGGATAATTCCAATTGCACCCCTCCTTCCCCCAAGGCAAGAAAATGCCAAGATGGGCAAACAACAAACCACTTGATGGAATCAAACAAAACTTGCACAGGCACAACTTCAGGGTGTTCTCATTTATCCCTGAAAGTTTCAGCTTCTTAGGTCCAACCCTCTCAGAGTAGTAGATAATACGTACATACACATATACACCATAGCTCCATTATATTAAGATTGAAAGAGCTTCATTGTACCTCAAAGCGCTGCACAATCGCCCGTGCGGCCTGGTTGCCTTGGCTTGCCTCGAGCAGTGGATCGGTCAATTTGTGCACAATCACCTGAAAGGGACCCTGCTCTTCCATGGGCTTTTCAAGATCCACCTGAAGAGCAAACAATCATCAAACATTCCTTACTATCTGCAGCATGGATGGAATGACAGAATTGAGTAAATCCTTTTTGTTGTACATAGAAAGGTCACACTTTTAATCATTTTCCTGAGATGAGTCATTTGCATTATTTTTTTTTTTTTGGTATTTACTTGAAGGGATGTAAGAGTTTCTGGTTAATCAGTCAATGACACCACTCAACTGCCAACGAAAGATTGAATCTTGAACAATGTGAATTACAAGCAACTTAAAAAAAAATAAATTCTTCTTTGTCTTCTTCTTCTTCGTTCATATACACAGCACAAGGTTGTGGGGTAGCATCATTGGCTGATGGTGTGGTTGTGCCGCTGATGCAATGTCCTTTGCTGGTTAGTGGAGGAATTTTGAATTTTGGCAATGGTGCCGGCGATAGCTCACCTACTCTTCACAAAGGACACAGTGGGATCCTTAACATCAGACAGGCCAGCAGACAGGACACCCAGTTTAACGTGCATCCGAGAGACAGCACACACATTAATGAATCACCCTGTCCGTGAAACACTGGGATGACAGTTTATAGCTGGGTTTGGAATCAAACCCAGGGTAGACCGCTTAGAGGTGAGTGTGTGTACCTCTTGGCCATCCTGACAGCCCTATTTGAACCTCCACTGCTATGAACATCACGCCAAATAATTTATCCTGCAATTTGATAAAGGTTTACATATTACATACACAAACATGGCAGAATGCTTGACATTACCCAAACTGAACCGCCTCCCTCTCCCCCCGTTTTATCCCTCTGCGTATACATGATTGGAAATTATTAACTAATGCAGAACTACTACTAACTAGAAACTGAATTATTAACTGACAACTGAGGCTTCTGGCTGATCATGGTGCTTGTAAATTACTTGTCCACTTTGACAAACCGAATATGTATCAATATAAACCATCTTGGAAAATCAGAGTGCGCTCAGCAGAGAACTGCATACATCATTACCGTGACACAGTGTTCTTAAATATCCATTCACCTGTAGTAATTACAAAAATGATTCAGTAATTGAAATACGACACCAATGTCTCGTGTTGTCATCGAGCGATTAAACTCGTATTGTTAAAACAAAACCTCAAATACATGATATATGAGAGAAGAGGAAAATATTCCACATTAAAAGAACAGTTTTCAGCTTCAACCTGTTTTTACTGACTTGAAATTTACCAAAAAAGTATTTAATATGTCCATTTACCAGCTTTATAATGTGCGATCGAATGAGGGTCAACTGTACTTTGAGCTCACACAAAGACGTTGCACACACATTGAATCAAGCAACCCGTTTGTTGTGATGGTCTGAGCACTTGTTCATGATGCAGAGTGTACAGACTCCAACCTGACATAACATACATGAATTACCCTCATTGTATCTCAAAACACTTGTTCTTTGGAAGATATGTGCATAAGCTTCTGCTGTTTCAGGCTCTGTTATTGTTCAAGACGTTTAATCCGCACAACTGATATTACTGACTCCAGATATATACGACACTATACTATTGGGGAAACTATAGATATACTGCACTGCATAAATTAGAGAGGTCATAGAACACCTTACCCCATGCCACCTTGAGAAACAAAGACATTGGCGGGGTGTACGAACGACAAATTCGATTGGTTGTGATGACGTAAAATGCCGTAATATTTTGTCCAAGGCCTGCTAAACGAAAGTGTGTTGAAAGTGTCAAAAAGGCCATTTGTGTTTACAGTGTTCAAAAAAAAAAAATATATATATATATATATATATATTTAAATGAAATAAAATAAGGATTTTAAAAGTCGAAGAAAAAAAAAATTCAGAAATTTATCGCCATTGATGTAGTGTCTTTTATGCCACCTTATTTAACACATCACATTAGTTGTTCGTGCTTGTTGCTTATATCCTTTGTGACGTCCTTTAAAACAGTAAGTTTCCTGTTTGGAATGATTTTCAATTCTGTTTGACTGCCAGACAGGCAGACAGACTTAAAAAAAACCAAAAAAAAAACCACTACTTTGTGCGCATGTGCGATCAGGTCAAATTCAGAGCCAGAGTACTGCTAAACTGTTCAGAACCGCAAGGAAGGGTACAAGTTACGAGAGGCAGAGCGGCCGAGAGTAGTGTCTATGGAGTTACGCGTGCCAGTGGCCATTGACTGTTGGAGAATCGCTGCATTGCTGCGTTGAATCACACGTTTCCCCAGTTGTTCCAACTAAAATACTTTGGATCTCCTATGGTGTGTCCATCAGGCATGATCTGATGGTGGTCGAAATGTCATGAACACAATCGTGACCGTCTGCTAATGATCAGTTTGTCTCCCATTCCATGTAGAATCTAGATGTAACACACCAAAGTTCACCCCCGCCCCACATCTTAGCAGTTTCTATCAACAATACAGCGAAGTCTTATCTCGTGGAAATTTCACCCACATGACCACATCACACTCGTTATGAACGGATATTTTTTCCCTTTGCAGAATGTGATGTGCATAAAGCAGATGCATATGAAACCACCTTTTTGAGAATTTCCCAAAAAAAATCCCATGAAGGAAAACTATTAAAAACGAGCGCAAGTAAACTCTCGGCAATTATCGTACACGTAAACAGAAGTAGAAAGCTTCAGCAGACAACGCTAAAGGAAGACTGAAAAATAATAATAATAATAATAATAATAATAATAATAATAATAATAATAATAATATATTTATTCAAGTGCAAACAGCACCAACTATGGCGGTGATCCGGCTATTTCGGAAAGCAAGAATTAACCTTTCATAACAGAATTTGTTATGAAATTCATAACAACTTGGCACAGATGTTAGTCTTTTCTGTTTAGTTTTAAACCACTTGTCTGTTGTCTCCTACTCCTGTATGATACCGTTGTCACCTAATGCTTCCTCCAAACCCACCCCTGCCCTTCTTCAACTCTACTGATCCTCACCCCCCCCCCTTCCCTTTCTACCACCCATCTTGAACCTGACAACATTAGAAACGAGAAGACGATGTGTAGAACGACTCCAAGCTTATCGCACCTTCCACCAGATTGACACTATAAATGAAGTTACACTTTGGAAAAGCAGAAAATGTGGGTACGAGGGGTCATTCACTCCAACTAAAAAATCAACGCACTCATCTGGAAGTCAGGAAATACTTCTTCCTACATAGAGTGGTGGACGAGTGCAATAAACTACCAGACAGTGCAGCTCCTGACCACTTACAAAGCTTTTGTCCGTAGCCTGATGGAGTACTGCTCTCCCCTCTGGGCTGGTGCTCCTGCCTCCCACCTTTCTCGGCTTCACGCTGTCGAAACCAGGGCATTTAAGATCATCAGCATCTCCCGCAATGAAGCTGAGTCTTTGGGCCTCTCACTCAATCACCGCAGGATGGTCGGTGGTCTTTCTGTCTTCCACAGACTCCTCTCCAGCCATCCCCCCCTGCTCTCTCTACGATTTGTCCCCACCACATTTCCACAGGGCGCTCAAGGTCCGCCAATAACCCCCTTCTGGTAAAACTACCAAAATCACGAATCACTGCTCACCTTCACTCTTTCATTCCTCTTTTTTCCCACCTTTGGAATAAATTCCTCACTCTATTCTTTCCCATTCTTCCCTCCAGGCTTTCAAAACAGCTGTTCACCACCACCTCTTATCTTCCCCCATCCAAATCCTCGATCTTTTCTACCCCCGATAATCCACCCAAGCCCACTTCCTTCATTTCTCCTGCTTTCCTTCCTGAAAGTCCCTGAAATGTCCATCTTCTCTTCGCCATGTTCCCCGTCCCATCCCCATCCCTCTCCCTTCCACAGTTCACCTAATGTGTCTGTTCCCCACTGTTTTGTCCCTTCCACTCCCACCCCTCTTGTCTCATGCCTCCTTGCTGTGAGTTGTGTGTTAGCTCTCATACTAGCCTCGACCAAGGTATACAAAAAAAAAAAAAAATCACAAGCATATTTGAAGAAAGAACAATCAAAGCACATGGATTCAGAATGGGATATGAATATCCTTCTCAACCCAACCATGCGCCAGTCTTCTTCCTTGCCAAAGGATCCTGAGGCTCAGCGTGTGGTACTTCAAGTTGATGTAATCCACTCATGTACGACATATTTGTCTCACAGTTTCCACTTGGATCCTCTTATCCATCTGCAAACCTACTGCCCTCTGTCACTTAGCTCATCATCATCACACTGTGTGTGAGTCAGTGCTCCCAAAGCAGTTTCTTGGCATGGGTCATGGTGGGTGGTTTGCGACTGCCTTGCCAGTGGTAATTAGGGCAGAAAGTTGTAATTTGTTCATGGTGCCGGCAAAAGCTCACCTACTCTTCGTGAAGGACACCATGGGATTTTAACGTCCACCAACTAATGCCGGCAGACGGGACGCCCAGTTCAACATCCATCTAAGGAACGGCACACACATTGATGAATCACCCTGCCTGTGAAACACCAGGATGTTTCACAAGAAAGCCGATACATAAATGTTTACAACCGGGTTAATATTCGAACCCAGACGAGATGACTCAAAGGCAAGTATGCTATCCTGCCGGCACAAATGGATGACGAGCTAATTAATTACATCTCGGCCAATACCATATATGGAATGATGATGTGAAAGTTAAACATCCGATTGGCCTTTATATATTTTTTGCCTGTTTTTTTTTTCTTGCAAGTTCTTAACTGTATTGTGAGCTCATGTCCCCGACTGAAAACATGGGTGGGAGAACATTAGACATATCTGGGACATTAAAGGCATTCCACCATTGTAGTGGATTCCTTAAGGGTCTACTGTGAACAAATGATTATTCCACGATAACTCTGGAGAGACTCGTAGTAGAAAGGAAACAGAAAAAGAAAGACTCAATAAATTGTTCTTTTGCCACATGGCAAAGTGCATCTCATTTCTGACCGGGAAGCAATTTGGATTTGAAATTGCCTCATAGGCCAAGACTTCCTCTACCAAACGAGCGAGGTTACTCGAACGACGATTTTTATTCCATAGAATTTAAAATATAACTAGAACGGTACTCGGTCGAGCGCATACATCCGCCAGGCTGAACAGTTTACATTTTTATATCCCACTGACAGGCCGGATCTGGATTCGGACCTGAACCAAAATCGACTTGGCTTGTTCTTGTCACCGAACCAACTCATCCACCAATAACTTTGTGAGATATCGTGCTGACAGACAAAGAGGGGTGAAAACATACCCTCCGTCCACCTTCAGCGGTGGAGGTAAAAAGGGAAAAGTTGTACATTGGAGTCCACCAGTGAAGTCATTTAAACAGATGTATAAAAGTACAACCACTATCAGATAAAGAATCATTCTTATACAATACAATGAACTGAGAAAAGAAAACGGACCCTTCTTACTGTAGTATCTCGTCTCAAATTGTTTAAAACATTGTCGTACCGTCAAGCAAAACCACACCACATGACCTATGACGTCATACTTATCAATAAAACATTCCGCATGAGTAGTCAATCCTTTGGTGAAAAATTTGTCTCAATCCGACAAGCAGTTGCAGAGAAAAATACGAAAGTTCTGTGCGGACAAACAAACAAACAAATAAACAAACAAGAAGAGACATCAGAGATTCCAGACCCTCGACAGGACTTCTTTTGAGTGGTGTACTTTTTATAGGTTTAAGGGTAATTCTAATATGGCTGCCAAACCATGTGACCTATTATGTCATCTGTGTGATCCTTTTGTTCCTCATGGATAGGCGGTCATAGATGTAACGTTTCGCCTCGATCTGCTAGGCTGTTTCAGAGAAGAAGATTTTTTTAAGGTTTTATTTTTTTTAAACAATATGGCTGTGCCGAATCCCGTGACCGATGATGTCATCAAAAAAAAATTTGTGGAACATTTTATCCCGAGATGACCCTAAACATTTTTTATACTGATCAGATGTATCACTTTACATATGCAATTATAATGTCATAAAAATATCACACTTATTCCTCATGAGTACTTGCCATGTGCCAAGTTTCAAATTTTTCCTTGGTGCAGTTTCAGAGATAGAGATACAAAGTTTTCCCATTTTTCCAACATGGCAGCCACAGCACGTGACCTATGACGTTATAATTATCATTAAAACATTCAACACGAGTCGTCGCACCAATGGTGAAAATTTTGTCTCAATCCGACAAGGAGAAAACACACTAAAGTTCTGTGCGGACAAACAAACAAACAAACAAACAGACAAGCCGGTAGGCGACGAGGGATCCGCTAGGATCGAAGCGCTGGAAAAAGATGCTTTTCATTCTGACCGATCCACCGACGAAGATTCATTGCCAAGACGTATTGGTTAACATACAATTGTTCCTCTGCCTGGCAAGATTTTTCCTATTGGGTATTTTGCCAACTGGCACTCCTCATAAAAAATGACGGTAAATAGACACCCTATTTTTGAAGGACGACCATTTCAAAAATAAAACCTAAATCAAAAATCGGCTCGAGTAAAATTTTCTAAATATCTCGAAGTGTTTCATTGCGAAGTCTCGTTTCTCCACATTCAAAACTGTAGGACAAGTATTGAAAATAGTGAACGCGTTTTTTTTGGCCGCTGCATAGCAACGGGTGGTTGCTTAGCAACGAAACTCAAACGCACACATTCCCACCCCATATGACACCTGTTCGCCAAGTTTCATCAAAATCGGTTTGCTGGTTTGTGCTATGGAGCCTCGCGTTGCAGACACACACACACACACACACACACACACACACACACACACACACACACACACACACACACACACACACAGCCAGGAACCCGACAATAAGGGATACCTAGTGAATCCAACAAACAAACGGACCCAAATGCAATACCTTCTCCTCCGGCGAGGACAATAACCCAGGTTTTGCGCATGAAGCAAAAACATATACATGTATATATATATATATATATATATATATATATATATATATATATATATATATATATATATATATATATATATATATATATATTGTTACAGAAATGGCCCTTAGTAGGCTACTACATATAGGATTAGCTCAGATCCCCATTAAATGCATGTTTAGCTCGGCTGTTCGGTAAAATGGACGTTACATGTGTGTCGGGAGGTTAAGAGGCTGTTATTTGTTTGTGCGGTGGTGGTGGATCGAGAGCTCCCTCTTCTTCTTTCCCCTCTCCGGACGATAGGCCCTGCCCAGTCGGCTGAGGGGGAGTGGCCTGGAGAAGGAGGTGGAGCTAAGGGGAGGAGCCAGTGGCTTTGAAACGAGCGAACGAAGAAGAGACAGTGGTGATTCTGCCGGGAGAGAAACTGGACTTGGGCGCTCCGGGTCTGCCTTCTGTGGCCTGGAGAAGCGAGCCAGGGCCGAAGTAAAGGCAGGGAAATGACTGCAGGAGGTCTGTCTGCCCTCAGCAGCGAACGAAGACCTCTTCGGGTTGTTCAGTTTTGGGGGAAGTACAAAAACGGCAGTCGGTTTTGAGGCCACGAGTGCCGAAAGGAAAAAGGAAAGTGAGTGGTGCGATCGGCAGGGAGAGGACCCGGCTGCTGTGTGAGTCTGGAGTCGGCTTCGAGCGGAGGTCATCGACAGATTCAACCTGCATCTAACGACGGAGCCTCTGACTGTCCCGACAACTCACGGCTTGACGACGTTTTGGAATCCCATGGACCCAGCCTGCCGGAGCCCGACACCCCGATTTGGCCTTGTCTGGTGAACAGGCCAGGCCTGGACTTGTATGCTGGACCTTGAGAGAAACCAGCTGGGACCCATCGTCATTCTGGCAGTCTTGTGCCGTCGACCTTACGCGGGGTCAGAGCACGCGGAGACCACGTGCGGTGCGAAAAAGGAAGGCGAGCGCCGTCTCGCCACGCGGCATGTTCGAGCTTGGGCTTGAATCCGTGGACATCAGCTTGTCACGAGCGACATTCGTGCTTTTGACACTTTCCTCTCGTCCATGAAACATCACCAAGAACTCTGTCTTGTCTGCATACTGTCTATGTGTTGTTTGCATGTCGTTTAAGGCATATCTCGTTAGGGACCCCCTCGAAACCCGTAATCCGTAGTTCCCTAGTTAAGAACGGATTGTAGATTAATTAACACATTGTCGTGAATGTTTTGCTTGTGTTGTGTTCCCCAATAAACCTGGTTGATTTGAATGAAGTTGCCGCTTTGGATTAATTTGTGTCGCGTCGAGGAACGATCCGTTCGATTGGTATATAAAACCAAAATGGTTACAGACTGGCAGAAAACACTCGGCATCTGACAAAACCAGTCTGTAACCGGGGTCCATTTCCCAAACTGGTAAGGTCCAGGATTACGTTGGTATCGCGATTGAAGACACGTGACCCGAGGCCTGTGCCGAGCCAGCCAGCGTTATAAGCCCCGGAGACGGTGGTGGTGAGGGTGGCACCAAGACTCTTCCGAGAACCCGCCACCCCGGATCCGTAAAAATATACACACATATACGTATATATATATATATTTTTTTTTTAACATCAGCACCTTTTGCCTTGCCATTCCTTTGTATTTAAGTTTTGGTATGTGTATATACATATATATATATATATATATACATACATATATACATATACATATATATATATATATATATATATATATATATATATATATATATATATATATACATACATATATATATATATATATATATATATATATATATATACATACATATATACATATACATATATATATATATATATATATATATATATATATATATATATTTGTCAGGATTGAACGACATTCCACATATTTGAAGACATAATTTTGTCAATGTCTGTAGAAGGGAAAGAGGCTGCTGCCTGCCTTCCTGAAGGATGAGGGATGTCACCAGCAAATAAAGAATATTTTTTAGAGTGAGAGAAATTGTTGATGAAGAGTAGGAATAGGATGGGGGCCTGGAACATTGCTTTGGGGCATTCTGAACTTCACAGAGAGAGGAGATGATTCTGGTACTTGGTCAGTTTCCTAATTTCCCCATTATTTAGACCAAAGTCACTGGGTATCGACCCCTCGTTTAGCAATGTCATGTTTTCCTTTTCGTATCTGAGTTCTATGTCCATTTGCATTTTTTTGTTTTCTATGTTCACACTTGATCGGATGGTCCGGTTGTATGTGACCACTTTATTTATTTATTTCATTTAACAATTAAAATCACACACTATTCCCTCATGTCTGAGTAATTCTTTAAATTTGGAATTGAGGTCCCTTGATGCAATGCACCCAAAGTCTTTTCTCATGTTTGTTTTTTTCGACTAGGCCTCCCTTCCTCTCCTCCTCACTCCGTTCGTGGTTCAAAGGCGGAACACTAAACATCAGCACCTTTTGCCTTGCCATTCCTTTGTATTTAAGTCAATGGAGGTCAAATTAGGCACAATGGTCCTTTGGAACAGCCCCACATAGTGATGTGTAAAAAAAAAAAAAAAATGGGATTGCAAGACCTGATACCAACATACTGCACCTTGCCACAGCTCCATCGGGGAGAAAAAAATAAAGAAAAGTAGGCAGCTATTGGTCCGGCATCATCCTTTCAATTTAACAGGAGCCAAAAAGCAAAATTGGTCACAAAATTAAAGGTTTTGGCATGCCAAGTATTTAAAGTTAAACAGGTCCAGAAAACACTTGACACAAAAAGGTAGTTACCTTACCCTTCAGACAAAAGCAGGTAAACTGGTTCAGCATCTTCCTTTTGATTTTACAGCGGTCAAAGTGCATGGGGGAAGTGCGGGGAGGGACAGGAGTGAGGTGGACACATATTGAATTTGCTTGCGAACGTCTGTGATTCTAGTTAACAATTATCTACAGACGAGCTTCAAATACAAACTACTATTCACCAAGTCACTCAACCACATTGAGTCATCTTGAGGAAAGCTTTGTTTTGGCAGCAATTCACCTCTAAAGTTGCTTTCGTACACAAAAAAGTTGATACCATCATCAAAAGCGAACTCTCTTCACAAGAAAAGTTAATTATCATAACACTACGAATCCCATGGAAACTGAGCTCCCTCATCAAAACAAAAGTGATTGAGAATTTTCACTGTTCGTGTCAACCATCACTCAGGGAAGCACCACAGATTATTTTTGGTGCTTTTTTGTCGACATTTCCATTCACTGTGTACTATATGTGTATGGGCTGCTAATACAAAGATGAACTGATTAGATTTTGGATTAAAAAAAAAATCAAAGGTCCATGGTCATGTGCACTTTAATTGAAAATCGTTGTTCCTGTGATAACTTGCGAACGACTGAATAAGGTTTAACCAAACCCGGCAAAAGTACGGACTGCAATACAAAGATGAAATGATTACATTTTGCATTCTAAAGGTCAGAGGGCATCTGCCCTTTGAAAATTATTTTGTGGACCACAAATGGAGTGAGAAGCAAGCAATGTTGTCTCTGTTTCTGTCTGTCTGTCTGTCTGTCTGTCTCTCTCTCTCTCCCCCCTTCCCTCTTTCTCTCCCTCTCCTTCTCCCTCTCTCTATCCCTCTCCTTCCTTCCCCCCTCCCTCTCTCAATCTCTCCCCCCCTCTTTCTCTCCCTCCATCTCCCTCCCTGTCCCACTCCCTCTCTCCCTCCCACCCCTCTCCCCCTTCCCCCTCCCTGTCTCATTCTCTCTCTCCCTCCATCCGTCTCTCCCTCTCTCCCCCTCCGTCCGTCTCTCCCTCTCTCCCCTCCGTCCGTCTCTCCCTCTCTCCCCCTCCCTCTTTCCCTCCCACTACCCCTCTGTCTCCAACTCCCTCTTCCCCTCCCCTACACCCTCACTCCCTCACTCTCTCCCTCCCTCTCTCTCTCCCTCCCTGTATGTCTTCCTCTCTCATGTCACCTCTAATTTTTCATTTGAGCTTGACTTGAGATCAAACCTAACAGAAGGTTGACATCTAATGTGGACGGAGGAATATCCATCAACACATTTTGTCCGAATGCGTCAACTTTTTGAGATATCATGCTAGAAATCATTTTTGGCCCAATCTTTCAATGGTGAAGAATCGCTTAAATTCTAGTATCCAGATCCGGATCTTCATGAAAATCGAATCTGTTCGTCCTTGTCACACAACCAACCTGTTCACAAAATTTCATCTAAATCAGTCAACAACTTTTTGAGATATTCTGCACACAAACAAACAGACAAACGTACAATCAGGCAAACAAACAGGGGTGAAAACCTCCTTCCACCTTTGGTGGTGGAGGTAAAGAGCTAAAGGCTTAACAAGGAATAATCATGTCAGAGACACATGACAGAATGGAAGGTGAACAATTAAATCTGTCTCGACATACTTCAACATGTTATGATCCTTGAACACAAATATCATATGCCATGTGCTGAACATTTGACAATAAAATAACTACCGTATTTTCACGACTATAAGGCGCATATAAACGTCTTAGATTTTTGTCAAAATGTGCGACGCGCCCTATAGTGCAGTGCGCCCTTTGTGTGTCGTCATTGTAAGGCGGACGTATTTGTGAACATTAGAACTGGGGGTAAATGTGGGCGTGGCTTATGTATAAAAGAACAGGTATGTGCGGTATGCAGAACATTGCTGTTTTAACAACCCCGAAAATGGCAAAGAGACACGCTTATGAAGCTCAGTTTAAACTGAAGGCGATCAGCTATGCGGAGGAACATGGGAATCGAGCCGCGGCGAGGAATTTCCAGATCAACGAGTCGATGGTTCGAAAGTGGAGGAAGCTGGAAAACGAGCTGCGACAGGTGAAGAAGACGCAGCTGAGTTTCCGTGGAAACAAGGCGAGGTGGCCAGAGTTGGAGGAAAGACTTGAGCAGTGGATCGTTGAGCAAAGAGCAAGTGGGAGGAGCGTTTCGACGGTCACGATCCGACTGAAGGCAGTATCGATAGCGGAGGAAATGAAAATCGAACATTTCCACGGAGGTCCGTCTTGGTGCTTTCGCTTCATGAAACGGTGCCATTTTTCCATCCGGACCAGGACTACGATAGCGCAGCAACGTCCGGCGGATTATCAAGAAATGATGGAAAACTTCCGCTCCTACTGCAGCAAGCACATCTGCGACAAACGGATCCAGCCGAGCCACATCACCAACATGGACGAGGTGCCGCTCACGTTCGACATCCCGGTGAGTCACACGGTGGAGAGGAAGGGAACCAGCACGGTGGCGATACGCACAACGGGGTATGAGAAGGCTTCGTTTACTGTTGTGCTTGGCTGCCACGCCGATGGACAGAAACTGCCGCCGATGGTAATTTTCAAGAGGAAGACTTTGCCTAAAGAGACGTTTCCAGCAGGCGTCATTATCAAGGCAAATGAAAAGGGCTGGATGGACGAGGGAATGATGAAGGAGTGGCTGAGGCAGGTGTATGTAAGAAGACCGGGTGGTTTTTTCCACGCATCACCTTCGCTCCTGATTTATGACTCTATGCGTGCTCATCTCACCGACGACGTGAAAATACAAGTGAAGCAGATGAACGCTACGCTTGCTGTGATTCCGGGAGGCTTGACAAAGGAACTCCAACCGCTGGACATCGGCGTGAACCGGCCGTTCAAAGTGAGGCTGCGAGCGGCGTGGGAGCGGTGGATGACCGAAGGAGAGCACAGCTTCACAAAGGGTGGAAGGCAGTGCCGGGCGAGTTACGCCACAGTTTGCCACTGGATTGTTGATGCCTGGGCTAACGTGTCTGCTGGCACTGTTGTCCGAGCTTTCGCTAAAGCCGGCATCATTTCGGAGGAGCCGCACGGTGCAGAAAGTGACTCTGACGGCGAGGAAGGTGGACCTGCTAGGTTGGGTTTAGCGCAGTTCGATTCCGAAACAGAGGATGAGGATTTCGATGGATTTGATTAAAGACTATTACCGGTATTTGATTGTTTTAGTATTTTTGTAACTAATACTTTAATAAAGCACAACCAAACTCAATTTTGCTCCCGATCTATTTTTAAATACGCACACTTGTGTGCTTGTGTGAGTGTGTTGTTGTACGGCGGACGTACGTAGTAGAGGATATTCATATAAAACCCGCGCCCTATCGTGAGGAGCGCCTTATGTGTGTGTCAAATACAGGAACGGCACACACAACTGAGACTGCGCCTTTTGGCACGGTGCGCCTTTTGGTCGTGAAAATACGGTATACTACGTTACCCCCTTTAAAACCTATCGCATCCCCGCAACAATACTATGATAAATTTGTGTTTGAAATCGTGATTTGAAAAAGCTTGGCAGTAATTTAAGTTGACTCATACTTTTGCACCCCATTGTATATATAAATTGTCTATGCTGTGTGTGTGTTTATATATACATATATTATAAATATATATTGATATATATATACATATAGAAACATATATATATATATATATATATATATATATATATATATATATATATATATATATATATACATATAGAAACATATATTTATATATATATATATATATATTGTTACGGTTGTGGGGTACATGGAATTTAATGGGGAATTTAGCATTGAATAGAGTAGTTTGGTCTGTGGACGTGTAGGAGGCATCTCAATGTGATTATGTAGGGAACCTGTGAGCTCAAGTGTTACATGTCACCACACGAGAGGGTGATGTCGTGTTAATTAGCTCGGGTTTAAGAATAAGCTTCCCCAGTATGTAATCGCCCCTCTGTGATTTTTCCCTATGTTTTTATATTTCAAGATCGGCAATAAAGGTGGGGAACACATCCATAAAACCACTACGAGCGGGCAGAAAGCCCTGCCTTCTCGAGTTTCGTGCAAGCAAGCTACGTCCTGGAGATGGAGGACATATATGCGTGATTTTTTTTAAACGCTTCTGTACACCGCCATTGAGGCCCGGTTGCAAGTCACAGTCTACATTTGTAAAAGAAGAGATATAATTGCTCTTTTATGGAAAATGTTTTTCGAGTTTTTTTTTTTTTTCCGGAAAAAATAGACCGTCGTGAACACACATTCAGGTTAAAAGATTGGCCTTTAAAACTCTTCTTACATTCTCCATTTGAAGGGGGAAAGACATCACACAAACAAATACACAAACAAACATCGTGTTTTATGTGGTAGATATAAGCGAGTCTGTTCGCTTCTTTGTTTGTTTGTTCATTTATTGTACGTTTTCAAACACCTGGGCCTGCACCACATTATTTTCACACACAGACGATCAGCATCAAAATAAAAACTTTCAACTCTCAATGTAATGTCTGTAAAAACAAGAAATAACAGCAGTTTAGCGACTTTGCCTCATCTTCAGGCTGAACATGCATGTGCGGTCCAAGCTCTGTCCCTGTCCTGGTCGAGTTTGTGATGCACCATCATCAGATGATCACGAGTATGTTAAAATAAAATACTAAAGTCTACATAACACAATTTTTATCTGATAAACCAGCTTGCTCACTCACATACGCATATTGAAGAGTTTTTATTATTTTCCAACCTGACCACATTGATGTACTCAATTGTAAAACATTGGAATTTAGATCAAGGTCTTATTCTGTTAATGTGGTTATTTGCTGCCCATAAATCAACTATTACCAAAGAACATTGATAAAGTTTTAATAATATATCTTTTAAATTAATTTCAATATAAACAGTTACCTTGACAATCATATAATCTGTATGTGTGTGTGTCATATCTCAGTAATATTTTAACAAAGTTTCAACTTTATCCCAGCATCTTTGGACAGACTGTTGTACCTGATTTGTTGTATCAAAGTGCATATGTTCCAGTGTCCAGGTTGTAACAAACTATTGTATGCAATTTGATAAAGGCTTTACACATAAACCCAGGTATAGTGGAGGCTCGCTGGTGAGGACAATGGACAAGCAACTTCAAGGTTGTGAGTTCCAATTGAGTTGAAAGCAAGTGTTAAGGATTTTGATTCTACACATCAGAAGATCTGCCAAGTCACTAATAGATTGTCGGCAAAAACCTAATGGGCCCATGAACAATCTTTAGAGCGGGGACAATCTGCTTGTCCCGGCTGGTCTGGTCTGCATGTGATGCCAGTCCACACATTATGGTTGATCCTTATTCCCTTCCCTTGCAAAGTACCCTATTCCTGTACTTAGAACTTGGAATAAAATAAGAACATACCTTGACAAGTTCGATACCGTGGGCTCTGAAAGAAAAGAAAACAAAAACAAGAACCGGTCAATATTTGCCATTTTCATGAGAAGCCTCATGAGATAACTTCAAGTTGATGACACAATAAAAGGCCAAAATGTTACTTGGCTTCCAAGCCTTTCTGCAGGCCCGTTGTACATCTCCAATCAAACTCGAGCTTCATGTGCAGCTCGAGGCAAATACTACAGCTTGGTTGCAGACGAGATTGAAAGATATTAAGATGGTCAGAATCCTACAAGCAACATGTGAGTGACTAATCAACCAAGGTTATCCCTGGTATGAAGCATCAGAACTTTCAGTGAGCCCCTCAAAAGCTGGATAATTGAGTTACAGAACACGGCCACCAATTCGTATTTCTGCCAATGTCCTTTCCAATTAAACAACGACGAACCTTTTGCAATCCTTCAAAGGCAGCTTGAACTGCTCTTGTTTTAAAGGAGAGTGAAGGTTGCTTGTTACATACAATTTGACTTATTCCAAAGATTAGGGTGTGTGATGCAGATAATAGGCAAATTTGTCACAAAAGGGCATCATGATGTTCTCACATCTTTGTGAGATGTTCGCTGAAAAAGACGAGAAGGCCACAAAGTGTCTGAATAAAGTTATCAGCGCTGGTATTTTGAGGGTTTTTCTTTTTTCAAAGGTTTACCAATTTCACTTTATGGCCTAAAGCGTAGGATTTCAAGGCTGAGCATGTGACGTGGTGCATGGTACAGTTTGGCACCATACTCGACAAACCACTTTGGTTAACCAGCACTCCCACAACAATAAGAATTATCATCATGGCAAGTAAAGATAGATCTATCAATCCATAACCAGAACAAGTGATTGTTTCAATTAATTATCGATGACTTCCTTACAATCATAAAAGCTCTATTTTAGAGGTGGTAATCATAAAGGCAAATTATTATCAACAACCACAGAATTCCTTTTTGAGAACATTTTCATCCTGTAAAATCAGGGAAACTTCGTACATTATTCATATCTATTCCCAAAATATTTTATCCATCTGGGAATAAAGACCCTCACTGCTATTAATGATTTGGAGGTTGGGGTCAAGCCCTTCATTTATAATCAGACATCAATCTCGTCATCAGAAAAGCTCCATAACACTTAATTATTATTAGTAAACCTGCTAACCAAAAATCCATTGGGACCATACTCTGTACAGAACATTGGTGCTGCCGAAGCAGTTTCCTGGGCTATTGGCCTGAGGCCTAGGCTATTATGCCCTGAGCTATCCTGGGCTATTATGCCCTGAGCTATCCTGGGCTATTATGCACAATGCTGGCCCTTTAGGCCTGAGTCGACGTAGTAGTAGTAGTAGTAGTAGTAGTAGTAGTAGTAGTAGTAGTAGTAGTAGTGGGCTATTGGGCACAATCCTGGATGGGTCACCACTCCGACAGAGGATACTCAAATGGTCAATCATCCCAGCAAGCTGGTACTCATTTTGTCAACATATGAAGGATGACAGGCTGAGTCAACCCCACCTGGTATTAATTCAACAGCCAAGCAGGATTTGAATTCAGGACCCGAGGATCCCAAGCCCACCACCCTAACCATTAAGCCAACATCAGGCATTAACCTGCCAACCAATGCAAGTAAACTCAGCCCACCCCAAAAAATGCTTTCGGAAGCCTCGACTCCAGATGCGGAAATCTGGAGGGTTGCAGAGACCTCATTCCTCAGGACATTTGACTTCCTTTTCCGATTTATTGTCACGGCGCAAATGGCCTTGACATCGTCTGTTGCTGTTTAGGTGACGTTGCACCTCAGATTACTCTGGTGGGAACAAGACAAGGTCCAACAGCAAAAGTTGCAGGGAAATCAGAATTGCTCTATCTTCATGGAACTGATAAATGGATACCTCTGAACCCAACTTGTTGAATTTGATGCCTCTGAAAACTTGTTTTGCTTTGTAGTTCGCATTCCCTTGTCACCCTTCATTTGATAAAACCGATAAGTACTCCCTGGTTGGCCTCAAGTTTGCTGACGTTTTTGAACAGGCATGCATTGGCTGCCAGAACCAGAGCTTTCCAAATCTGGCATCTTGAAATGAACCGTCGTGATAAGTAGAAGCCTTTTGTATGGCAAGCAATGACAGGTCAGAATGTGCTTACTGACCAATGATCAACTCGGATATGACCTTCATGTAAGAGGCATCTCTACAGCGATACAAATCATGTGGATCTGCCACCAATGACTTAATATTGTACAGAATCTTTTTCTGCAGAATACAAAGTGTGTGTGTGTGTGTGTGTGTGTGTGTGTGTGTGTGTGTGTGTGTGTGTGTGTGTGTGTGTGTGTGTGTGTGTGTGTGTGTGTGTGTGTGTGTGTGTGTGTGTGTGTGTGTGTGTGTGTGTGTGTGTGTGTGTGTGTGTGTGTGTGTGTAGAACATTCGCTGTGTGATGCACAGAGCCGACTATGTGAGTCACATGCCCAGTGTGTGAAACTCAAAAGTGTTACTGGGTGGGTACCATTTATTACTATTATTTATTTTTACAAACGCTGAACAAAGTACATTTTCAAACATCCACCGTAAGGGCAATACATTTGGAGCATCACTTAAAAGAAAGTATGTCAAAAGTCGAAAAAAAATTTGGGCTGTGTATGAATGAAAAAAAAAAACTATTTAACTTTAACTCTGTAATTTGTACGCAATAAACTATTGTAATTATACAAGGAGATACAAGGAACTTTTAAAAAAGGGGACATTTGACCCATCATGCCTGTGCTACATCAACACGCGAGTTTATCAGTGGGGGGATGAGGGAGGGGGAAGAGAAGAAGCGAAGTGAGATGGGGAGAACACTGGGTGCAAGGGCATCACCAGGATGATACTGTATACCCCTAACCCTAATGAATCCAGGTACCCATCACTTCCAGTTTAAACCTATCCATGTGAAAAGGGGGTTAAGCAATTGGTTCAAGTCCATCAGGTCCTTACATCTATCTGTCTACATACGTCAGTTTATGATCGAGGAACGAGTTGTTTAATTAATTTTTCTAGTATAAGTTGTTGAGGCTCGTGTGAGAGCGAACACACAACGCATGAGACAAGAGGGGCGTGGGAAGGACAAAACAGTGGGGAACAGAGACATTAGGAGATCTGTGGAAGGGAGAGGGATGGGGTGGGGAACATGGGGTCGACAAGATGGACATTACAGGGACTTTCAGGAAGGAAAGAAGGGAATTTGAAGGTGGATTAACGGGGGTAGAAAAGATCGAGGATTTGGATGGGGGACGATAAGAGGTGGTGGTGAACAGCTATTTTGAAGACATTGAGGGAAAAGTGGGATTGAATAGAGTGAGGGAGTTTATTCCAAAGGTGGGAAAAAAGAGGAATGAAAGAGTGAAGGTGAGCAGTGATTCGTGATTTTGGTAGTTTTACCAGAAGGAAGTTGTTGGCGGACCTTGAGCGCCCTTCAGAAATATGGTGGGGACAAATTGCAGACACAGCTGGGGGGCGGGACCAGAGAGGAGATGGTAGAAGACAGAAAGACCACCAACCAGCCTGCGGTGAGAGAGTGAGAGGCCCAAAGACTCTGCCTCATCGCAGGAGATGCCAATGATCTGAAATGCCTTGGTTTCCACAGCGTGAAGCTGAGAAAGGTGGGAGGCAGGAGCACCATCCCAGAGGGGAGAGCAGTACTCCATCAGGCTGTGGATGAAAGCTTTGTATGTGGTCAGGAGCTCAGGTGGGCCAAGGAAGGACTGCACGACAGAGGATTCCCAGTCGGCGACTGGCTTTGGAGGCCAGGTTGGAAATGTGGCTTTCCCAGGAAATATCATGGCAGTAAGTGAGACCCAGAAGCTTGAAAGAAAGGACTTCTTCCAGAGGATTGCTGAGAAAGCGGATGGGGGGATTTGCCAAAGAGTCCTTTCGGAGAGACATAGTGAGTGTGTGAGATTTGTCGGGATAGAAAGACATGTTCGACGTGTTGGACCAGTTTGTGATTTTATCCAGATCTCCAGTGAGCAAAGAAGCTGCTGCTTGCCAGTCTGAGGGATGACAGATGGTACGGCAGAGGGTGGAGTCATCAGCAAAGAGATAAAGAGGATTTTCCAGAGAATCAGAGAGATCATTGATGAAAACCAGAAAAAGAACAGGGCCCAGAATGCTCCCTTCAGGAACTCCAGCCTGGACAGGAAGAGGGGATGAAAGAACTCCATTTAAGGCCATACAATTACTGCAACACAAGAGGAAGTTTGCAAGCCATGAGTGGAGATGACCTTGGATACCTTAGGAAGAGAGTTTGGTGAGTAGGGCAGGGTGCCAGACCGTGTCAAAAGCACATGATATGTCTCAGGATATTGCTCCGATTTCATGTCCGGCATTGAGGACCTCCATCCATTGTTGGGAGAGTAGAAGCGGCATATCCAGGGTAGAGTGACCTGGTATGAAACCAAATTGATGATCATAAATCGAGCCATTGGAGAAGAGGAAGGATTTAATGTCTGAAGCGATGTTGGATTCCATGACCTTGCTGATAATTGGGAGAAGGCAGATTGGTCTGAAGTTGCAGGGATCTGTTTTTGCACCATTTTTATGCAGGGAAGTGATATTTGCTGATTTCCAAGCAGATGGCAGATGATCGTGAGCAAATGAGAGGGTGAATAGAACAGAGAGAGGGTGATCAAGCGCAGAGGAGCAGGTTTTTAGGACATGTGGGCTGATGCCGTCTGGACCGGTTGCAGAATCTGAGTCGAGGTTGGACAGCAAACTCTCCACCTTGTCAGGAAAAAAAGGACACAGAGTCCAGGGACAGTTGGGTGCAATTGGGTCAGGTGGGTACAGAAAGCGATGGGTTTTGGACACAAGATTTCGATACAAACACCGAGTTTAGGCATTCAGCCTTTTCACGTGCGGTATCTTTTGAGTACTTTGTCTCCCAATTACAATGTTTTGTACCTTTTTGCAGTACTTTGAATTCGTCTAGATCGCACATGCGCAGAGAGGAGAGATGATTTTTTTTGTACTGTCTGCCTGTGTGGCAGTCAAACCAAATTTTAAATCATTCCAAATGGGAGACTTACTGTATTTAAGGGTGTTGTAAAGGACACAAACAACAGGCATGAAGAATTAATGTATCGTGTTGGATAGGGTGATGTAATAGGCTCTGGGTAAAACGGCGGTAATACCAGGAAATAATTTACTTACATGCCTTTAAACCTCCATTTTAATGGAATTATATACTTGAACACTGTAGAACAGAAATTCTCTTCATAATACCTCCAAGAAACATGCTATATATCTTGATATGTACAATGAGAGGGTGTTGCATGTGAGAGGGTACGGTATCAAGGTGAAGAAGAAACTGCCTACATGGCTATGTACGATGTCTATGGCTGTGCCTGGATGGGTTTGAGGATGGAGGAGTTGCAGCTGAAATGTGAATCCTATCCAAGTTCCTCCTGATGACTTCATCTTTGCTTTTTTGCTTGTCCGGGTTCCTTCTGATTACTCCAATGCAGGACTGTACCTATTTGGTCTTCCATTTGACCTGAATTGAATTTATTTTAATCCCATTCTGAATTCAAATGAATGATGAATAATTATTTTTTTAAACGTCATGGGTCAGGGTCAGGTGTCCAATCAAAGCGGCGTTGCATCAAAGCGCGTTAGGGTGGTGGCTTGGGATCCTGGGGTCCTGAGTTCAAGCCCCATTTCCAGCTGAATTAACACCAAGGGGTTGACTCAGCCTGTAATCCTTCCGAGGTGGACGAAATGAGTACCAGTGTAGCAGCCAAAAAGGCTGCACACGAAGGGAAGGGGTATCAATGGATTGATTAAATGTGGTATTGGTGTGATGCAGGCATGATGGGCCGAATGGCCTCCTCCTGTGCCTTAATTCCTTGTAAATTCTTGTTGACGTCTTGGTACCCGATCATCACTACCAGCAGTTATAAAGTGACAGTTCTAATCATGTCTCTGATTAATGACGTAACACAAAACTACACAAACACCACACAAAACAAGTTCTGAGGGTCTGCAATCTATGACAGCTCTTTCTAGTTTGTTTAAGTGATTCTTCACCATTGAGAGGTATCACCAATAATGATTATATTGCATATTTCAAAAAGTTGTACATGAATTATGACAAAACTTGGTGCATGAGTCGGGTCGGAGACAAGAACAAGTCGATTCGATTTGGGTTCAGGTCCGGATGCAGATCCGGCCTATCGGTGGAATTCAAAACGTAATCTGTGTCATACACTCCACCAAGTGTCATCTAGTTCTCCTTCAAACCACCGCAGTCGGGCAGGGTGGAGGAAGGGTTGAGAAATTTAGCAGGGGTAAAGTGACTTTCATGCCACCCTGTATAAAGTCCTCAAATAAGTCGAATACATTTGTTCAACATGACCATAATTTGGTAGACTTTCTGAGATTAAACTACTAAGTTGATTGGAGGGTTTAAAATAAATAAATAAAAACCTAAAACATCAGACAAATACCAGACACAAACCCATTGCTCGGATTTTCAAAGGGGGGGGTATATTAGGAAGAGGGGTGTTCTCTTAAAGGATCATCATCAACTCCCCCCCCCCTCTCTTTCTTCCATCACCAAACATAGACATCATGACGTTTTTGAGGAATTCCTGACATGTTCTCAGGCACACAAATCCCATGAAAGTGGGAGCCTGTCAGTTTGAAGGATGGCAATTTGGCCGAAACTCACTGTTACCAATTACTGTGTCAATGCTTTCATTTCAAATCTAATTTTGGGTTAAAACCATGTGCAGTCAAAATATAAACATGAATATAACATGATGCAGAGCATACCAAGACAGGGACAAGGTGACCCATGGCTGTGTGGTACAAACCAAGACAGGGACGAGGTGACCCATGGCTGTGTGGTACAAACCAAGACAGGGACGAGGTGATCCATGGCTGTGTGGTACAAACCAAGACATGGACAAGGTGATACATGGCTGTGGGGTACAAACCAAGACAGAGACAAGGTGATCCATGGCTGTGTGGTACAAACCAAGACAGGGACGAGGTGACCCATGGCTGTGTGGTACAAACCAAGACATGGACAAGGTGATCCATGGCTGTGTGGTACAAACCAAGACATGGACAAGGTGATACATGGCTGTGGGGTACAAACCAAGACAGAGACAAGGTGATCCATGGCTGTGTGGTACAAACCAAGACATGGACAAGGTGATACATGGCTGTGTGGTACAAACCAAGACATGGACAAGGTGATACATGGCTGTGTGGTACAAACCAAGACAGGGACAAGGTGATACATGGCTGTGGGGTACAAACCAAGACAGAGACAAGGTGATCCATGGCTGTGTGGTACAAACCAAGACAGGGACAAGGTGATACATGGCTGTGGGGTACAAAACAAGACAGAGACAAGGTGATCCATGGCTGTGTGGTACAAACCAAGACAGAGACAAGGTGATACATGGCTGTGGGGTACAAACCAAGACAGAGACAAGGTGATACATGGCTGTGGGGTACAAAACAAGACAGAGACAAGGTGATCCATGGCTGTGTGGTACAAACC
>NC_140967.1:88476268-88558768 GCF_056783735.1 Eptatretus burgeri
TTGTCATGAAGAAGCTGACACTCGAATATTTGTACACGCCAGGGATGCAACGACGGATGGTAGCAAGTCCATTATCATTAAGGCTAATGACACGGACGTACTAGTCATAGCAATATCTGTACTGCCATCCTTACAGGAACTAGGTCTTGAGAACATGTGGATTGCCTTTGGCCAAAGAGCCAAGGCACGATGGATTCCAGTCCATGAGGTAGTTTCTGCAATTGGGCCTGAGAAAGCTAGAGGGATCCCATACTTCCATGCGTTCACTGGATGTGACGTCGTGTGTGCCTTCCATGGTAAAGGGAAGAAAACTGCATGGCAGACTTGGAACGTCTTTGATGATGTTTCTGAAACATTCACCAATCTCAGCCAGCATCCAACATTGATTCGTGATCTTGACTTTTTTGAAGTTTTTTTGTTTTTTTTCAAATGTTTCAAAATTTGGATTTTCAAATGGCCAATCAGGCAGATTTGATTAGAATCCCCTGGAGAACAAATGTGCCAAATTTGATGCTGGTATCATCATTTGCACGATTCCTCTCAAAAATTGCTGTTATCTGCCCCACTAAGTGACTTTAACCTATCACAAGTATACAAGGTAAATGGAGTCGATAAATAATCAGAGATTCTATGGTGAAACATTTGACGGACTTTCAGCTGATAAAGGACTCCCAACATGGATTTTTGAGGGTACGCGATATTGCCGAACCAACGTACTCGTTTTTGTGGAGTTCGCACGACAAATAGACAATGGCACTCCTGCAGGCTGCAGATGTAATTGATTTGGACGTCACCAAAGCCTTTGATAGAGTTTCTCACCAGAGGCAACTGGCCAAGCCAAGAGCTCCCTCTCTCTCTATCGTGTGCACTGTGCAGCATAACGCTGCTGGCTGCACCACTGTTCGGATTTTGTGAGTAGGTAACGGATATACATCTGACTGTTCGGATGTTGTGAGTAGGTAACGGATATACATCTGACTGCTCGGATGTTGTGAGTAGTTAACGGATATACATCTGACTGTTCGGATGTTGTGAGTAGTTAACGGATATACATCTGACTGCTCGGATGTTGTGAGTAGTTAACGGATATACATCTGACTGTTCGGATGTTGTGAGTAGTTAACGGATATACATCTGACTGTTCGGATGTAGTGAGTAGTTAACGGATATACATCTGACTGTTTGGATGTTGTGAGTAAATAACGGATATACATCTGACTGTTCGGATGTTGTGAGTAGGTAACGGATATACATCTGACTGTTCGGATGTTGTGAGTAGGTAACGGATATACATCTGACTGTTCGGATGTTGTGAGTAGGTAACGGATATACATCTGACTGTTCGGATGTTGTGAGTAGTTAACGGATATACATCTGACTGTTCGGATGTTGTGAGTAGGTAACGGATATACATCTGACTGTTCGGATGTTGTGAGTCGTTAACGGATATACATCTGACTATTCGGATGTTGTGAGTCGTTAACGGATATGCATCTGACTGTTCGGATGGTGTGAGTAGGTAACAGATATACATGACTGTTCAGATGGTGTTAGTAGTTAAGGGATATACATCTGACTGCTCGGATGTTGTGAGTAGTTAACGGATATACATCTGACTGCTCGGATGTTGTGAGTAGTTAACGGATATACATCTGACTGTTCGGATGTTGTGAGTAGTTAACGGATATACATCTGACTGTTCGGATGTAGTGAGTAGTTAACGGATATACATCTGACTGTTCGGATGTTGTGAGTAAATAACGGATATACATCTGACTGTTCGGATGTTGTGAGTAGGTAACGGATATACATCTGACTGTTCGGATGTTGTGAGTAGGTAACGGATATACATCTGACTGTTCGGATGTTGTGAGTAGTTAACGGATATACATCTGACTGTTCGGATGTTGTGAGTAGGTAACGGATATACATCTGACTGTTCGGATGTTGTGAGTCGTTAACGGATATACATCTGACTATTCGGATGTTGTGAGTCGTTAACGGATATGCATCTGACTGTTCGGATGTTGTGAGTAGGTAACAGATATACATGACTGTTCAGATGGTGTTAGTAGTTAAGGGATATACATCTGACTGTTCAGATGGTGTGAGTAGTTAACGGATATACATCTGACTGTTCGGATGGTGGGAGTAGTTAACGGATATACATCTGACTGTTCGGATGTTATGAGTAGTTAACGGATATACTTCTGACTGTTCGGATGTTGTGAATAGGTAACGGATATACATCTGACTGTTCAGATGTTGTGAGTAGTTAACGGATATACATCTGACTGTTCGGATGTAGTGAGTAGTTAACGGATATACATCTGACTGTTCGGATGTTGTGAGTAAATAACGGATATACATCTGACTGTTCGGATGTTGTGAGTAGGTAACGGATATACATCTGACTGTTCGGATGTTGTGAGTAGTTAACGGATATACATCTGACTGTTCGGATGTTGTGAGTAGGTAACGGATATACATCTGACTGTTCGGATGTTGTGAGTAGTTAACGGATATACATCTGACTGTTCGGATGTTGTGAGTAGGTAACGGATATACATCTGACTATTCGGATGTTGTGAGTCGTTAACGGATATGCATCTGACTGTTCGGATGGTGTGAGTAGGTAACAGATATACATGACTGTTCAGATGGTGTTAGTAGTTAAGGGATATACATCTGACTGTTCAGATGGTGTGAGTAGTTAACGGATATACATCTGACTGTTCGGATGGTGGGAGTAGTTAACGGATATACATCTGACTGTTCGGATGTTATGAGTAGTTAACGGATATACTTCTGACTGTTCGGATGTTGTGAATAGGTAACGGATATACATCTGACTGTTCAGATGTTGTGAGCAGGTAACAGATATGCATCCCACGATTCAGAGGTTGCGAGTGCCGAGTGGTGTTCCACAGGGATTAGTGTTGGGACCAAAGCTGCTTGTCATCCATATCAATGGCAGTAGAGTTTGATTCGCCAGCACTATTTTGATGTTTGCTGATGACACCAGAATATTGAGGAAGGTTACATCAGTAAAAGAGCCGTCCACCCTACAGAAATATTTGGGCAAGATGTACACATGGTCCCAGGAATGTAAAATGCTTTTCAAATCAGAATAATGTCAATGTATCCATGTGGGTTTCCACACGGTATCCACACAACTAATTATTTGGTGAAGAGAGAATGCAAGTTGTATCGGAATAGAAGGACCGTGGTGTTGCAATGCCTCATTCACTCAGCCCAAGTGTCCATTGTGCTCATGCAGTCAGAAAGGCAAACCGAGTTCCTGGATTGATATGCGTAAGATCATTACCCCACGCACGTGAAGCGAAAAGTGGGGTTAAGTAATTGGTTAATATCCGTCTGTTTGTCTTATCAGTTTATGATTGAGGAACAGCTTATTTAAATCAAATGTCAGATTTTGAACAGGGATAGGAATACGAGTCTGCCGTTTTCCCGTACATTGGCTCTGAATTCATTCCGACCGCAATGTGCAGAGAGGAATTAAAAAAATTATATTGTCTGCCTGCCCGCCCGACAGTCAAACAAAATTGAAAATCATTCCAAACAGGAGACTTACTCTTTTTAAGGATGACACAATGGACACATTCAAGAGGCACGAATAACTAACGTAACGTGTTAGATTGATTAAGTGGTCTAATCACTGAGCTCCATAATATTGAGGAACTATACTTGTGGAAGAGACTGCGTTTGCTGATGAGGCCACACGGCCGCCATATTGGAACTCACTATGACACAATGGACACATTCAACAGGCACGAATAACTAACGTAACGTGTTAGATTGGGTGGTCTAATCACTGAGCTCCATAATATTGAGGAACTATACTTGTGGATGAGACTGCGTTTGCTGATGAGGCCATGCGGCCGCCATATTTGAACTCACTATGACACAATGGACACATTCAACAGGCACGAATAACTAACGTAACGTGTTAGATTGGGTGGTCTAATCACTGAGCTCCATAATATTGAGGAACTATACTTGTGGATGAGACTGCGTTTGCTGATGAGGCCACGCGGCCGCCATATTTGAACTCACTATGACACAATGGACACATTCAACAGGCACGGATAACTAATGTAACGTGTTAGATTGGGTGGTCTAATCACTGAGCTCCATAATATTGAGGAACTATACTTGTGGATGAGACTGCGTTTGCTGATGAGGCCACGCGGCCGCCATATTTGAACTCACTATGACACAATGGACACATTCAACAGGCACGAATAACTAATGTAACGTGTTAGATTGGGTGGTGTAATCACTGAGCTCCATAATATTGAGGAACTATACTTGTGGATGAGACTGCGTTTGCTGATGAGGCCATGCGGCCACCATATTGGAACTCACTATGACACAATGGACACATTCAGCACGCACAAATAACTAACGTAACGTGTTAGATTGGGTGGTCTAATCACTGAGCTCCATAATATTGAGGAACTATACTTGTGGATGAGACTGCGTTTGCTGATGAGGCAACGTGGCCGCCATATTGGAACTCAATACCAATCGTAAGTTCCATAGAAAACAATCCAAAATCATTTCAATACCAGAATCGTCTTGCATTGTCCTTTTACATAACACTTGCTATTTACCAATTGCTATCTCCTTTTACATAACACTTGCTATTTACTAATGAATGACAGTAGGCCACACTTTAGATATTATAACTCAGATTCAACTCCGCCGAAGTAAAGCTACGCTGTATCTCGGGTTCCAGTTATATGTTAGACATTAAATTACCTGTGAAATGACTTGTCACAGCCAAAATATTGTCTGATGTTGCACCCAAATGAAACACACGCCGGCATTGTGCATGTCGCCCTTGTAGTTGTGGAGGGTACCAAGATGGCGGCCGCCGGCTTCAGTTTATTTCAGCAAACCAGTGATGTAGTTATATTTCGATCAGTGGGTGTAACAGACACTGCAGTAAAATGGTGGTAAAACCAGAATTAATTTATTTATAAGACTTCTACAATCGTTGTTTTATGTAAATTTAATTATATACTTGGAGAGTGCGGAATACAAATCGCCGGTCATAATATTTCCAAAAACCTCAAGTTTTGCAGTCCTTCGATTTAAATGAAGATTAAATGGCATGCATAAGTGTGGTGTTCGCAACTGCTTCTGGACTACTTCAGTAGCACCAAACTTTAGGATTTTTTTTTCACGATTGTTAAAAATCATTATTTTATTAAAGTTATGCTGCGGTACTGTACTGTAATCTGTATATACAGAACTGTACTTAACACTGTGCAGGGTATCATGTTCTATGAACTCTCGAGTTGTGAACAGAGATAAGTTCACATTGAGGTTTTATTTAAATAAAGAGTTCGACCACAGTTATTGGATTACTGTTCTCAAGCATGGAGGCAAAATTTACAATGGTATTGTTGCGAATTCGCGCCCGCCGGCGTGCAATCAGCCACATGACTCGAATCGCGGCACGTCGCCCACCGGACGGACAATTCTGTCGTGACCTTCTCGGACTAACGCCGGGAGCTAGTCACGGGTGGGCCTTTCGGCCTCACCACGATCGTGCCAATCGGCCACCCGCGTGGGATAGGGTTGTTCGCCAAACTCGACCTACCTAAGTACCCACGCAGATGGTAAACCGGGCGATCGCACCTCGCCGCAGGTCGACTCCGGACACGGGCCGCTTAAGCGGTCCGTTCCGTGCTATCGGGATAACCGAGCGGTGTTATCGTCGGCCTCGACGGTTCTGATTACTTATCGGGCGTATTAAGCCCACTACGAACCCGTTACGTGAAGCAAAATGGAGATTCAAACGAAGGAAAGGACGCAGCGAAACGGGGAACAATCGGACAAGCACATTTAATACGGAAGCACGGAAGGCACGTATATTACAGTCACAGGGATATAATAAAAGCAATACACGTATTTACAATCACCGTAAAGAAACACAAGCAAGGAACGATGCAGAGCTACAACCGAATATGATTTACTACACAGAACACTGATACAATTTTACTTCACCAGACTGGCGCCACACACACGTTTACACAGAACCTAAAAGAAATGGAAGTCGCGACTTCCATGAGCGTGTCGAGTCCCTCTCCGACGTCCGTCGACGTAGTCCCGCCTGGCCGCGACTCCGTGCCCGAGCGTGGTAGGCGAGGCCTCTCTGGCGTGCCTCGTGCCTGCACGTGCTGGCCACTCGACGCCATGGACCGAGTGTTCGGCGCTATCCCAGCGCGGATAGGGGGGGGTGGAAACGTGGATGCCCGAAGTCGGGAGAGGGGAATGGCGGACGCTCCTTCCCGCCCACGGGGTCTTGCAACTGCCCCACAAAAGACCCCGCTAGCGGCCACCAGGACGAGCGAGCCGGAAGACGAGAGCAACCACGAAGCAAGTATATCCATCGAGCAAGAGCATCCACCAAACTGCTTCGCCCGTCCCCGACTTTTATATCCCGGAGATCCGCCCTGTTGCTCCGCCCCGTTCTTTGCTCCACCCCATTCTTTGCTCCACCCCCCTTTGAGGCGCTTTGAGAAAGGCCTCGAAGAGGGGCGTTCCTCCTCCCTGGCCGCGTCACACCGCGCATCCACCAATCGAGCGCCAGCTGCCCTCCCCTCGCTTCTCTCCCCTCCCCTCGCTTCTCTCCCCTCACACCAAGTGCGGAGAAGAATGGCGCGAAAAGCCCACCGAGTGTCCTCGTTGGTTTTTATTTGAAATAAAAGATAGAAAAAGAAAAACGACTGACTCAAAGCGTCGCAGCCTGAATGGATCACATTTATTCCCTCTAAACAACAGGTTTGGGGCTAACTACACATGTACTTAAGAGATACCTCACCTACGGGACCTGGATGGTGGTTTGCGAATTTCCACAGCCGTAACAGTATATAGATCTCTTGGAAGGGGTACAAAGTCAGGTGACCAAAACTGTCAACAAGCTATAGGAGTATAGGGTATGGAGATCAGAGAACAAGGACTATGAGTCAAGACTATCAGCACTGAGTCTGACCACATTGGAATGGAGAAGGCTTAGAGGGGTCCTGATAGCAGTCTTTAAACTGCTGAAGGGTCATGAAACAATTGAGGCAACAACATTCTTCCAAGCTGATCCCAACATCACAAGAGGCCATTCTTGCAAATGATTTGAAATTTAAACCCATATGCCGATTGGATTTGAGAAAGTTCCCATTTTCTCAGCAAGTAATAGATCATTGGAATAATTTACCAGTTGCGACTCTGGAGGTTGGAAGTATTAATGCTTTTCAAGGCAACTCCGCGAGGTGGATCAATATATGATGCAAGTAATGGAGTTGTATGAATTAAATCTATTGAGATCCATGCTCCTTCCTGCCACAGGAAAATGAACCACCTTCGCTCTTTCGGTATTTACTGATGGAGTCATCATAAATCAATATTAGCGCATTCAAATCATTTCTCTGACTTCAATTTATTACGAGTTTGCAGGGAGATTCTCTGTGTAGAGCACTTCAGAGTACATATAGTGCGTGAGCGTGCATGCATGTGTTTTCCGGAGAATCGAAGCACTGAACATGGAATATATCATATACTAGCAGGGGTACCCGACGTTGCCCGGTGGGTACCCGACGTTGCCCGGTGGGTACCCCATGTTGCTCAGTGGGTACCCGACGTTCCCCTGGTGTGTACCCCATGTTGCCCAGTGGGTACCTGACGTTCCCCTGGTGGGTACCCGGCATTTCCTGGTGTTGCCCAGTGGGTACCCGACATTGCCCGGTGGGTATCTGGCGTTTCCCAGTGGGTACCCGACATTGCCCGGTGGGCACCTGGCATTGTCCGCTGGGTACCCGACGTTGTCCGGTGGGTACCTGGCGTTGCCCGGTGGGTACCTGGCGTTACCCAGTGGGTACCTGGCATTGCCCAGTGGGCACCCGACATTGTCCGGTGGGTACTTGGCATTGACAGTGGATACCTGGTGTTGCCCAGTGGGTACCCGACATTGCCCGGTGCTGTTCTAACCCTGTTGGCATTTTGAAGAAATAAATGTTATTTTTTCCATTATTTTGTGGGTGTCTAAAATACTTCCTTACACTTACGAAGGAATGGGGACGGGGATCATTTAATATTACCTTTCACACCGCTACAAAGGCTTAGGCATGATAGAGCGATTAACCAAAAAAATCCCCCCAAAAAACGATTTTTTAATTTTTGTTTTTTCCTTTTTGGCCTAAAACACTCCCTGGCACTCACTGATGAACCTCAGAAAGTTTGAAGATATCTGAGAAAAATGACCACACACACACACTATTACAGTATATCGAGAGCCTGTGAGACAGTTGGGTAATTCCAGCGTAACGGACGTAACATCGAGACAAAAATTGCATCACTAATATTGAAATTTTGAAAAGGTTGGCCATATTACAGAGAGTTTCTTGATGACATATCGTAATTAGTCTCTTTGGCTTTCTGATATTGGTACAAACCCCACTGTGTAGTAGTCTACTACGAAAGCAAAAAATCAACATTTAAGAAGTGTAACAGACGTTACATCGAAATGGACACAACTGAAACTGGCCAGAGCACAATTCTTAAATCCTGAGAAATAACGAATTTGTAGTATACCTTTCATTCACGGTAAGCAAACTAAGCATTAGTAGCATACTTTCTATATTCCAACGATACGATCTGTCTGTTGTTTGTTAAAATATTTTGAAAAGTTCACTGAAACGGACGTAACATTTTCGACAAAATGATAACAGACAGAATGACTTACCATTGGAAGACGTTGAGGCAGTTCTTTCAAGATGGCCGCCAAATCACGTGACATCATCCACGGAGTAAATATCGCATAAATTATGAAAATTCAGACCTAACTAAACACCGTCCAACAGAAATCCTTTTGAAAAATACATTTTTTTAATTTTACGCTTCATGTCCATTATTCCGTGGAATTACCCAGTTCGAAGAAACTGTAATCTTGTCCATGTAAGACATGTTATTGTAATTTTTTTCATTGAGCCCATACCTGTGGTAGTTCTGTCGGTGTCACAATCTTCTATCTTCTATATATTAGTACTGAAGGACCAATTTTGTGCTCCTCCTAGCGGTCACGTCACGTCACGTTTTTCTCGGTCCTGTGACCTGGACTGAAAGAGACTTCGTACCTGTAAGAGTGCATCGCACATAGTGGCAATAGTCAAACTTCAACTCTGAAGCAGAATAAACAATTTTCGTTTCACATTCGTTTACATGGCGACGTGGCGTCAGGACGTCATGACATCGTCGGTCATTCGCTGACGTCATTACGTCTGCCGACGACAGACCGTTACCGCTGAGAGGTGTAATTCCACTCCTCGAAAATAGCGTCTGCAATGTAAAACCCTCTTCTGCACATGGTGACTACCTCAGAATGTGAATTTGACGCAAAAAATGTAACAAGAAACATTGTATCTTCTATATATTAATACTGAAGGACCAATTTTGTGCTCCTCCAAGCGGTCACGTCACGTTTTTCTCGGTCCTGTGACCTGGACTGAAATAAACTTCGTGGACTGTGGAAGCGCCCCCAGGCGGCCCATGCTGACATGACCCTCGCCAAGGTCGTAACGACCTCTCGAGCCAACCTCCTCCGGCCCCATCAAACGCCTCCGGCCCACTCCCCCCAGGCAGACCCGACATAGATAAACATCCCGAGGCCGGCAGCCCGCTATCTGGAAGCCGTGGCGCCAGCCCTGATCGACCTTGGCCGGGGGCACTGAACAGCGCCGCTGGCTGCATGCATTTAATGCGCCAAAACAACTCACGCACCACCATCAGTCGAGACGCTAACGCCCGTCCCAACGGCCTTGAGCGAACACAGAGAGTTGCGCTCGCAATCAGAGGTGGGGGTAACGCCGACCAGGGTACCAGTCTTGGTTCCGAGTCGATCTCCGAGACCCACACGGCCGCTAGACGGGAGCAACTCCACTTAAACCACACTGCAATCATAGGCTCGTTATAAATCATTACGAATAATATTCGAAGCATCGCAAATTCATTTTTCCGTACAGCGCGCTTTTTTGATAAAATCCCAGCACATGACAAAGCAATTACCTGCGGCCTGGGGCAACTGGAGGCTAACAAACCTTCTTTATTCGCCCCCACATCACATTGATCATAACACCAACTCCCTTGACTGATCCCCGCCAAATGCACTTTCACATGAGAACTGCTGGCATTTATTTCAACAACGTTAAACTGCATCACTAGAGCAAGGAAAAACACATATGCCCTGAACAACAACCCACAACCCGCATCACGAGTCCGCTTCTTGGTTGTCGACTCGATGTTGTGACTCGCGACTCCCTCTAACGCCACGGGCCCACCGTCACCTGTCGAAGCTGCCTGCACCACACCGACGCGCCTTGCCTCACGAACCCTGCCAAAGCGCGGGAACTCATCGCGAACGAAGCGCGGGAACTCATCGCGAGAGCTGATATGGCTCTCGCCGCTCCTGGAGCGCACATCATCGCCGCAGGCAGCAATGAACGGTGGCTCCCGCTGCATCGACGCGGCCCCCGCCGCCAGAGCCTCGCCCTCGGTACTCGACGAAGGTCTCGAAGAGAGCACTGGCACATCTGGATGCACGAACCGGAACCCGTTCCGACCCAAAAGGGTCCGGCTCGCCGGGTCCGGCTCCTGCTCCGGCTCGCCGGCATCATCATGCCGCGGCTGCAGGCTGATCTCCAGGTCACTGGGGTCCTGCTGCGGTGCCCCTTCGCTCCCGGTGCGATCGTGCTGCGGTGCCCCTTCGCTCCCGGTGCGATCGTGCTGCGGTGCCCCTTCGCTCCCGGTGCGATCGTGCTGCGGTGCCCCTTCGGTCCCGGTGCGACCGTGCTGCGGTGCGCGCCCTCGTCCCGCACCGCTAGGCGCGCGAGCACCCTGCGGCACTTGAGCAATCGCGCGGACTTGCGCGGTTACCGCGTGGCCTTCGGGATTAGCCGCCATGCTCCAGCTGGAGCTACTTATTACGTCCTGGCCAGCCATGGCGCGGACATCCGTGAGTGTCTGCTCGACAGATGAAACAGTCGCGACCGCCGAGTCGAATGTGATGTCGGTCAACCGTAGGATGGCTGCTTGCAGACCAGAAATAAAATGATCTCTGAACCGTGCCGGACGCTCCTCTGTCGTGAATTTGCACGGCACAGCCGAATGCGATGCACGGCCAGCACGAGTGGACTCAATTCGACACCATATCCGTGCCTCGCTCACTTCCCCCCCCCCCCCCCGCCACTGATCTTGTCATTTCCGGATCAATTGCAAGCAGGTTTCGACGCGGGACGGAAGGATCGCCTCGCACACCGCCATCTATGACCGTAACCATGGGCGATGACCCTCGGCCCACACACTGTAGACGACCTCGAGAGCTCAGACCGCCGTCCGAGTGATTGCATTGCCACGCTCACCCACGACCCGCGCCGCAGACCGTGCGCATGGCCGTGTGTGCCTGGCCCATCGCGATGACCCCTAGACCATCTGCTGTGCCCCGACCATCGAGACCTCGGACATTCTCCAGAGCTTGTGCGACGTCCAACGCCGCGTTCGAGCCGAAACGCGTGTCCTCGACAAAACGAACAGGAAAATGAACCAAACGAACGAACGTTGCCCACTCGACGTGGCCGAAGTCGATTCCGACGAAGGCGGGCACGCGTACGTTTGCCATCCACCGACTCTTTGCCATGTACGCGCTGGCGAGACCTTTGGCTCCGTAGCCTGGAACCGCACGGGTCATTTGCCGCCCTTACACACGTCGATCCGAAGATCCTCGTTCGCCAACTGTACTGTACTGGAATGGGAGATGCTTAGCAGGCAGACACGAGCGGAAGGACAGTCGAGCCGGGCTGTGTTGCACGAGTGCGAGAGCGGGCGTACTGTGCCCGCGACTCCCCTTTATTCCGTACTCGGTACACTCACGAGCCGGCCGACTCCAGCATTACTACGACGCCTCAGGCGGCGCGCACACCTCATATCCCTTGCCGACCCCCACGACCACTCCTCCCATCATCACGCCCACCATGCATCATCACCATGCCCTTCCCCATAGGCCCGCAGACTCCACCACACCTGTAAGAGCGAATCGCGCATCGTGGGAATAGTCAACTTTCAACTGTGAAGCAGAATAAACACTTTTCGTTGAGACGGGGGCGAGGAGTGAAGAGGCGGGGCGGGGTGTGAAGAGGCGGGGGCGAGGAGTGAAGAGGTGGGGGCGAGGAGTGAAGAGGTGGGGCGGGGAGTGAAGAGGTGGGGGCGAGGAGTGAAGAGGCGGGGGCGAGGCGTGAAGAGGTGGCGGCGAGGAGTGAAGACGCGGGCCAGGGAGTGAAGAGGTGGGGGCGGGGGATGGAGGCGGTGACGAGCAGTGAAGGGGCGGGGGCGAGCAGCGAAGAGGCGGGGGCGAGGAGTGAAGAGGTGGGGGGGGAGTGAAGAGGCGGGGGGAGTGAAGAGGCGGGGGGAGTGAAGAGGCGGGGGCGGGGGGAGTGAAGAGGCGGGGGCGGGGGAGTGAAGAGGCGGGCGCGGGGATGAAGAAGCGGGGCGGGGAGTGAAGAGGCGGGGGCGGGGAGTGAAGAGGCGGGGCGAGGAGTGAAGAGGCGGTGACGAGGAGTGAAGAGGTGGGGCGAGGAGTGAAGAGGCGGGAGCGAGGAGTGAAGAGGTGGGGGGAGTGAAGAGGCGGGGGCAGGGGGAGTGAAGAGGCGGGGCGGGGAGTGAAGAGGTGGGGCGGGGGATGAAGAGGTGGGGCGGGGAGTGAAGAGGTGGGGCGAGGAGTGAAGAGGCGGGGCGAGGAGGGAAGAAGGGGGGCAGGGAGTGAAGGGGTGGGGGCGGGGGATGGAGGCGGTGACGAGGAGTGAAGAGGCGGGGGCGAGGAGTGAAGAGGCGGGGCGAGGAGTGAAGAGGCGGGGGCGAGGAGTGAAGAGGCGGGGGGGAGTGAAGAGGCGGGGGGGGGAGTGAAGAGGTGGGGGGCAAGGTAAGCAAATTTTTGGCCGGGGGTAAGCAAATTGAAGGCGCGGGGTGGGAGGCGGGGGATGAAGAGGCGGGGGATGAAGAGGCGGAGGATGAAGAGGCGGAGGATAAAGAGGCGGAGGATGAAGAGGTGGGGGGAAAGGTAAGCAAATTTTTGGCCGGGGGTAAGCAAATTGAAGGCGGGGGGTGGGAGGCGAGGGATGAGTAGGTGGGGGCAAGCACGCCCTGTCCAGTCCATGTCCCTCGAGTGTGGGTGAGCTGGTGAGGGTGGTTGAATGAACGGAATCCGTCTGTGACGGGGTTTCGGCTAGTTATGATTATTTTTCATGAATACAAGCCCCTGAAGTTCCTTCATCCGTCCGTAAATTCGAGCGGTGTAAAGCCACAACCGAATGCAAGTGGTATACCATCATCAACATCGTCGAAGTACGGGATGGGAGGATACGGATATCTCGATTAATTTTTTCTTGTGCATGTAAAATAAATGTGGAATATCAGTATAACATCCACGTTGAGAAACGGAAACAAAAATGAAAATGATAGACTATTGGTGGTGTATTGAAGCATGTTTTTGCATCACAACTGGCGTCCCACTTCATATCGTATTTCAATAATTTATTGCCCTAGCTGTAAAAAATGTTTTTTTTAATTTTCATTGACATGTTTAAATAAATGTAGCATAACGCATTTCAACCAAAAGCCATCAAACTGTACTAAATAAGGGTTACGAGTGTAAATGAAATGTCGTCTTTCCGGTCTCATCATTTGTGGTCCACTTCCGGTTGACGGTGTATTGCGGCGAACGGTTTGAACAGCGTTATATAAAGTTTCTCAATGTTCATGTTCTTTCGCTGTGACGGTGTACGGTGAATTAGAAATCGGTACACAGTGTACATTGCGACGGTCCTATTAATTATTAAAAGGTAGTACTGTACCGGTTTGCATGCATGACGTCAAGGCGTCGTGTAACTGTACACACGAGACTCGTGACCAGCTTGGCGGCACCAGGAAGTATCGGGGAAATCTTTCGACTCACCTGGCTGCTCTCACAGGCGAGTGTCAAACCTTACTGTGCATCACACTTCACCCGCCTCCGCAGTCGAGTTTTTAAACGTGTGTAACGTACAACGTAAACTAGCAATCGTTAAGTAAAGTTTAATTTAAACAAGCTCAAATTAGCTAAGATCCTCGCCCTCTTAATGATGACGTCATGAAAACGAATATGACGTCATTGTGATGTTTTTTTGTTTTTTTTTGCGATAAATTATCTGCGCTAATGCCCGGCTTGATTCCCGCAAACAGAATTCAAACAGCTTGCCAAGTTTCGGAGATAATGGTATAGGCGATTTCCATTAGCGGCGATATTATGACGTCAACTTTTTTTTCTGGGAAGAATTTCCAAAATCGGAGGTGGTTACTGCCTGCGCGTGGGCTTTCTGCATATACATGGCAAGTTTCACGAAGATCCGATGAAAACTCTGTGTTGTGAAACAAAAAATGTCAAAAAAATAGAAATGACGTCATAGTGATGTGTCATATGTGCGGTAATTCATCTCTCCTAATGCCCTGTTCGATTCCCGCAAACAGAATTCGAAAAGCTTGCCTAGTTTTTGAGATAATTTTTTAGGTGATTTCCATTAGCGGAGATATTTTGACGTCATAACTTTTTTTTTCTGGGAGGAATTTTCAAAATCGGAGATGGTTACTGTCTGCGCAGGGAATTTTTACATATATACGCCAAGTTTCAGGAAGTTTCGATTAAAACTGTAGGCTGTGAAATAAAAAAGTCCACAAGAACAACAACGTGAGTAAGAGATCCTCCACAAGGATCAAAATATAATAAGAGACGAAGTTTTTATTCGATTCATATAGCGCGTGTTGAACGGAGTGTTTATTGAACGTGTAACCAACCTTACTACGTCTGGTTATTGAAGTTGAGGACGTCACCAAGAAACAGATTTACAAATGCGATGAAGTATGCACACAAGAACCTGGAACCAGCAAGTCTGTTGGGCTCGTAGCAACAGGAAGCTTGGTGATGGTTGGCTTGAAATCCTCGGGTCTTGAGTTCAAGCCCCCTGTCGGCCGTTAAATTAACACCAGGTGGGGTCGACTCAGCCCTTCATCCTTCCGAGGTTGGTGACATGAGTACCAACTTGCCTGGTAATGGGGAGCATTGCATCAGCGGCACACAGCCATGCTTCCAGAAATGATGCAAGCAGCAGTTTGTGGGGACTAAAATACTTCCTTTCACCGACACAGGAATGTGGTCAGAGGTCACGTCATATTATCTTTCACATGACTGCAAAGACCTGAGGCACTAAAAGGGCGATTAAAAATAAAAAAACCAATTCAAGTTTCTTTTCCAAACTTTGAAAAGGTTTTTTTTTGGGGGGGGGGCGAATCCACTCCCTGGCACTGACTGATGAACCTCTGAAAGTTTGACGAAGATCCATTTGGCCATCTTTGAGAAAAATGGCCACACACACACACACACACACACACACACACACACACACACACACACACACACACACACACACACACACACACACACACACACACACACACACACACACACACACACACACACACACACACACACACACACACACACACACACACACACACACACACACACACACACACACACACCATCGTATAGATGACACGTGATCAGAAGTGATGCTGTGCATGGAATCCAGCAGGGTTGATGTGGCCTTCAGTTTGGGAAAGCTCACGATGTCAAACAGCCTTGCCTATTGTCCTAATACCCCCAAATAATTGGGTCATTCCACTCCACCCACAAAGAATTAGGGTATTAGGAGAACAATTGAATGAAAATAATAGTGAAAACCACAACGGACAAAACCGATGAAAAACTGGAAACCAGTGATGGCTTGTAAATTGGCTCGAGGTCGCTGCAGGTTTGTCAGTCTTTGTGAATCCATGTGAGTGGAAAGGAAGGGAAACATTGCGTTTTAAAAATTTATCGGACTTTCTATCCAATACGGGTTTTGATGATGATCTACTAAAGCGGGTCTGCAAGTTTTCAGAAACTAAACCGGTCAAACCCGTGAAATGCGGGTCACTTGCCATCTATGGTATTAACCACAATGGCGGAAACAAAGTAAAGCTGTCGTGTTTTGGGCATTCGACCACCTTTGGAATGACAGGACGAATTGGGAAGATCCAATTGAGCGGATCTAACTTGGCCGGAGAGGGGGTCGGGGGATGTGGAGTGGACGAATTTTGATGGAACTGGGGAACGATTTCTGTTGAACCCTCTTCCTCTGACAAATGTCTAACCCCTAGCACATCTTTATCACCTTTCATTTGAAACCTATCACTCAAACTGTCCACCGATACAGACTCGTACCAGCTGACAACGTCCTAGTATTCCTTTATATCAATCAGGTAGTAGTTAATCGAAATGGTGAAGATGGTACAACAGCACAGACTGACATTTCCAAGCATAAATTTTATTTGCTGGGATCATAAACGATGTATGTCAGCTAAATATTCTTGGACGAAGTTGCTGAACTGTTATTTCAATTCTGTCGCATCTTTAACAATGACTGCTTTCAGATCATTGTAAATCGCAGTGCTGCCGCAATCTTGGATGAAAGCCAAAAATGTGGGAAATGCTTTGATCTTCCATTTGACAGACAAGAGGTACAAATGTCTTGTTTCTGAATAAAAGCTGTTACATTGTCTGTTTTGAGGATGACACTTGCATCCTTTACTTGCGTAGACCCATTCGGTCAAATGTCAACCAAGCAAGCAAGTTGAGCTCGCCAAAGGGCAATCGCAAATATTTACATCTTCGTTGTTCAACTCAAGAAGGTGAATCATTTCTTAATTAATTTTCATGCAAGTCCAACATCCTCGCCAACAACTACCACTGATCCCAATTCACACCTTCTTCACAAATGAAAATTATCTAGCATCGCAAAACTCTTTCCGTCAATAGTACGAGATGGAAGGGGTCGACAAAAAAAAAAAAAAGACATTCTTCCAGCAAAAGCTCTTTATGCACGAATTTGCCAAGAGAGCAGTCGTACAGCTCCAGCGATATTGGTTGTCTTGTTTCGTTGACTGGCGAAGAACTGGCTCATCCTTTCGTAGTTTCACAAACAATCCTTCATATAATTTACGAGTTCTGAAATTAAGCAACCCACTGTGTCATTTGTCTTGAATTGCAACAACTTGCATTGCGGAGCTTTCTCCAAAAAAAAAAAAATGGAACAAAATGTTGTTTGCAGTTTAAAAATCCATGTCTTGGCGTATGTAGTGCGACTCCGAGTATGAAACATTGCTGTGTGACAGCATAGGACTCCTGAATACATTAGAAAAACCCTATGAAATGCTTCTTTATAGGACTTGCTTTGTTGCTTACCCTTTTGACATCTTTGTTAAATGACATCTCAGTTTGCAGGGATTCAAACGATCGTTAGCCAGCACCTCACCACAGACAACACACTGATGACGAGATGCATCTGCAATATCAGCGATTCCCAAATAATCTACATACTCCCTACCTTTCATGAAAAGTTTTTGTTTCTTTTAGGAAGAGGATGATTTGTAGCTGGTAAATTCACATTCCCCTTTCCACAAAAATGTTGTATAAGGCACAGTGCAGTGGGAACAGAACTATCACTTGTCGTTGGGCATCAAGATGCACGCAATTTGTTTTTCCTTTTTTTTTTTCCTCCCCTTTTTTTTTTTTTAGTTCATCTGGAATTGGAATTCCAGATGAGTTATTGTCATCATGCACCGTCTGTCCGTGTGTCTCCTCTATCGACTTCTCCGGCCAAACCGCTGGGCCAATCCGGCTGAAATTTGGCAGCAACGTTCTTCTCCTGACTGGTAATGAGGATTGCAAAGCTTGTTCCGGTCACGTGACTTTAAGTAGGTCAAAATGGCAGACTGATTAAATTGCTTCAAAAGTCTTCTCCAGACCGACCACTCAGAATGCTACCAATTTTGGGTTGCAACATTAGGCCAAGGATGTTAAATTGCGGAGGTCATGCCGATTACGTGAGCAGAAGTGTCAAAATGGCCGACCTTCATCAATTTTTGGGGAAACCGCGTAAATTCCTTCATAAACCCACCAGTCAGAATGCTACCAAATTTGGGTTCCAACATTAGGACAGGGTCCTGAAGTTAAATTGCGGAGGCCATGCTGATCACGTGACCAGAAGTGTCAAAATGACGGTCGTGCAGCTTCCTTCAAAAATCTTCTTCTCTCGACTCACCACTCAGGAATGTTACCAAATTTGGGTTACAACATTAGGCCAGGGTCGAGATAAGCTACATGTCCAGTGGTCCTATTTTTAAGACTACAAGTGTATGTATCATCATCATCATGATTAATCAACACTCTTGATAGTGTTGGTGCTGCAGAAGCAGTCTTTTAGTAAGGGGTATGCTGGGTTGTTTGCCATTGCCTTCTAGTCAGTCGGGCAGTCAGAGCAGGAATTTAGAATTTGTTCAGGGTGCGGGCAATAACTCGCCTACTTTTTTATGAAAGACATTGAGGGATCTTTGACATCCACCAATGACCAGTGCTGACGGATGTGTCCTCTGCCTTGATGTGCTTCCGATGGACATTGGACAGGCGCACACATTGATGCCTCACCCTGAATGCAAAACACCAGGGTGACAGTTTATAGCCGAGTCGAGATTCAAACCCAGGATAGACGGCTCAAAGGCGAGTGTATGTGCATACCGCGGGTTGAGAGACTCCTCCTCCTTCTTCTTCTTCTTTCGGCTGCTCCTGTTAGGGGTCATCACAGCGGATCATCCGTTATGATCCGCATCATGATTTGGCAGAGGTTTTACGCTGGATGCTCTTCCTGACGCAATCCTGGTTGCCTCTTACGACACAGGGATATGGTACACCTATTTTAACCGGGGTATACACCGGCCCAGTACACTGGTACTCATTTCGCCGACTTCGGAAGGATGACAGGCTGAGTCAACCTCCTGGTGTATTAATTCAGTGGCCCAACGGGGCTTGAACTCAGGACCTTTTGGATCCCAAGCCGCTGCCCTAACCACTGCGCCAACACCAGGCTGGGTTGAGAGACATAATGTTGTAACTGCATTTTTGGCGAGGTTGAATGGAATGGCTCTCATGTCTAACAAAACACCATTTATCTTTCATTAGCGATTTCCAGGAAATGGGAAATTTTCAGTTACAACATTATGTCTCTCATCCTGCGATATGAGCTATCCCTCCAGGTCAGGAGTATCACAAGTAAAATACAAATGCAAGAAAAAACTTTTGTGAGTTGATTATATTTCCTGAGTTAGTAGCAGGTTCACCACCCCATGCTTCCCCCACCTGTTTCATTGCTGAGAGCTGTTGAATTTGAATGCATTCTGAACATAAATTAAAATCTGTATCATGGAGGAATAGTGTGTTGTTCGTTTCATCGATTTCTCCGAGAGGATTTGATCGAGGAAGCTGAAACTTTCAGGGATTGATGAAGGTACCGTGAAGTTGTGCCTGTATAAGTTTTGTTTGATTCCATCAAGTTTTGAAGAAAAAAATATATATATATATTTGCCCATCTTGGCATTGTCTTCCTTTGGAATGAGCGAGGGGGGTGCAATTGGAATTGGCAGAGCTACACAACCACGATGCATTATATATGCACATAAGCAGTGCACATGTTTTTGCTTCATCTATGTAACCCGGGTTATTTTTATTTTTGGGAGCAATTGAGGCAGCGGTCTGTTGTCTATACATCGCCCAATTAAAGGGGTGTGTCGGAATGAAATGGAAGACCAAGAAGGAACCTGAAGAAGTAACGAGCGAAGATGGAGTCATCAGGAGGAACGTAGATAGGATTCGGGTTTCAGCCGCAACTCCACGACCCTCAAACCCATCCAGGCGCAGCCAAGTGAGCCTTACAGAAAGATTTCTGCAATAATTCACTTCTCTTTGGAGAGATAGATAACGAAATGGAGAAAGAGAGTAAAAGAGATGAAAGAGAAGGAAAAAGCAAGAATTAGAATGAATAAAGACAATTGTTAGAAAAATGAACAGGACAGAACAATCATAAATATATGTGAAAAAATTACGTGCCCAGACCGGGAATCGAACCCAGCTCCTCTGGCAAACCGTACTAGGGCTTTGCTATCTGGGCGACCGACCAGCTGAGCGACGCAATTCTTCCGTACGTGTACGTGTACGTGCGGAAGAATTGCGTTGCTCAGCTGGTGAGTCACCCGGAAAGCTCAGATGGCAGAGTGCTGGTGTGATTTGCTCGAGGACCTGGGTTTGATTCCTGGTCTGGGCATGTAATTTTTCCACATATATTTATGAAAGAGAATTGTGAAGAATGTGTTGCATGCTTGGTACATGATCGCCCATAGGGGAGGGATTCTGCTCTGGTATCAATAATCATCAAGATAAAATGAACCCCTGGCTGTGTCTGGAGGGAGTGGGTGCCTCTTGTCACACTAATGCATGTTAAAGGAAGAATGATCGTCTTTGTTGTTGGCACCAATTTAAATGCGACACCATATAAAATTGTTGCTAACATGACAGAAAAGAAATGAAGAATTTGTGTTCCTTCACAGGTATGTTGATGTCACAACTTGTATGGCATGGAGCAGTATGAACTTTAGGCAGCGGATGGGCTGGATCTGTTTGGCTTCGTACCTGCTGGCCAGCTTAGCTCTTGCTCACTACATCTTTGATGTGAGCATTGCCTACAGCTCACTAACTCTGGCACACGCTTCCTTAGCCAACCCAGCTCCTTCCAGTTTGCCTTGGCGCCTATTATCCTGGACGCTATCACTTCCACTCAGTTTATGGATTTTTGTAATCATCACACTATATCTCCAGGTCTTCTGCTTCCTGGTGTCATGTACTCGAACAAATCCCAAAACGATGGGTTACTTCCTCTTGCCCCTGTGCCTGATCATGATGTGTCGGTCACGACACCCTGCTATCAAGGAATATCGCCCAGGCATCGGTATGAGCTTGTAAATTTGGAACGGTGAGGCACCTGTCCGAAGTCCAGCTGCAACTCGAAAGGCATCGTCTCATTTTCCTTGTGTCAACCTCTCCCAACCCCACCCCTTCCTTTTCACCCCAAAAGGTGTACAGTGTACACACAACTGAAACAAAGAAGACTTGGACTTTAAATCCCAGAATTATTGATCATGTTAGACTTGTGTGCTCTGCAGTCATCAATTGTTGACATTTCATTTAACGTTTGACATCTCAATTGTAACATACCTGCATTAGTTACGGAGTTTTGATGAATTTTGGAGCTTTTTTCCTTTTCTTTTTTTTTTTTTGAAAGCTACTGTTGACACGCAAGGTTTCGTGATAAATCTACTTGCTGGAATTTTAAATGTCAGCACTAACTGTGAAAAAGAGCATCACACCACATTAAATAACATTGGTATTCCTCCCATGGATGTTTACACCTGCTTTGATTATGCCAAGGTGCAGGTTTGGTTTTTATAACTTTTAACCAAATTTATATTTGACTTTTCTCAGGGGTTTGCAGTTGCATAAGATCGTGTTTTGATGAGTAAAGTTTGTGTTGCACGTAAAAATAAATAATTTGAAGGCAGAAACATATTACATATCGAAAAATGGCAGGATTTCTTTTTTTTTTGTGTATACAAAGTTAAGCCTCATGGAAGAGCTCGACTGCCTTCCTTATTCCTGTCCTGCCAAATCCGCTCCCCCCCCCTTTTCCTCTACCTTCTTTACTCGATCCATCTTCACCACTCCAGATGTATGTCATATATATATATATATATATATATATATATATATATATATATATATATATATATATATATATATATATATATATATATATATATATATATATATGTACACACACACATATACGCCCACATGACGTCTAATTCCACTCCACAAGGATCAGTTTGGTCAACTTTTGCAAGTAAACTCCACAGGTACAAGCATTTGAAGTTTTACAATTGCATCATCCTTCCAAGTTACACTTCCGTCTGACGCTCTGAAGCATGGCGATGATTATTGAGAATTGTTTGACACCACATGGCTGTTTGCACCGGTACATTATTGTTGAATGGAGTTTCCTGGATATTTATGATGTCGATTGGTGAATTTGAAACATCAATTCATTTTTGTTTCGATTCGGCACTTGATCTTTGTTTACCATGCAAATTGAAATAAATTGTTTTTTATTTATTTATTTCTTGACCGATCTTCTGGTGTGTGTTCAGAAGGTAAACCGTTACACTTTCGTGGCGCCATTTACATTTGGCTTCGTTGTGCAATTTGGGAGAATTTGTTTAGTTTTTCAATCAGGATATCTATTTATCTGTCTGTCAATGTATATATTCATGCAAGTTGAACAGGGTAAACGTCGTAACCAAGCACGTACAGTGCTGATGAATGATACCTCATTTTAGACCTCATGGGTCCAGACAGGGTTCACAAATATTCATGCAATTTTGAGTTGTATTCATTTTTTGTGGTGCACGTAGTGTATATGCTCAGTTGTTGGATTGCACATATCCATCCATCCATTGGGACCACACTCTGTGCAGACCGTTGGTCCTGCCTTAGTAGTTTCCTTGGCTATTGGGCACAATCTTAGAGGGGTGGCCACTCCGACACAGGGTACCAGCAAGCTGGTACTCATTTTGCCGACCTCAGAAGGATGACAGGCAGTCAACCCCACCTGGTATTAATTCAACAGCTGAGTGGGATTTGAACTCGGGATCCTAGGATCCCAAGCCCACCACCCTAACCATAAAGCCAACACCAGGCATTTGCACAAATACTGGAAATAAAATTACCTTTCTGTCAATTTACTTTACTGAAAAATCTTAGCAGTCTTAACAGTTAATGACTATTACACTGCCAAAAGAAAATCTGGGGGAAAAAAAAACGAATTCAAATTCACTTACAAATGGAACCTGGGATATGCCATACTAATACTTCCACTATCTTTTTTTTATGCATATGTGAGGTGTACAAAAGAATGCTCTGAGAATGCCTTGTGTGAGGGGCAGCATGAAGTTTCATGGTCAGAGTATAATCGCATTGTTGCTGGTTTGCATACCGACCAAAATTTAAAAAATAAAATAATATAACCACAAGTTATTCCATCAATTCCGTCCAACTAATCATTTCCTTTTCAACAATCTACTTCACCGAGAAACCTCAGCAGTTTGAGACTATTATGTGGATTTGGAATTGGGTTGGGGACCTGATGAAGAAAGGGGGAGCAGGGGGCAGAGAGCTAAATTGGTAGGGAGCAGGGATGGGATTGAGTTGGGAAAGAGGGGTCCAGGCTTTGGGGGGGGGGGGTTAAGGAGAGTTTGGAAAGAGGGGTCCAGCCTTGGGGGAGGGGGTTGACATGGGGTTGTGGGGAGGGTTTAGGACTTGAAGAAGAAAGGGGAGCTGTGAGGGAGGGAAGGACAGAGTTGGGGGTGGGGGCAGAGAAGGGATAGAGTTGGGAAATGAGGGTTGAGCTTTTGGGGTTGTTGAGGAGTTGGGGTTGGGAGGGGGCTTGCAGACCTGGGATTGTGGGTTGAGGACTTGAAGAAGAAAGGGGGAGGAGAGGACAGAGGGCTAGGTGGTGGGGCAGAAAGGGGACAGAGGTTTTGAGGACTTAGGGCTGAGGGGGGGGGGTGGTTGAAGATTTGAAGAAGAAAGGGGTTAAGGACTTGAGTCACATATTACATTATGTGGAATTTCTGTGGGTCCCTGCCATTATGTTGTCGAAGGACATTCCCAGCAAAGTCCTAAATATTAAACTCTACTGGGAACAAATTTCCTTACAACAGCCCTGTGGAACATGGTTACCTTCCAGTGGATATATATTGCTGCGGCCATGGGTACCGAGACACCAGCTTGTCATTCAGGGGGATTAATCCCCGGTTGTCCTTGGAAGAGCCGGACTTGGGGCCACCGCTCACAATTAACGTTGTGGTATGGTGGGTTGTGTTAGAACCACGAACCCACCCAGTCAACCACGAGTTCCAGTATCCACCGTCTAATTATTCCGTTTCACTAGAGGTGACGTGGTTACCTGAGCGGGGAGTGCGCCCTCGGCAAAGCACCAATCTTATCTTGATTAGATCTTAATTAGGGCGGCCGAGCGTTCAACCACTGGTGTGTGCTAACTATTACAGGTCAATTAGTTTGGTAATTACCTCCCAGTCTATCTCGGTTCGAACAATGCTAGACCAATGGAAGGAAAGGACAAACACGGACAGGTTGGAAATCGACAAATGATTTATTAATTAGGAAAAAATAAATAAAAAGAACTTTTTATTTCCTTGTGGTAAAAATACGGAAATTCGAATCGATCAAAATAATAGCAAGCAAATAAAGAATTAATCAGGCATTGAAAGAAAAAGAGACAAAGAGCAGATGCGAATCACAATGCCTTACTTAACAATTAAACAGGAGGCTAGGGTACCCAGCAGATCATTCGGGGGGAGAAATCCGGTCTCGCTCATCAAATAGAAGTCGTCGTACGTCAAATAAAGCGTCCTGAAATGTGTGAGCGTGCCTTGTACGTTGCCAGCGCCCAGCCTTGCTGTGCACCCACTCGCGAACAGGCTTGAACGCCAATTGACGTCACTCCTAAGAATCAGGTACGCCAAGAGCAGGTCTCGAGCAGAACCATCATTAACGGTCCGAGTGTCACTCACCGTCAGGAGTCACCATGAGTCACAACCGACGGACAGCTGTTAGGAGCTGTGAGAAGTTGAGGCGCTGTGAGAAACTGTAAGGCTGCGAGGCCGTCACCTACTGTTGCAAGCTCACCAACCGTCTGACTGGAAATGACGAAGCAACCGTCTGACTGGAACCGACGAAGCAACCGCCTGACCGGAACTGACAAAGAGACCGTCTGACTGGAACCGACGAAGCAGCAATTTGAGTGGAACCGATGAAATGTCCGTTTGACTGGAACCGATGAACTGACGCCAACTGACTGACAAACTGACTTGTTGTCGACTGACCCGTGTCTCACTCGTTGTCGACTGATCCGCACGCGCGCAGCCCTCCAAGAACGGATCTCCCCCTCTTTTTTGTCGGCGGCACAGACTCCCCTCAAATCCACCCCGCCCCACTTGCGAATCTTTGCCGTGACAACCCGCACGTCCTGTTATTATTCCTCACTTACGATGCCATGCCTGTGGTGCTGGACTAGCAAAAAGGAGCCATTTGTCAGAATTACCGAGCACAAACGTAAAGCGCTCATAAAATGTCAACAACAATTAGTACCTCACTGTTCAGCACGATACGAAAAAACAACAGTTGGCGTCCATAGTGCTTGACAGGGTGTCGAACGTCGCTGGAAAAAGGCGGGTCTCGGCATCCATGAAAGAATCGGGTGTCTCACGTGCATGAATGTGTCTGTCGTAAAGAGAAAAGGAGGAGCTTTCCATAAGAGAGGGAATCTATCTTTACCCTTCTCAACGCATCACATTTAGAATCCCACCAGACATGGGGATGCATTTCGGACATGCATTTAGGGAAGTAACTATCTGATGACCTGGATGTTAGTATTTATTCATCGGATCGGATTCTGAAATCCGTAACAATGTGTGTATATATATATATATATATATATATATATATATATATATATATATATATATATATATATATATATATATATATATATATATATATATATATATATATATATATATATATATATTTTTTTTTTTGTTACGGTTGTGGAAATTCACAGATCACCATTCAGGTTCCCCGAAGATCAGTTATGTCGATAAGTGTGTGTTCCAGGTTAGATTTCCCCACCGATGTATAACAGGAATTATTCGTGTGCCGGGCTGTGAATCTTGAGGTCGTGTTATTCTTTTCTATCTTTATTTTAACAACACCAATCTCCACAAACAAACGAACTTCTGCTCACCATCATCTCCACAAACAACAACATCTCTAACAAACAGATGAACTTCTCCTCACCAGCATCTCCACAACACCGCCATCTTTTCACCAACAACAACATCCCAACAAACAACATCTCCACAAACAAACACGATGGCATCCTCGACAGCGGCAAAGTGATCTCAACCATGGCCGCGTTTGATGGCAGAATCGGATCAGAACGGTGAAAGGGGCGGAGCCAGCCGGGGGTGAAGGTTCAAAGGTGAAAGAAAGGAGGGCGCTGATTTCGGGTGGTAAGCCCAGAGCAACCCCTCCCCTTGGGGCTATAAAAAGGCGCGTTTCAACGCCGGGTGGGTTGTCGAGTTGGTGAGTCCAGTTGAGTGTTGGAGTCCGGAGAGTGGAGTTTGGAGCCTGGAGTCCATTTGGGCGGTTGGGGAGATGCCGAGTCATCGACAAGGAACGAACGAGTTGGAGAAGAGTGCTGGGAGAAAGCATTCAAGTTCACCCTGCGCTGGTGTGGTGGAGTCGGGAAGAGAGCTTGGAGAGTTCGGAGCTTGGAGTGCGGGCAGAGACATCGAGGGTCGCCCAGCGAGTCACCAAGAGGGTGGCAGGTAGCCTGCTCGGTCTCTCGGTCATTCGGTCATCCCGGCTCCGAGCAATTATAAAGGCTTACGAGCCCGGTTCTTCCTTTCTTTCTTGGGGTTTGCATGAAAGTCTGTGGCGCCTTGTCTACCAAGTAGAACTGATGAAGTGCATGTACATAATAAATAGATATCGGCTGTAGGTTTTTGCTCGTGTCTTTTTCCCCATTTTTCCCCCCATTCATTGCATTGCTTGCATGCCTGTGTGGAAGTAAATATCCCCATTTGTGAATGTCACCTGCTCATTGCGTCCCTTCCTCCATTGACTGCCATAATTGCGTTTGGAATAATGAGCTGGCTGATTATAAGCCGATAAAACGTACATCTGGTCCGACGGGGCTTGGCGATATAAAACCGCTCGACAATCGCAAACGGAACAAGCTGCTTAAATCGGCTCGTTTTCGTGCAGGCTCCGTTGAGGTATAAACTCCTGGCCTTTCTGTCTGCACGAATAATTAGGTACATCGACAATTCGGTGGCTGGTTTATGGTGTGGTTAAAAGCACCCGTAGCTGGGTTTCGGCGTTGATCCGAAAGCTGCAACTGGATTGCTCGTTCGGTGAGCACGCACGGCCGCAATTGAGCTAAAGGTGGTCGCCCGCACGCCGGACGGGCGAAAATCCACAACAATATATATATATATATATATATATATATATATATATATATATATATATATATATATATATATATATATATATATATATATATATTGAACCCAAAAATTTGTATGTATATATTTTTGGGTTCAAGGAAATGTGCAAAAACAACGCACCTTTTTTCGTAACCGAGGCTGATGGTATGATTAGGGCAAGCAGCTGATGGCTGCATAAATAAAATATTTTTGACAGTATTAGGTTTGAACATTTCTACCAACACATTTTGACTGGTATTCCCAGGATCACATGATTTAAGAGTCCATTTTTTGTTACAAGATAAAATCCTGCTTTTTTCTCTCTCATCAATATTGCCAAAATGACAAATTGGCTCTGATCACAAAAAAAATGTGACATGTATCATGCCCAGACATATTTGTATATATTTGATATGCGTTCATTTTCGAGTGGACAAACCGTGCCGACGCAGTGATGGACGAGCCGCACTCAAAATATGATCCTCGAGCCAGGCCGGTGCCCTATTGGGGCCAAAAAAGAAAACTCGAACGGCATTCGGAAGAGCGCATATGCCCCACCAAGCTGAACAATTTACGGTTTGTTTCCCACTTTTGCATCATTGCTGGGAGTACGGCTGTGCCGCTGATGCAGTGCCCCTTGTTTCCAGTAAGCTTGTACTCATTTTGCTGACCTCGGAAGGATGACAGGCTGAGTCAACCCACCTGGTGTTGTCTAATGGCAAGACAGGAGCTCGAGCCCAAGACCCTGTATAATCTTAAGCCAGCCACCTTTACCACTGAGCTAACACCAGGCTTCTTGTATCCCATTGATCGGCCGGATCTGCATCGGGACCGAAACCAAAATCTAATCGGCTTCTTCTTGTCACCTCCCCAATTCATTCACCAAGTATTGTCATAATGTGTCCACAACGTCATGAAATATCAGGCTATCTGTAGTTTTTGATCCCATCACTCAATGGTGAAGAATGACTAAAATTCTCCTCTCCGGATCTGGATCTTCACCAAAATCGAATCAATTCGTCCTTGTCACACACCCGATCTGTCCACCAAGTTTCGCCCCAATCCGTCCATAACGTTTTGAGATATCGTGCTCACAAACGAACAAGAGTGAATGCAAAATGTGCATCCACCTTCAGCGGTGGAGGTATTGAAGGAAGCTGTGCTAGCAACTTCCGAAACGTTATTTCAGGACTACAAAAAACAGCCGGGAATCACGTCTGCCATTGAAGATGTTCAGCTGTCTGGAAACTCAGTTACGAGAACAGAAGCAATGTCGAAATGTGTCACCTGCATGCTAAAGCAGGATTTGATGCGTTGTGAATTTATCAGCATACACCTTGACAAATCAACGAGTGTGTGTGTGACGTGGCTCAGTTGTGTCGGGGCTGTTCTTACCCTCGCTGAAGGAGAGGGCATTGTGTTTAGGTCCGTTTGTTCGTTTGTTAGTTGCAAAATCGAAGATTTTTCTTCAAATCGATTTTGTTATTCTGTCCGTCTGTTTATCACCGACAGGTCACAATTCTAAAATCGTCATAAAGCTTTACCAAGTTGTGGAGGTAGTCTCAACTGAGAAGCCTATTGATTTTGAGGTAAAAGGTCACAGGTCATCTTGAGGTCAAATTTCTAAATTCGTCCTTTTTCATCCGATTGATTTTAAATTTGAAAAAGATTTGCATAATGCGTCAATGAATTAGAAAAGCAACGATTTTTGAGATCAACAGGTCAAAGGTCAACTCAAGGTCAAACTTCTAAAATCATCATTTTTCAACTGAAAATCGTCAATTTACATCCTGTGAACTTGAAAGTTGAACAAGGTATTCATAGTCCATCACTGAATTGGGAAACCAACTATTTTTGAGGTCAAAAGGTCAAACATTAACTCAAGGTCAAACTTCAAAAAGAATCAACTTCAATCTGAAAAATCATCAATTTTCATCCAATTCACCTGAAAATTAAGGAACAATTGTATAGTGCATTACTGAGTTTGGAAACCAACTATATTTGAGGTCAAAAGATCAAAGGTCAAACTTCTAAAATCATCAATTTCATTTGAAAAACCGTCAATTTTCATCCAATTAACCTGAAAATTAAGGAACAATTGCATAGTACATTACTGAGTTTGGAAACCAACTATATTTGAGGTCAAAAGATCAAAGGTCAAACTTCTAAAATCATCAATTTCATTTGAAAAACTGTCAATTTTCATCCAATTAACCTGAAAATTAAGGAACAATTGCATAGTACATTACTGAGTTTGGAAACGAACTATTTTTGAGGTCACAATATCAAAGGTCAAACTTCTAAAATCATCAATTTCATTTGAAAAAACTGTCAATTTTCATCCAATTAACCTGAAAATTAAGGAACAATTGCATAGTACATTACTGAGTTTGGAAACGAACTATTTTTGAGGTCAAAATATCAAAGGTCAAACTTCTAAAATCATCAAAATACATTTGAAAAATCGTCAATTTTCATCCAATTAACCTGAAAATTAAGGAGCAATTGCATAGTACATTACTGAGTTTGGAAACGAACTATTTTTAAGGTCAAAAGGTCAAAGATCAACTCAAGGTCAAACTTCAAAAATAATCAATTTCAATCTGAAACATAATCAATTTTCATGCGATTGACCTGAGCTTTGATCAAGATTGTGCATTTTTATCTGAATGAAATGGACATTTGATGTATCCATGGCAACCTTTGGGAAGGGGGGTAGATTTTCCAAGTATCGTGCTCTGCACGATGTCATTTTCTTGTTTGTTTGTTTGTCTCTGTCTGTCTGTCTGTCTGTCTGTCTGTCTGTCTCCACACAGAATTTTCATGTTTTTCTTCGCAACCGCTTGTCGGAATGAGACGAAATTTTCACCAATGGTGCGACTACTGATGCAAAATGATTTAATGATAATTATGACGTCATACGTCACGTGGTGGAGCACCCATGTTGGAAAAACGGAAAAACTTTGGACCTCTATATCTCTGAAACCGCACAAAGGAAAAAATTGAAACTTGGCACACAGAAGTACTCTTCATAGAGAATAAGTGTGATTTTTTTTAATGTCATAGGTGCCTTTGTTATGACATCATAATTGCATCTGATCAGTATGAAAAATTTGGAGGATCATCTGGGGATAAAATGGGCCACAGAAAAGCAATTGATGATATCATCGGTCACATGATTTGGCAGCCATATTGTTTTGGGGTTTTTTTTAAACCTTCAAAAACCTTCTTCGCTGAAGTGGCTGAACAGATGAAGGTTAAACTTTAGGTGTATGACTGCCTATCCATGAGGAACAAACAGTTCACATATGATGTGACATCATATGATTTGATATCACATGGTTTGGCAGCCATAATGGATTTACCATAAAGCCTATAAAAATCTTCTTCTCCAGAACAGCTGGACAGATTAAGGGAAACTTCACACGAATGTTTCCCAAGCCTTGGGTGTACAAGTTTGTTAAGGAATAATTGATTGGTCACATGGTTTGGCAGCCACATTGGATTGAAGAAAACTATTAAATAATGTTTTCTCTGGAACCGCTCAATCAATTGACATGAAACTTCACAATTATGATAGAGTCGTGATGGGGAATAGAAGTTTTAAATTTCAACTTGATCGAACACACGGTGTGGCAGCCAGAATTATTAAAAAAAATTGATCTGGGTTCCTTTGGGGTTTTTTAATTTAATTGTTTTTTTGATAAGGTTCACTTGGCTGTGCCTGGATGAGTTTGAGGGCAGAGGAGTAGCAGCTGAAATGTGAATCCTATCCAGGTTCCTCCTGGTGACTTCATCTTTGGTTTTTGCTTGTTCGGGCTCCTTCACACAGCTCCATTGCAGTACTGTACATACAGTATTTGGTGTTCCATTTGTTTGCAATTTAATTTACTTTTATCCCATTCTGAATTAAATTGAATAATAATAAATGTCATGGGGCAGTGTCAAGTATCTGTTCAAAGTGGGGTTGCATCAAAGTGGGACATCTTGGTATCCGGTCATCACTGCCAGTGGTTGTGAAGTGGAAGTTCTAATTATGTCTCTTATTAATTACGTAACACACCAGTACACAAAATACACCACACAAAACTTCACAAACACCACTCAAAACAAGTCCTGGTTAGGGTCTGCAATCTCTGATTGCTCTTTCTAGTTGAGGATTGTAGTGTGAAAGAAGACATGCTGCCATTTGTACCACTGGCTGACAATACACATGTTGAAGATATTTATCAGGCTGGGAAGCATTCCTTACAAGAGATCGGTGCCCCTCTGCAAATACTTATGTCAATGACGAGTGACGGTGCACCCGCAATGCTTGGAAAGATTGGCTTTACTGCCATGTGCGAAAACGACCCTGACTTCCCATATTTTCCCAACTACCACTCCATTGTCCATCTGCATACTTTGTGTGCAAAAGTGCTTAATTTTCAGCATGTCATGGCCTATAAGTGTGATTGTGAACATTGTCAACTCAATCCGGAGGCAAGGCACTGCACATTTGGCTATTCAAGACACTCCTATCTGAACTTGAAGCTCATTACGGGGATCTTATCTGGCTTTCAGAAGTGTGATGGCTCAGTAAGGGAAAAGCTATGGTGCATTTCCAGGAACTCCTTCCACAAATGAAACATTTTTGAGAGGAGAGAAATCAACAATGGCTCACCGACTTGGTGTTTTGGATTTTTATTTGACTTCCAAACTGAACACTTAACCTTGAAATTCAAAGCAAGGACAAAAATCCGACACAATTGATTGGATCAGTGAATGCATTCCAAAGCAAGCTGAGATTGTGGAGAGCTCAAATCGGGAAGGGAGTTTTCACTCACTTTTCAGGCCGAGAGAAGAGGCAGGAAGAACACTCGTCTTTCGACAAGGAAATCTATGATGAACACATTGAAATATTTGAAGTCTTTGAAGGATGACTTGATGAATTGAGACATGTGGAACCCATAGCCAATTACCTTCAGAACCCTTTCACAGACACCGATGACAGTGTCGCACGAGTGCTTTCTTCGGATCTGCGTACCTGTGTGTGGCGGTGTTTTCTGCAATGAAATACCTGAAGTCAAAGTACAGATCACGCTTGACTGATGCTCATGTCAACAATTGCATCAAGTTGGCTCGAGCCCACTTTGAGATGCTAACGGAGGATATGCAGTAACAGATTTCACATTTGAGGAGCAATCAACAATTTTAATTTAAAGTACATCCTTTTGAAGGAGTCTTGTGCTGTTCGGTTGAATGAGTTTTTGAAAGCAGATCTCAGTGGGTCGAATCGACTGAAATAATTATCATTGCTAAAATGAATCATGTTTTTATAGTCGGCAGTTTACACATTTCTCAGGTACTGCACTGTCAGCAATTCTGTATTTCTTGTAAAACACTTTAGTTGCCTCCGCCACCGAAGGTGGATGCAGGTTATGTTTTCACCCGTCTGTCTGTTTGTTTGTTTGTGAACAAAATGTCTCAAAAAGTTGTGAACGGATTTGGAAGAAATTTGGCAGGGAGCTTGGGTGTGTGACAAGCACGATATTATTAGATTTTCGTGAAGATCCAGATCCGGATATGGATCTGAGAATTCTTTAAGTGATTCTTCACCATTGAGTGATCGGGCCAAAAACGATATATAGCATGATATCTCAAAAGGTTATGGACGGATTTGGACGAAACTTGGTGGATGAGTTGGTTAGGTGGCAAGGACAAGCCAATTACATTTTTGTTCAGGTCCGAATCCAGATCCTGCTGGATCCGAATCCGAATGAATCCAGGTTCAGGTCCGAATCCAATGGGATACAAAATGTAAACTAATCAGCTTGGCAGAGGTAGACACTCTACCGAGTGGGTGTTCTAGTTTTATACTGTCCTGTATGTAGTTGAAATTTTTTTTCCTACTAGCACACTTTTTGTACAATTCCTGCATCGCTGTCATGCTGTGTGTTCGAAATTTCTGTTTTTTGATTTTTCTTTCGCTCTCTTTACAGGGCGTTGGTGCTGCCGAAGCAGCTTCTTGCCAAGGGTTATCCTGGGTGGTTTGCCATCGCCTTGCCAGCGTTGTTTGTCCTTGCTCTATCCTTTTAAATGCTGAGCATCAAGCAAGGAAGCAGCACGAAGCATTTTTAGTCTTTGGTATGACTATAATATTATTAAGTTAGTGATTTAACACAGGAATGTGTTTCAGGACTTGTAACAACACTTAATTCATTCATGGTGTCGAGATCAGATTGAACAATCTTGAAAAATCTTTAATTTGCTGTGCTGGCCCCGACTGGCCAATTCAGGATGCACAAGTGGCCAAACAACTCCCACCTCGTGTTCCATCGTCACACCACATTAGAAAACACATCTAGCCTGTGTCAGGATAAGGTTTGTTTGTTTGTTTGTTTGTTTGAGGGACCGCAGTTACAAATGTGTTGGCTGTCAGTTGCTAAGCAAATCTAAAAGTGCATTTTAAAAATTGTGTTTAAGTTGTGTTGTATTTAGTTTATGAGATGCGTTTTGTATTTGCCTTTCTTGCAGTTGCATCGTGTTGAGGACAAGGAGGAAGATGTCACCCGCTGTATGTTATTTTTAAGTGTTGTTGCCCAAGGGACAGTAAAGGTTGGGGACCGCTGCTCTAAAATATACATGTGGGTTCTAAGTCCACATCCTTTTGCACTCTCCTTCCTCTCTTCAGGGTACTTCTTAAGCCTGGTGTTGGCTTAGTGGTTCGGGTGGCTGCCTTAAGATCTTAGGGTGCTGAGTTTGAGCCCTGTTGGCTGTTAAATTAACACCAGGTGGGGTTGAAACAGCCTGTCATCCTTCTGAGGTTGGTGAAATGAGTACCAGTGGACTGGTCGAGGGGCACAGCATCAGCGGCATTGCTGTGCTTCCAAGAAATGATGGCTACCCGGCAGCCGAATTGCCATATACAAGAACAGAACAGGGCACTTCCTGAACTTTGAGCAAGTCACTACATATGATGGAAAAATATCAGGAATCTCCTGCTCTTGCTGCTCTGTGTTATACTCAGCACTTGGTTTTTCCACTAACTGAGACTTAACCACTTGCGAAGTCATTTCTGATTATAAAAGAAACTCCTTAGATGGAAGGAGTAGACTGTAAGCCAGCAGTATAACAGGTCCTGACACCAACTCGGACTTTAGGTGAACGACCTAAAGGGGTGCAAGGTGCAATGACAAAGCTCCCAACACCTTGTAACGAACGGTACACTGGCACCCGTCGCCATCTTCTCAGATTTTTTTTTTCGATACATTGTCGAGGCTCATATATGAGCGAACGCACGGAATATGTAACAAAAAGATGAGGAGAATAAGGGTGGGAAAGGGAAGAGCAAAACAGTGGGGAACAGAGACACAAGGAGATCTGTAGAAGGGAGAGGGATGGTGCGGGGTACACAGGGTAAACAAAATGGACACTACAGGGATTTTTCAGGAAGGAGAGCAGGGAAATTGAAGGAGGTGGGTTTGGGGTGGATTAGTGGGGGTAGAAAAGATCAAGGTTTTGGATGGGGGAAGAAATGAGATGGTGGTGAACAGCTGTTTTGAAGACCTGGTGGGAGGAGTGGGATTGAAGAATATGGGAGTTTGTTACAGAGGCAGGAAAAAAGAGGAATGAAAGAGTGAAGGTGAGCAGTGATTCTTGATTTTGGCAGTTTCACCAGAAGGGGGTTGTTGGCGGACCTTGAGTGCCCTGCAGAAATGTGGGAGGGACAGATCATAGACAAATTGGAGGGGGAGAGGGGGGGGGAATGGCCGGAGAGAAGACAGTAGACGACAGAGAGACCACTGACGTGTGTGTGTGTGTGTGTGTGTGTGTGTGTGTGTGTGTGTGTGTGTGTGTGTGTGTGTGTGTGTGTGTGTGAGTGTGAGAGACAGACAGACAGACAGACAGACAGACAGAGAGAGACACTGAGACCCAAAGACTCAGCTTCATCAAAGGAGATACCAATGATCCTAAAAGCCTCGGTTTCCACAGCGTTGTGTTTGTCTGTTTGTGTACACTGTACAGGATATCTCAAAAAGTTGTGGACGGATCCAGATGAAATTTGGGGAGCAGGTTGGGTGTTTGACAAGGATGAACTGATTATATTTTGGTGCAGACCTGGATCCGACTACTAGAAATTTTTAAAAGTGATTCTTCACCTTTGAGAGATTGGGCCAAAAAAAATATATAGCACGATATCTTAAAAAGTCCTGGATGAATTCGGATGAAACTTGGTGGACAGGTTGGGTGTGTGACAAGGAAGAATTGATTCGATTTTGGTGAAGATCCAGATCCGGATCTGACTACTAGAATATTTTTACGTGATTCTTCACTATTGAGAGATAGGGCCAAAAACGATATAGTACTGTATAGCATGATATTTCAAACATGTGTTGGGCCCGATATGTTCTCATGGATCAGGCATTACCTGGCGGAGGTATGCGCTCAACCGAGTGCCCTTCCAGCATTCAAGCGTGTAATTCAAAACACCTCATTGAGCTGGAAAACATGGGGACTTGCAATACCCTCTCCCACCTGGAGCGGCGCTACACGATACACATTTACATTGAGAACTTGTGTTCCCCACCAACCCCTCTCTCTCCAAGACCACCGGCTAGGATAACGAGAACGGCACTCTTCCAAGTCGCGATGTCAACCTGATATATGCCTCCACCTACACTATTACATCATCATACATACTTGTACCAAGTTTTATTTGAATCACTTCAGCTGTTCTCAAGTTATCACATTTTGACCTGACATCCATCCCCCCTGACGCTGAAATCAAATCAGTTCTTCTTTATATCATAATATGTACTCACATCAAGTTTGTTCAAAATTCCCAGGACTGGTTCACAAGTTAACGCAGTAACAGAATTTTTTACCGAACAAGACCACCGACGTTTGACCTCTTGACCCGCATACTCTAATCGGTTCATCTTTACATCATTACACACACTCGTACCTAGTTTGACTTGGATCCCTTCAGCCGTTCTTAAGTTATCGTGGTAACGAAAACCTATCACGGACGGACGCATGGACGCACGGACGGACGGACGCATGTACGCACAGCCCGAAAACATAATTCCTCCGGCGACTTTATCGGCGGAGGCATAAAAACATCCCTCTACAGTCTACACCAACACTAATTGGGATTATGGTGATCCTATGCAGCAAGTCAAGATGTAATCAGGCCAGAACTGTCGAAGGAGCAGCATGCACAAACAAACACACTTACAAACAGACTTACAAACACACTTATAAACTCACAAACACACTTATAAACACACAAACACACTTATAAACACACAAACACACTTATCAACACACAAATACACTTACAAACACACAAACACACTTATAAACACACAAACACACTTATAAACACACAAACACACGTATCAACACACAAACACGTATCAACACACTTACAAACACACAAACACACTTATAAACAAACAAACACACTTATAAACAAACAAACACGCTTACAAACACACATACACACTTAGAAACACACAAGCACTTGCAAACACAAACACACTTATAAACACACAAACACACTTATAAACAAACAAACACACTTATAAACAAACAAACACACTTACAAACACACTTATAAACTCACACACTTACAAACACAAACACACAAACACACTTATAAACAAACAAACACACTTATAAACACACAAACACACTTATAAACACACAAACACACTTATCAACACACAAATACACTTACAAACACACAAACACACTTATAAACACACAAACACACGTATCAACACACAAACACACGTATCAACACACAAACACACTTACAAACACACAAACACACTTATCAACACACAAACACACTTACAAACACACAAACACACTTATAAACACACAAACACACTTATAAACACACAAACAATGGGACGGTCCATGAATTATAGTCAGGACTCTGGGCCGAGCGACATCCAGACCAAAGTCTATCAGGGGCTGCTAAAGGACACAGGACTTTTTAGATCCTCGTGGAGGATCTGTCTTACTCACGTTGTTGTTCTTGTGGACCTTTTTGTTTCACAGCCTCCAGTTTTCATCGAAACTTCCTGAAACTTGACGTATTTATGTAAAAATACCCTGCACAGACGGTAACCATCTCCGATTTTGAAAATTCCTCCGAGAAAAAAAGTTATGACGTCAAAATATCTCCACTAATGGAAATCGCCGAAAAAATTATCTCCGAAACTAGGCAAGCTTTTTGAATTCTGTTTGCGGGAATCGAACAGGGCATTAGCAGAGATGAATTACCGCACATATGATACGTCACTACGACATCATATCAATTTTTATGACGTCATTCCTATTTTTTGACATTTTTTGTTTCACAACCCAGAGTTTTCATCGGATCTTCGTGAAACTTGCCATGTATATGCAGAAAGCCCACGCGCAGGCAGCAACCATTTACGATTTTGGAAATTCTTCCGAGAAAAAAAGTTGACGTCATAATATCGCCGCTAATGGAAATCGCCTATACCATTTTCTCCGAAACTAGGCAAGCTGTTTGAATTTTATTTGTGGGAATCAAGCCGGGCATTAGCACGGATAATTTATGGCAAACCTGAGACATCACAATGACGTCATATTCGTTGTTATGACGTCATCATTAAGAGGACGGGGGTCTTAGCTCATTTGAGCTTGTTAAGATAACGAAGGGTATATAGATAGATGGCTTTTCAGCAGAATAGGCAGCGACGGGACCAGAAGACATAACCTGAGTCCTGCGAATAAAGGAGGGGAGAGTTAAGACGGCAGTACAACAAGGCTCTTTCACTCAGAGAGTAGTTCATGCGTGGAATGTCCTCCCTGGAAAGGTAGTGGCTGCAGAAACAGGAGACAAGTTTAAATTGGAATTAGACAGGTTGCTGGAATTGTGATGGAGATAGAGGAGTATAAAGGGATATTGACGGGACTTGCAGGCAGCTTGCGTGTGGATGGGTGATAGTATGGTACACGTTTGTTATTGCTGCTGGTTGCATCATTTCTTGAAGCGTGACTGTGCCGCTGATGCAGTGCCCCCTGTTACGATGTTACCAGTAAAGCTGGTACTCATTCTACCGACCTCGGAAGGATGACGGGCTGAATCAACCCACCCAGATACTGTGCATAAGATATGGGAATGGTTTTGATGGGAAGGTCCTGCAATGCGGTAATTAAAAAATAATAATAATAATAATAATTTAAAAAAATAAAAAAATATTAGGTTGTTGTTGTTGTTGTTTTAATGTCCTTATGTCCTCGAGGTCGACAGAGATCCACAGCGGCAGGTGTTGAAGGAAGTCAATACTGTACTGTATATGTAAAACAATCGGAGAAGTGTTTAAAAGTGGAAGATTAATTTCAATTCGGGGCGTTTTAACACGAATGATGAAGGAAGTATCGCGATAATCTGTCTTCTCGGAAAAAAAAAATCTAATCACTGAGGAAAGCTGACAACTTGCGAACAACGTTCACGCTACCTATAAACCGCTTAATTCGACTCGAGCAAATTCTCGCAGATCTTCAAACTTCTCTCGATATTACACACAGATCTGAACAGAGCACACACATAAAGGTGGGAATTGTGATTCTTTTGTAGATATCTCGCCTAAACACAGACGTTGGGGGCAAAACGCCTCCGTTCCGGAACCGGAAATAATATTGTTTTTTTTGTTTTTTTTTTTGCTTTGCGAATACAACCGAAGGATTACGAGTTTAGCCGAATCATACCGGTTTGGGCCGAAGCGATCCGAGAAAAACCGAAAGGCTCCGATTGAAGCCGAATCGTGCCGAGTCGATCCGGCATTGAACATCGGAAGGATGGCGGAGATGATGAAGCGACGCGGCCTGCTTGGCTAATCATTCGGAGTGAGGACAAGATCCAGGGTTTGAAGAGGATTCGTGCGGGGGAAAAAAAAAAGAACCGAGCCGAGCGTTGGGAGTTTCAAGGAGAGTCGCTGCAACAGGCAGTTGTGTCGTCGGTACGTTGACCCGGTGCTGCCAAGATGTGTGAACCGTGCGGCGAATTGTTGGATGTTCTTCAAACGAGTGAGTGCGATCATTATTGTCTTCTGCACCCGCAACATTATCAGTCTCTTACACTCTTTATTACTGTCTCGCTCTGTCGCTTTTGTTCTTGCATCTTGTAACCTTTAATTTCACTGTACATTCGACGTCGAACACAACATCGTCCCGCGAGGTCAACCATTTCATTACACCCTGAACGGGGTTCACAAAACTCCCGGGAAATGGGGAATCGCAGACGAGGCTTCTTTCTTTCTTTCAAATGAAGAGGGGCGGCTGCGCACTCACAACCCCCACCCCCACCCCCACCCCCACCCCCACCCCCACCTCCATCGCTCCCGCCATCCTGAAGGACGGACGGCTTCACACCCACAACCCCTATGTAGAGACTGGGGACTGTCCTCCCCACCCCCAATATGGGGAGATTGATTTGTGTTCACTGCCCTCCCTCTGTGGAGGTGGGTGGTTGCCCACTCTCCTCCTGCCCTCCCTGTGGAGAGGTGGGTAATTGCCCACTTCCCTCCCTCCTGCCCTCCCCCTGGAGGGGTGGGCAGTTGCCCACTCTCCTCCTGCCCTCCCTCTGGAGAGGTGGGCAGTTGCCCACTCCCCCCCCTTTCCACCTCCACTTGGAGAGGTGGGCAGTTGCCCACTCCCTCCCCCCTTTCCACCTCCACTTGGAGAGGTGGGCAGTTGCCTACTTCTATCTGGAGGATGGGTCACTGCCCAAACCTCCCCCACCCACCCCCCCCAATCGTGAAGGGATGATAGCTGCCAAATCCCTCCCCCCAATCCAGAGGAATTGGTGGATGCATAATCTCGCTCCCCTCACCCCCCCAAAGTTGAGATTTTTATCCTCTCCCCTCCACCCCTACTGCTCGATTTTTCTCCCTAATCCATCTCTCGTGGTGGGTAATTGCCCACTCTCCCACCCTGCCTTCTATTGAGAGAGATGGGTAACTAGCCACTTGCCATCACCCCCCCCCCTTTTTTTACTTGCTGTTGGTGATTAGTTACCCAGTTAGCAACTTTCATAATCAGGAAACATTGGCAGTCACCCTTTATCCTCTCGCCCACTTTCAGCAATGAGGGGAATATTTAGCTGTCGACTCCCGCCCCCAGCCTCCCCCACCTTCCCCCTCCCTTTCACTTATGCATCATGTGAGTCGAAGGTTATTTATTTGATCGCTTGAAATGAAAACGCAACATTTCATTCCTCACAGAATTAAATTAATCTGCTTATCATTGTCATGGTGCATCTTTATTTGTACGTTACACTTTGGTTGAGGAAAGAGCAAGATGGTGGAGGATCGAAGGTCAATGCATCCCCACTCGGGTGGAGTGGAACATGTGGACAAAGGATCCAAATTCTACTTGCGTTCTTTGCCTCTATTTTAAAATTTTAGATATAATCAAAGTGTTTGCCTTTTTTTTTACGTCCACAACTTATTATTTAGGCCAAAGGAACAATTTTTTTTTATTTTTTATTGCCATCTTAACGGCATTCTTTTTCAGCACAATTTCTCTAAATAATCTGGTCATTTTGATTGCATTATCCATCCTTGTCCCTCTTCTGTCGAAATGATCGAGGCTTGTAACGTTTACCCACATGGCACCCCCTCAAGTGAAACGTCTGTCGTTATTTATTTTTGATACTCGAGTTTGCAAAAACGTTCTCGTCGTCCTGTGAAAAATTGTTTCCGTTGCAGTAAGGGCACTCTCCGTTTTCCAAGGTATCCTTCCTTGTTCCTACTTCTTGAGCACTAATCACTGTGATTCAGTTTCTCAGGTGCAATTTTGAGGCAACAATGGCTGAGGTTTGAAAAAAAATTGAACAGCGAACTCCAAGGAAACTTCTTACTCAGGAATTTATGAAGTTTGCCTCACTTTGCATTGTTATTGTGAACCTTCTGTGTTACAAATGTGGTTTTGAAAGAATAGATACCTGAACGGTGACGGTAATGTTGCACTAGTTTGTGTTCGTGATAGAGAAGGCACGAGCGAGGATATTTTCCTTTGTCCTAATAAGGCTCAGACATCACCCACGGTGGGTGGAGAAAAATCCCCCAGTGCCACGAGTGAATGCAACTCTATATTTCTCTGAGCTACAGGTTAACCCATCCTTACTGAAGGAGTACATCCTACAAGCATTCCCTTTATGTGGCCACGAGTACATTGGGCTTCCATCCTTATGCCCAATTCGCTCTACCGTCTCGTACTTCGAGCACCCACTATAGGAGGGATAAGTGTAAGGTACGGGGTACTGATCATCGCAAGTATCTTCAAGAAGAGACATTTTATTACCCTGCACATGCGAAGTGAAAAGTGGGGTTTAATCCATCGTTTCACTTTGCCTGTCTGTCCACAAACGTCAGTTTATGATCGAGGAACAACTTAATTTCAATTGAATGTTATATTTTGAACACTAATTGGAAGACGAACCTGTAGTTTAGCACGACTTTGGCTCTGAATTTGTCGCGGTTGTACGCCACCGAAGGGTGAGATTTAAAAAAAAATTTTTTTTTTAAACTCTGTCTGCCTATCTGGCAGTCAAATAAAATTGAACGTCATAAATTTAGGTTTTAGCGACGTCATAAGGAACCCAAGCAACTGGCACGAAGAAATGATGCAATATGTTAAATAAGGTGGTGTAAAAGGTGGTTTACTGCATCAACTGCAGTAAACTTCTGAAAAGATTTTTACACCATTTAAAAAAAATCTTAATAAAGTTTCAATTGAATTTTATACTTGAACCACACAGAGCACAAACTTCCTTTTTGGCACTTTCAAAACATTTCTGTTTAGCAGTACTTGGAGAAAAAAATATGGCATTTTATGTCATCACGACCAATCAAATTTGCTGCTTGCATCCCCCACCCATGTCCTTGTTTCTCAAGATTGTACAGGGTGACTGCAATGTGGCACTGTAACGTGGGTTGCGGTAATCCGGTAGACAAAAGATTGTAAGAGAGCAATAAGGTATTCTATGAACTCTCTAGTTTTCGTTTTATTTTTAAAGTTTCACTGAAGGGCCGATTCCCACATGCACATCACATCATCGCATATAAATTTGAGGTGAGCAATAGCATTGTTGTAGCTCTAACAAATGTGGGCGTGGGTACTTTTTGATTCCCTGTCTTCAACAGAAAGTTTAACAATGCTACCTGAGTTTTGCATGTTTACTTGCCTTCCTTCGAGATGTCATTGCTTTGGTGGTTTATGTCAACTTTCATTAGTTGAAAACATCTATTGATGTGGTACTTTGGATCTGTTGGTATAAATCTACATTACATACCCATCTCCTGTTTGCCAAAAAAATTGAGTGAGAAGGAGAAGGAAATAAAAGGAAGTCAAATTTACCCATGCCTAGAGTCCTTTAACCCCTCACCCCCATCCCCGTCCTCACGTCCCACTCCCCCCACTTTCCCCCCACCCTCCCCCCCCCATCCCTGGTGTTGGCTTAATGGTTAAGGTGGTGTGCTTGTGATCCTAGGATCATGAGTTCAAATCCCACTTGGCTGTTTAATTAATACCAGGTGGGGTTGACTGTGCATGTCATCCTTCCGAGGTCAGTAAAATTAGTGCCAGCTTGCTGGTATCCTGTGTCGGAGCGGCGACCCGTCCAGGATTGTGCCCAATAGCCAAGGAGACTGCTTAGGTCGCACTAACGCTCTGCACAGAGTATGGTCCCAATGGATGGATGGAAGGCCGGTGGGGCTCAGAAGTAGTTCATCGATTTGACTTGCACTGAAACCGCCAGTTGAATATGCATGTAAGGCTGTGCACCTGCATCAATAAAAACAGATGGCACATTTTTCTGACGAGAAGAAGAGGGTTTTCGATAAACTAGACCTGCTGCAACCCAAGTCGAATGAAATTCTGGTAAAGACAGAATTTGATGATATTTATTCATGTGATAGGTACTCCCAGAAGGGACCTTGAATACCTTTAGTTTACAGTTTGGGAAACAGAGCAGATTGCCGAGACTCTCGAATGCACGAGAGATGCTTAGTAAGCCAGTAAGCCAGCCATGACCTCATTTGAGATTGAAGGCATCCTTCCAGTGCTGATGGAGAAGAAGCAGCATCTCCAAGATGAAAAATAACAGGTCAGAGGCCAAACTGATTATTTGAAACAATAACGTTTGCTGTAATGACCAATTTTATTTTCTTGCTGATGATTGATCTGAAGTTTAGTCAGTTTTTTTTTAAATTTATTTATTCATTTAAAAAAAAATTAGTATACAAAGTCAAGGCTCATGGAGAAGCTAGAACATAGAATGGATCAGGACGTAACAGAACAAAAGGAACATTTGAAAGAGTGGGAGAAAGCACACCAACAGAAGGGTTGAGAGGCAAAATAGAGGGAGACTTGGAGAAATAAGGGATGTGGGGAAAATAAGGGGTAGGGAAGGATGCATGGGGTGGACAAGATTAATATATAAGCTAACTCTCAAGAAGGAAAAACTGGAAATTTGGAAAGAGGTGGGTTTTGGGCAGGTTAATGGGTGTAGAAAAGTTCATGGTTTTGGGTGGGGAATGATCTGAGATGGTGTTGAACAGCTGTCTTGAAGACTTTGAGGGAAGAATGAGATTGAAGAGAATGTGGAAGTTGGTTCCACATGCGGGGGGGGGAGGGGGGTGAAAGAAGAGGAACCAATTAGTGGAGGTGAGCATTTTTTTTTGAATCTAGAGCAGAATGGAAGTGAACAAAATGGAAAAGGAGAAAGACCAACAGCAAAGTCAAGGTGAGATCAAGGGGCGGTGGAGAAGGCCACATAGGGGTGAACAAGCTGAATGAAATGCAGCAAAAAGAGGAAGGGAAATGTGCGTTCTGGGTTTCGGGAGTTTCACCAGTAGTGGATTGCTGGTGGACCTTGTGTGTCCTGGAGAAACCTGGGAGGGTGGGTGTGACAACAAAGTTTGGAAGCAGCAGAGGGTGCAAGACCAGAAAGGAGGTGGTAGAAGACAGAGAGACCACCGACCTGCCTGCGATGTAGTTTAATGAGATGTAGTCACACTGGCAATTTTCCGTGACATTGGGAGGTGGTTCTCTGACATGAAAAGAGGAGTCGACAGAGTAGACTAACAAACCTTGAGATGTAAAGTACTGATGCTTTTGGCTTGAGTAGCATTCCAGGGAGGCATTTAACTTTGGCTTGAACAATGTCCATTGTTAATAAATCCCTCAGGAGTAAAGGAACAGATGTTTCATTGATATATGACTATATATTTTATTCGTCTCACCCCGATGGGGTTTCGAGACTATTGTAACACCCCCTGTCTGTCATGTGTGTCCACGTCTATATATTTTCGCTTCAATTCTTTCTTTCTCTGCAACCCCTTTTCCGATCGATGCGAAACTTTCAACGTAGGATGGACTCACCATGGAGAATATTTTATTGATAACTTTGACGTCGTCGGTCACATGGTATGGCACACATGTTGGATTAAAGGAAAAAAATTGGACATGTCTCTGAAACCGTTCAACGAAAACAAATTGCAACTTGACAGATGACGTCAACTCTCCATGAGGTATATAGGGAGATAACGATGATGTCATCAGTGAAGTGAAATTCCAGCCATAATTTGTTGAATGAAAATCCTTGTAAATCCAAAAAATGTTTAATTTCATGTATCTTATCTACGATCCAATGTGAGCGAATAATTAAATTCATGACGTCATCGATCACGTGATCTTTGCAGACATATTGGATTTAAAATAAAAACATAAAAAAAATATTCCTCTCGAACCGCTTCACAGATTGATGCGAAACTTCATACATATGATCGATTAGCCATCGGGAATACAGTTTGAATTTTTTTTTTAATATTCATCTTCATTGACACAAATTAGCCTGAATGTGCACAAAATTGGTCGTTTAAATATCGTAATCTTCTTCTTGTGTATGGCAGCTTAGCTGCCGTGGTAGCTATCATTTCTTGGAAGTGTGACTGTCGCTGATGCAGTGCCCCTCTACCAGGACACACTGATACTCATTTCGCTGACTTCGGAAGAATGACAGGCTGAGTCAACCCCCTGGTGTGTTAATTCAGCGGCCGACGGGGCTTGAACTCAGGACCCCCAGGATCCCAAGCTGACACCCTAAACAATAAGCCAACACCAGGCTTAGAATATCGTAATAATCAATCATGAATCAATAAAGCTATGGATAATGGCAAGGTATGTGACATAATAGAATGTATGGATAATAAGCAGGGGTTCACACAATGATTTTTCATTTGGTTCTCCAATGAGTATCAGCAGAAATGGTTTGGTACTCATGGAAAATATAATGTCAGCTTTGAGCGTGCTCATCTGCTTTCCCAAGCACCTCTAGGCTTAGTCTGCATCTTACTCCTCTGTAAGCACTCTCTCAGATTGTCTGCTCCAGATTAGACACTCGCAAGCCGCTCCATATATATATATATATATATATATATATATATATATATATATATATATATATATATATTTTTTTTTTCGTTCTGGGTGCTCTTGAATCTCCTCTTCCTCTTTGCTCGTGTGTTCTCCTTCGATCATATTTTGTCTTGTAAGTTATAAACCTACGATATTACTTGTAAATTATAATGTTATCATTTACAAACTTAATTCTAAAATCACAGTATATCAGTTATCACGGAACAATCTTACCTACACAAGCTGCGAAAACCTCCTCTTCTTCCTCTTCACTCATGTGTTCTCCTTGGATCTATTATTTTTTTTTATCTTATAAGTTACAATATAACTTGAAAATTATAATGCTATCATTTATAAACTTAATTTTGTGCACTTAAATTTTGAAATCTCAGGACAGTAAATCAATTTATCAGAATTGTCATGGAATAATCTTACCTGCACTCACTGAGAAAACCTTGCACCAAAATCCTCTGTTGTGGATTACCTCCACCAGGCTGAACAATTTATATTTTGTATACCACTGATACGCTGGATCTGCATCTGGACATTAAACAAAATCTAATTATCTTGTTCTTGTCACCGACCCAACTCATCCACCAAGTTTTGGCAAAATGCTTCCACAACTTTTTGCGATATTCTGCTATATGTCGCTTTTGGCCCTATATGTCGCTTTTGGCCCTGCTATTTTGTTACTTTGGTAAAAAATCACTTTTGAAATTCTACTATTCCACTCAGGCAAACAGACAAGGGTGAAAACATAACCTCTGTCCACCTCAGGTGGCAGAGGTAATTATCCAAACTATATAACCATGGTGTAGTATACAACCACGAAAGCAGTATGCATGTTTTTGCTTCATAATCTTGTAAAACGTCTGCTTATTCTTCTTCTTTTTCTTCAAATTTTCTTTTTCCAATTCTGCCACATTGTGTGTATGTATATGTTCATGTAAAAAAAAAAAAAATACAAAAAAAACATGTATTTGTGTGTATTTGTACATATATATATATATATATATATATATATATATATATATATATATATATATATATATATATATATATATATATATTGTTGCGGTGACTGGTACTGAGACACCAGCTTGTTACTCAGGAGGATTAATCCCCGGTTGTCCTCGGAAGAGCCGGACCTGGGGCCACCGCTCACAATTAACGTTATGGTACGGAGGGTTGTTTTAAAACGACAAACGCCACCCAGTCAACCACGAGTTCCAGTGTCCGCCATCTAATTATTCCGTTTAAGGGACATTTTCACAAAAGCGGGTCAGGTAACGGTAAAGACTGTCCGAGAATTTTTATCAAGCATATATTGCCTAGTCAGTGCAGAGGCCCTTATGGTGATCCTGCGTTGCTGACATCATTAGAACATTTTTCTAGGCTTTATAAGGGGTTCAAGCACTATTTCGAGAATATCATAGAAAGTTGATTTTTGAGTTTGTTCTTTACCGTTACCTGACCCGCTTTTGTGAAAATGTCCCTTAACTAGAGGTCACATGGTTACCTGAGCGGGTAGCACACCCTCGGCAAAGCACCAATATTATCTTATTAGATAAGCCTGGCGTTTGCTTAGTGGTTAGGGTGGTGGCTTGGGATCCTAGGGTCGTGAGTTTAATCCCCGTTGGCCACTGAATTAATACACCAGGGGGTTGACTCATCCTATCAACCTTCTGAGGTCGGCGAAATGAGTACCAGTGTACTGGTAAGGGGGACTCTGAATCGGCGGCATAGCCACGTCCCAACCAATGATGCAACCAGCAGCCACAGGCTGCACTTGATAGAGAGAGATCTGATTGGATTTTAAATAGGGCGGCCGAGCCTTTTAACCGCTGGTGCGTGCTGGCGATTTTTTTTTATTTTTATTTTTTGGTCAAATCTGTGGTAATTTCCTCCCAGTCTATCTCGGTTCGAACAATGCTCGACCAATAGAAGGAAAGGACAAACATGGACAGGTTGGAAATGGACAAATAATTTATTAATAATAAAAGAAATTAATAAAAATAACTTTTTATTTGTTGAGTTAAATAAAGAATGAATTTCAAAGCAAAATCAGTCAAAATGCCAGGAAAGAGACAAAGAGCAGAAGTTTAACGGGGGTTGACTTGCAGCTAAACACAGACAAGGGTACCCAACGGATCATTCAGGGGGAGGGGAGTGGGAGAAAATTGTCTTGCTCACCAGAAAGTCGACCGTGAAGCAAAAACGTTCTGAAATGCGTGCGTGCGGGTCACGTCCGTCGCCAGCACCCAGCTTTGTCATACAGCATCTCGCGGGGCAGCCTTGAACGCCAGTCCACATGCTCGCTTACCGAAACTCTGGGCAGGACGAACCATCTCGCTGTTGGCGCTGGCCAGACACCCACACATACGCTTCCTTCTCCTCTTTTGCGCGCCTACACCCGCTTCTTGCTCGCTTCACTCTCGTACCTCTTTCGTTCATGCTTTTTTTATTATCTCAGAACGTATCTCTTTCTCTTCAGAACATATCGCTTTTGCTTTTTTCCCCACTCTCAAAACGTCTCTCTCGCTTCAGAACGTCCCTCTTTCGCCTTTTCCTCTCCTCACAGAACGTCTCTCCTCACAGAACGTCTCTCCTCACAGAACGTCTCTCTCGCTTCAGAACGTCCCTCTTTCGCCTTTTCCTCTCAGAACGTCTCTCCTCACAGAATGTCTTTTTATATCTTCGGGGCGTCTCTACGGGGTGCCGTCCGCCACAAGCTCACCCCACCCCACTGAGGCACGGTTACCATGATGACCCGTACGCTCTTAAAAAAGGTGGGCGTCAGAGCTCGCGAAAGAATGCTGCTGAGGAAAAATGATGGTGGGCTTCAGAGCTTGTGAAAGAAATGTGTGTGAATGTGTCTGTTGTAAAGGAAAAAAAAAGAAGCTTCCCATAAGAGAGGGGATCTATCCTTTACCCTTCTCAATGCATCACATTTAAGAACCCATGAGATGTGGGGATGGGGCTAATCTGAACATGCATTTAAGGAAATAACTGTCTGAGGACCTGGATGTATGGATGCATTCATCAGACCGGATTCTAAAATCTGAAACTATATTATATATATATATATATATATATATATATATATATATATATATATATATATATCTTCTTCTTCTTTTTTCGGCTGCTCCCGTAAGGGGTCGCCACAGCGGATCATCCGTATGATCCGCATAGTGATTTGGCACATGTTTTACGCCGGATGCCCTTCCTGACGCAACCCTAGTCGCCTCTTACGACACAGGGATATGGTACACCTATTTTAACCGGGGTGTACATCGGCCCAGTACACTGGTACTCATTTTGCCAACCTCGGAAGGATGACAGGCTGAGTCAACCCCCTGGTGTATTAATTCAGTGGCCCAACGGGGCTTGAACTCAGGACCTTTTGGATCCCAAGCCGCTGCCCTAACCACTGCGCCAACACCAGGCTATATAGATATAGAAACTGCTTGCCATATATATATATATATATATATATATATATATATATATATATATATATATATATATATATATATATATATATATATATAGATATTGTTACGAATTACATGGTTCGGACGGCCACGCATGACCGCTTCAGCCCAAACGCAGTCGCGCGCCCGCCGAAGACCGGAATTCAGTCGTAGCCTTCCGGATAACCCCGAAAACCCGCTACGGGTGCCTTAATGCACCATAAACTTGTCAATATCCTGTCCGCGTGGTATAGGGTCAATTGTCGAATCTTGATATACCTAATTATCCACGCAGACAGAAATACCGAGAATTTATACCTCGCGGGAGACTTGTACGGAACGAGCCGCTAAGCGCGCTCGTCCCGTGTGCGTTTTGCCGAGCGGTTTTAAATCACCAAGTTCCGTCGGACCAAATTGTCACGTTTATCGTCCTTAATTTGCCAGCGAATTCCCGAACGCATCGTGGCAGTCAATGGTAGGAAAGTGACGCAACGAGCAGATTGACATTCAAACAATGGGGCATTTATTTACACAGGCACATGGCATAAGCAGTCAATGGGGGGATAGGGGACAAGACGCGAGCAAAAGCCGACATCCGATGTATTCAATAATGTACAGTCATGCACTTAATCAGTTCCACTTATTCAGACAAGGCGCCACAGACTTTCATACAAAAACTCAGGAAAAGAAAAGGGCTCACGAGCCTTTATTTCAAACTCGGGAGCCTGGTTGACTGAGGGCTCCGAGAGGCCGCGCAGGTTACCTGGCCGCCCCTAGTGACGGCTCGAGGGTCTTTGGGTCGGCGACCCCTGTGTCTCTGTCCCACCTGGGGCGTCGCAACACGTGCCAGTCGCTTGAGCAGCTTGGCGGGCGGCTCTCCTTGGTTGCTTGGCCTTCCCTGTGGCCTGGTCAATCGGGTCTGGCCGACGACGCTGCCGAGGAGCGAACGGGCCTTGCTCTCTTAGAGTTGATGCTCTTTCAGGACCTGCTCACTCCTCAGCGTCACTCGACCGACTCATGGCAGTCTCCTCGGACCGTGACGTAGCTTGCTCGACTCCAGCTGTTCGACGCGCTCTGTCTCCGGCTGACGACTCTCCACCGACGACTGCCCCTGGCGACTTCTCCCGTCTCCCAACGACGACTGCTTTTGGCGACTGACAACGCCAAGACTCCAACTCCAACTCCAACTGGCTCTGGCGATTCACTTCGCCCTTTTTATAGCCCGGGGTGGGGGGGGGGAGCCGTTCCCTGAACCTTTAACCGAGACTGGCTCCACCCCCTTTCGACCTTCAACCTTCACCCCTGCGGGAAACCCCACCTCTTATGTCACAGGGTGATTTCGGGGGAAGACGTCTTTTTGATCCGAATATGCAAATCGGCCGCTTCGCGGCTGTTTGCACACGGACGGTGTGATGTGGCTTCACTGTTGTGCTGCTGGCTCGCAACCAACGGCATTTTGCGGCTGTCGAGGAGGAGGTGATTGCTTTATGATGTTTGTTTGGAGATGATGGCGTTCCTGTTCTTTGGGGATGATCGGGTTTTTGTAGATGTTGTTAAAATAAAAGATAGAAAAGAATAACACTACCTCAAAGATTCACAGCCCGGCACACGAATAATTCGCTTTACACATCGGTGGGGGAATCCTAACCTGAAACACTTACTTATTGTAATAACTGATCTTCGGGGAACCTGAATGGTGTTTTGTGAATTTCCAAAACTGCAACAATATATATATATATATATATATACACACACACACATATATAATAACCTAAGAAATATATTTGTGATTTACCTATAGATATCTTATGATGGAGCAAATATATATTTGTGACCAAGATGTCTTCTTCTTCTTCAAATTTCCTTCAACAAATTCCACCATGTTGAGATATATATTAAATGTATATATTGTCACAGGTTCGAGGTTTGCCTGAGGGGAAGCACTTGGGTCCCTCCCGAATGCCCAGTCCTGAGGCTGCTGGGCACAGACAGATAACTCCGTGCACCGGCAGTTTGCTGAAGGCCCTGTCACACCTTGACGATTTAGCCAGCGTATGCCTGACGTATGAAAAATTTGGCTAAAACGCTGGCACACGTCAAATACGTTATGGGTAAGTTTGTATACGTTAAGAGCACGCTGGCATATGCCGTAGTACGCTGACATACGTCGTAGTATGCTGGCATACGTTGTAGTACGCCGAGCTGTTAGACGAATTTTCCATGCTTGAAATTTTTTGACGTATGCCAGCGTATGACTCGCACGTTCCGCATAACGCTTGCCATAAGTTGTAGGCACGTTACGCTGTTAGTTGCCATAAGTTGTAGGCATGTTACTTGTAAGTTACTCATAAGTCGAAACACGTCGAGGTAATGTTTAGCGTACCCAAAACTTATTTCTAACCTATGGGTAACGTGTTGTAGGCACGTTACGCGATCGTTGACACACGTCGACACGCGTTACTTGTACGTTGCTCATAAGTCGAAACACGTCAAGGTAATGGTTAGCGTCAGTGTTCCAGACTCCCTGGTTTTTTTTTTTGTTTGTTTTTTTTCTTTTCTTTGGTGTGACGGTGATGTTGACACTTCGATTTCTGGTGTGGTTATAATATAATATAATTAATAGGCTGCCGCTCAACGATTTAAGTCATAACAGCACGAGAAATCGAAGTGTCAACATCACCGTCATACCGAAGAAAAAATAAAAATAAAAACCAGGGAGTCAGGAACACTGACGCTAACCATTACCTCGACGTGTTTCGACTTATGAGTAACGTGTGTCAACGATCGCGTAACGTGTCTACAACTTATGGCCAGCGTATGCGGAACGTGTGTCATACGCCGAGTACGTCGAGAAATTTTCAACATGCTGAAAATTTCTCGACATACTCGGCGTATGACGACGTATGCCAGCGTACTACGACGTATGCCAGCGTGCTCTTAACGTATACAAAACTTACCCATAACGTATTCGACGTGTGCCAGCTTGGTTCGGCAAATTTTTCATACGTCGGCATACACTGGCTAAAATGTCAAGGTGTGACAGCGGTTTCACACTATGATTTCTAGTGCGGGGTTATGATTTGAATCATCGAGCTGCAGCCTATGAATAGCCTTCGCCACGTGATCGTCGGCAATACGCTGCCACGCTATGCATAAGTTAGACTATCGTTGGGCATAGGTTGTGAACGCCGACAACACGCTCAGCATTCATTGGTATAAGTTCTCTATATGTGATTGAAACGTTCTGTGTACGTTACTAATACGTTATGCATACGTCTAACATGTTATTATACGCCCAAAACTTAAAAAAGCATCAATAGTTCAGCGTACACCAGCGTTTTACATACATTTTGATACCTTGCCATACGCTGGCAAAAACGTCAAGGTGTGACAACCCCTTAGGCAACCACAAATGCCGATTGGCACGGCCAATCCAGGCAGTGTTACACTACTTCGCATGACAACTTGCCTGTGGACGGTCGGCTAATTGGGGTGACGTGCCCTCACCACACACTCTGATTACTGCCGAGTGTTATAGTGAGTGTGCGCTGGCTAACGAAGCAAATTGTTGGGGTAGAACATCCCTTCTAAACTTATTTGTGCACTGCATTAGACCAATAAAGGAAAAGACAACCGATACAAAGTGGAAATGACAAAAATAACAATTGTTTATTGCAAGCAATCATTTAATAGCAAGTATTTTTAAGTAAGAATGCAAAAAGGCACGTCGGAGTACATTTAATCATAACACATAGTCTTCTTCAATCTTACACAAAAGACTTGGCCATCATTCACTCAAGAGTGAAGAATAATACAAGAAGGACTTGAAAATAAAGTAAAAGTAAAGTATAGAGAAAAGGAAATCAGTCTTTCCTTCTCTCCCTCACCTCACACAAATATGCAAGAGAATATGGAGGAAAATGGATGGGGAAGATGGGCAGTGGCAGTGATGCGATGGGGATACGCCGCCACGTCCCTGAGGTGCCCAGACCCAGGAGGCGAGTCTTCTCCGGTGTCCCAGATATGCGAGCTGGATGTGTGACTCGCCCTCTGCCTCAGATTCTTCCTCCTCAGGCCCCCGTCAATGAGTTACCGCCGTTCACACTCCTCGTCCTTCGTGGCTGACAGGATCACGAGGGCAGGACGACGCTCGTGGAAGGAGTGTTCTTTCTCCACAGAAGCTCAACACCAACTGCTCGTTAAACCTTCCTTCCTTTACCCTTGCATGCTTTTGTTCCTATCCCTCATGAGTCTTCTCTTCTACTTTGTGCTTTTACTTCTCTCAGCCTTTCTGCTTTCTGAGCTTTTCGCTTATCGTCCCTGCTCGCGCGAACCTGTCTCGTTCGTTTCTCTCCCCTTTCGGCCTCTTCATCACATCAGCTCTTTTCTCTCCCCCCACAAGCCTTCTTCCCCTCCCATTGGTATACAGCCGATGTGGGCAGGTGCCTGACGTCACTTGTAGCAATTGCCACGCCATTCTGAGGGAGCTTTCAACAAAGCCCCTGCCCCGCCCTCCATGCACCAAAAGCCACAGCGAGAGCCCCCAGTCTCCTCCCCGCGCACGCACAATGCTCACTCGCACTGTTCCACACTGTACCACGCCCGCGAGAAGCACAACACCTCATCAGCCACGACGAGCACCAAGCGTCATGAACATGCATGTGAGATGCGACACAAACATGCATGTGAGAGCACCCCATGGGTTATTAAGTAATTTGCGGATGGATGGAAAACGGAAAGTAATTCGGCATGACCGAAGAATGACTGAACGGCCGTGTGATTGAAGGTAAGCCTGATGGGGTGAAGGAGAGACTGTTGAAAGGATGTTTGATGGAGGGGAGATTATTGGTGGACCGTTGAAACAGGCCATTGGGTAATGGAGGGGTGATTGAAAGTAACAGAGGGATTGAACAGAACGATGGTGTGAAGGAAGAAAGATTGAAAGTAAGAGAGGAGGGCTAGGGGGAGGCATTACACAGGACAAATACAGCTTAGCCAATGCATGCCCCCCCCCCCCAAACAGCCCTTTGACAAGGGATCAAGGACTGTCTATACAAAGACTGATAAAATAACTGATCCTCGGGTCACCCACGTGTCCATGTATGCTCTCCCCCTGGGCTAAGTTTTCTTCTTCTCCTTCAAATTTCTTCAACAAATTCTGCCACGTTGAGATGTACCTAATGTGTAAAGCTCTTTCTCACCACTGATTCACTCACTGGCTGATATTAAAGATCGGTACCTTCTGGGTGATGTAGAAAGCTGAAATTTTGTTTGCTGATGGACATCAAAGTCAGTTCACTGGAAAAAAAAATCACAGAATTGTCAGACAACATCCATGATTGAAAATATAAATAGATTTTTTTTTTTTTTAAATGAAAAAAAATGCAGGTTAGTGACCCGAGACAATGGGGAAGCAAGGTAATTTTGTGTGCCGACGGACATTGAAGCCGATACACTAGGAAAAATCACAGAACCATCGGAAAACATCCCTAAATGAAAATTAATAAATGAAAAATCAGATGCAGGTGAACGACCTGAGACAACGGTTCATGTGCTTACACATGTAAGCACAGCCCGCTAGTGTATATATATATATATATATATATATATATATATATATATATATATATATATATATATATATATATATATATATATATATATATATATATATATATATATATATATATATATATATATATATTGAAGAAACACATTTGTGACTTACCTGTATTCATCAGTGCTAATTTTTTTTGTAACTTTGACTTGATTAATCGAGATCGAGATATGGGCAAAATAAAATGTAAAATGTAAAAACCTGGTCGGAAGCCCAAGGGAAGTGGTGTATTGGGGGCACGTCTGCTCTGTTCGACTGGCAGTTCGAATTGCCATTCTAGTCTTTGATACATTTGTGGTGACCTTACCTTCCAGCTCTCACTGATAATTAAAAAATAAATATAAATTTGTGCTCTGTTCCTTTTTATTTATACATGTTGGGTTCTGACTTCTGATTTACAATATATATTCAGTCAGGGCACAAAATATATTTGGCCAACATCCCACCCAGCACTATAGACCCCATCTCCCCCCCCCACAAACCCTGATCCGCTATCCCCCCTCCCCTTCCCTCACTCCTGGAGAAAGCAGGTATGGTCAAAGATGCCTATGCAGCGAAGTGTGGTGAGGTGTGAGTAGCGCACCTATCCACGCCCGTGACCCAGGTTATTTTTATTTTCAGGAGCGATCGAGGCGGTGGTCTGTTGCTGATACCTGGCCTAAATTAAGGGACATGTCAGAAAAACCTGTTTCACACATGGAAGAAGATCACCCGTGGGGCGGGTACCCTGCTAATTATACTAACAGACACGGTGGCGTTTAGGTTGCACACATGGAAGATCACCCGACGCGGTGGCGTCTCCAACCTTCTTTCAAGAGGAAATCATCTGAGAAAGAGTAGTAAAGTTTAGGTTGAAGGAGACAACGGGGAGTTGGAGGGAGTTGGAGCAATTGGAGGAAAAGTTGGTTGGGTTCCAATAAATTGGGAATGGCTGAAGTGTCACAAGTAGACTTGTCTGCAGCACAATGAGCAGTGGTTGGAGGACGAACATGAATGCTGATGGAATGGTCACAGATTAGGGAGCTGAGATTGGGGAATTGTAAGGAATCAAAGTTTGCTGAGTGTCATACGCAGTTTCATCATAGTTTGGTCGGCAATTAACTTTATACCACAAGCAGGACATTGCTGTGGAGAGGAACATGTATTTAAAAATATTCCCTTTGGAGATTGATTGGGGAGGGGGGGGGCAGTTGTGTTAGAGAAGGAAGAGCTATTCTGATGGATTACAACACAACTACCAGAATAAGCATTGCTTCTGTCAAAGGAATCCCCATCCAGGGGGACCAGCAATTCCAGCACGTCCTGTGAAAGATTTCTGATTGCAGACGCCATCCATTCTGGGGATGTGGAGATCTGTGTAGAGGTACGTTAGGTTGATGTGGAGGCCTCTGATGTTATTGAAATATGGTTGATGGTGTGTAGCTTGGTGAGGATGTGGTGGGCTGAAGGGAGTGGTGGTCACAAGGTGGGCAGGTATGGAGATGTGGGCGAGCGTTGCGGTAATCAGGTAGGGATGGGAGCGGGTCAGACGTTGTTCAGAGGGAAGGGGAAACTCATGTGTATTTACTACAATCGACTGTCTACCGCGTTATCCTGTTAATTGTCCCCATTTTAATCTTTTTATCTGGGTAACCCAGGTTTAAATCTTGTACACCATATGTGTTTGTCCATTCTTGTCTACTAATGTCCTTGTAATTCATATAAAAAAGTACACTGATGCTTCTTAACGTCTGTTCTGCATGTGATGTGTACAAGCCCCTCTATGAACCTTGGATAACTGAAGACAGAAAAGGCAATGCATACATCACCGCCGGAGTGAAGAGTTGAGTTAATAAGTACTTGTAGGAATGCTGCATTGTAATTTTCTGATTGATTGTTGTGAATGGGTTTATTTAGAAACTGCCTCCAAAGGGAGAAGGGAGATGTGAGTGAGCATGGTGGGAGAATATGAAATGGCAGAGATGTGGATGAAATGAAGGTTTTGCTGTGGTTGTCAGCACCAGTTACTTGGGGCCATGGCACAACCCCAGGTCACTCAAATATGTAAGAGAATGAATGAATGAATGAAGGTTTAAAAAATAAAAGAAGCAACATTTATATGTTTTGTTTATTTTCCTAAATAATTTGATTGGGACTGAATGTGAAGAATGGGAGAGGGCAAAGTAGAAAGCGAATATGTTTTACAAAGTGGAAGACAATACTTTACAGGAATGAGTTATAGGAAGGCAGTCATGGGCTCAGCAGATAGGAATAAGTTTAGTGCAATGAGAGAAGGTGATTTAACATAAACAATGAGCTGATACTCTAGGTCCCCCACCTTTTGGGTGGTATCAGGAATAGATATGTGTACTATGAAAGCTAAATCTTAAACTGTTTATGAAATTGTAGACCAGGCGATTCATCAATGTGTGTGTCATGCCTCGGATGGAGGTTAAATTGGCATTGCGTCGGCCGGCATTAGTTGGTGGACGTTAAAGATCCCACGGTGTCCTTCACGAAGAGTTAGGGGAGCTATCGTCAGCACCAAAAAAAAATTCCAAATTTTTGATCTAACCGACAAGGTGTGCTACATTATCAGCACAGCTGTACCCCCAGAAAATGATGCTACCCACAGCTTTTATTATTTCACATGCAGCCTGTGGCTGCTGGTTGCACCATTGATGGGAGCACAGCTGTGCCGCTGATGCAGTGCCCCCTGTAAGCTGGTACTCATTTTACTGACCTCAGAAGGATGACAGGCTAAGTCAACCTTCTTGGTGTTGTTTAATGGAATGATAGAGCCTCAAACTCAAGACCCTAAGATCTTAAAGCCAGCAACCTTAACCATGGAGCCATACCAGGCTTTACCCACAGTTATGTGCTGCATAGAAAATGAGAGGAATTCTTAATGTACAGCAGGCCGTCATCTTCCCTTAAAAATTTTTTTTTTCTTAAAAAGGTCGAAGGCTTGCAGTGGAGCTGCCCCTCCCCTCCCCCTCCCCCTCTCCTCCCCCTCCCCTCCCCTCCCCCTCCCCTCCCCCTCCCCCTCCCCCTCCCTCCACCCCCCCCCAAACACACCTCACATCTCACACACATGGATGTACAGACAAATACACGAGACACAACACAAGACCATTAGATGAGATGAACACAGCCACTGAGCTTCAGGGAAGTGCCATCATTTCCCAGGGCACTCTGGGTATCAGCGACTGCGCAACAATGGCCCCGCCTTTCTCATCACACTCAGTGGGGCATTTCCTCCTCCCCATTGATGCCAACCTATAGTGATTGTCTATCATCTGTAAGTAATTGAGGGATGATCTTGATGTTTATGCAATATGTATTGAACGATTGAGTAGTTTATTTTTATTTCTTTTTTACATAATTTTCAACATTTAACTGTAAGAGTGGCAATTTAAAGATGGTTAACCATAGTCATTAAATATGGAATTCTAAATTTCCTACTCAAACAACTTGATGCTCTCCACAATTGCTACGCCAGGACATTTAACAAACTGAACCAAGAGGAAAAGGCATGAGTGGCCCAAAGAAGGAAACAACTTTTGCATCCCAAAATCAGAAGAAACCTAACTTCCTCACAAATACCGGCCAGTAACATGTCTACCAACAACATAAAACTTCCAACAGGAACCATCACAGAAATTATGTACCATCACCTAACACAAAAAGGAGCGTTGGAGGCAGAACAAAAGGGATGTAAGAGCGGTTGTTATGTAACAATTGACCACCTACTACTGCACAAGGCCATACTTGAGAATTGCAAAACGCGAAGAACCCAATTGTCCATTGCTTCGATAGACTATAAAAAAAGCTTTCGACACTGTCCCACATTTGTGTATGATAAAATGCATGCAAATGTACAAAATCAATCCCAAAATAATCAAACTGATTGGAAAAGCAATGGCGCTCTGGAATACCATATTGATATGACAGCACACGGAAGGAAAGATCGAAATACCAGATGTGAAGATATGGTGTGGGATCTTCCAGGGAGACAGTCTTTCCACCTTGTTTTGTCTGGCTCTGGGATCCACTGAGTAACCTCATCAACAAACAAGGACACGGATGCACCCTAATATCCAATAAAAGAACATCCAAAGAAATAGGAAAGATAACACATCTACGAACATGGATGATTTAAACCTCTTAGCACCAAATGATGAAAAATTGTCTAAAGTACAAAAAACAGTCGAAAGTGGCAGCAAAAGTGTGCACGGATTGACCAAGTAGTTTGGGAAGGAAATGTTCGTTTCCACAACTCTGGATGTGACTTTGTGACCTGTGAAGCCTGACTGGCTTTTAAAATTGTGTGAAGCAATAAGATTAATTTCGATTTCATGTCACCTTGATTGTCCAAGTTTTTTTTAAAGATTTCATCTATGTAATCTGTGCATTTCCTCTTTGTTTTTTATTCCGCACACACAAAGCAAAAAGTGGGTTAAGTAATGAGTTCACTTGTCTGCCTGGCCACAAACGTCAGTTTATGATCGTGGAACAACTCGATTTCAATTGAACGTGAATCTGAAGATTAACCTGCAGTTTAGCAGTACAGGTATACCCCACTTTAAGAAAGTTAGCTACATCGAATGGTTTCATTTTGGACTATTCATCTCTTAACAAAGGTCTTCATTTCCGACAACGAAGGATCCGTCAGTGTCATGGTGATTGTGCAATGTCACTTTCGTGGTGATGATGAGTACGGATGTTTTTCCACTGATTAACTTTTCAATGGGGGGGGGGGGGATTGACTTTTCAGAAGGCTTGTGAATAATTACCTGTTCAGAATTAAAGGGTTAAAAATAACCATCTCCCCCACCTCCACCTTTGACAGAAACTTGGACTCGAAATTGTTTTGGGAAGGCCAAATACAAAAAAACCCATCTCCCCGTCATGATCGACAGATCTCCCCGTCATGTCACATGATTTCTCTTAAAAAAAACAACAATATATATATATATATATATATATATATATATATATATATGTATTTCTTCTTCTTCTTTCAGCTGCTCCCGTTAGGGGTCGCCACAGCAGATCATCCGTATGATCCGCATAGTGATTTGGCACATGTTTTACGCCGGATGCCCTTCCTGACACAAAACCTGGTCGCCTCTTACGACACAGGGATATGGTACACCTATTTTAACTGAGGTATACACTATCTATATATATATATATATATATATATATATATATATATATATATATATATATATATATATATATATATGAGCCTGGTGTTGGTGCAGTGGTTAGGGCAGCGGCTTAGGATCCAAAAGGTCCTGAGTTCAAGCCCCGTTGGGACACTGAATTAATACACCAGGGGGTTGACTCAGCCTGTCATCCTTCCGAGGTCGGCGAAGTGAGTACCAGTGTACTGGGCCCGGTGTATACCCCGGTTAAATAGGTGTACCATATCCCTGTGTCGAAAGAGGCGACCAGGGTTGTGTCAGGAAGGGCATCCGGCGTAAAACATGTGCCAAATCACTATGCGGATCATACGGATGATCCGCTGTGGCAACCCCGAACGGGAGCAGCCGAAAGCAGAAGAAGAAGAGATATATATATATATATATATATATATATATATATATATATATATATATATATATATATATATATATATATATATATATATATGTATATATATATATATATATATTTGCCCCATTGAGTGCAGAAAGAAAAGCGACATCATAAAGATGGCCCAGTGGCTGTGTTTGTCTGAAGTCAATCGTAGGGTGTTGTCTTGTATACTTGTCTGCATGTGTGCTTGATTTGTGTTTCAGCTCCTCCATGATTGAGTCTTAGACAATGCAGGAACAAAAAAATTCTGCACGTAAGAGGCTTGGGATTGGTTGTGGTACTTGGCAGGGTTTATGATGGCAGAAAAGATCGCAATAGAGATCGGCGATGACATGAGAAGGTAGTGCACCGCCTGCTTTTGAAATCCTGGAGGGATGAGTGGGATTCAACCGTCTCAGGAAAGCAGTTCCACAAACTTGCAAAAAGAGCATAATGCCTTCATGCCCAATCCACATTACGTTTTATTTTCGATATCTCGTTCATTTTGTATTGTTCCTTGCTTTTATTGAAGATTTCCACCTCCACTAATATAGCGCACTTTCCCCCCCCCCCCCCCCCATTTTCACATCCCACCTCCTTGGTGAAAGTCTCCCATTTCATCTTGGGTGGCAGGGTTAATTCTTCTAACCTTAGTCCATTGCTATAACAGGAAGAGTAGCATTTGAAAAGAGTTTATAAACTCTCATTGCAGCATTAATGAGAATGTAATTTTGCATTCTAAATGACATAAACTTTGAATGACATCGATTTTCCTTTGCTTGTGTTTATTCTGTTTCAGGGGAAGTGGAGAATGAGGATTCATCTTCACTGAGTAAAGAGGAAGTTATGAAGCTGTTTAACTACATCAACATGTGGACTCAGAGGTAGTTTTGTTGCTGTCTTCCTGTTACAGCTTTTGTTGCGTTTTGTGGGGTATGTTTCGCTTTGTCGGCCACTGAGCGAGAAATCACAATCCAATGCCGACTGAACCTGGCCGAGTCCTTCTCGGATCTCCCCTCACCTTCCTCTTCTTTAAGGTCAATGTTCTTATTGCATGGATTATCATCAATACACACCAAATGCTCATAAATTTCATTCTTATTGATCAAGCACTCACTAAAGTGGGTGAATATTCATTTCTTCCCCCCATCCCTACTCTAAAACCCTCCTTTTCTTATTCCGTTTCCCTAATCTAGCTTCGCTTTGAGCTTTACCTTACAATTATGAAATGGTTAACTTCACCTGATATGGTGTTGTATATTTTTTTAAAGATTAGCAATGTGCCTTTAATTATGAACCAATGAAGGATTTGCATTTTTTTTTTCACATTTTACACCTTGTAATGGCAAATTTGGGAATGGTAGTGGGAGAGATTGAGGTAATCTTGCTGGGGAGTGGGTAGGCAGGGAAGAGGAACATGGATGCTATGGACTATAGTTTATCTTGTTTTGGTAACATTTGCATTTGCAAAATGATTGTGCGCCTGTCTTTTTTTTGCCTGGCTGGTGAGGACTGTGTATATACATACATACGTGTGTGTGTGTGTGTGTGTGTGTATGTGTATGTGTATGTGTATGTGTATGTGTATGTGTATGTGTATGTGTATGTGTATGTGTATGTGTATATATATATATATATATATGTACGTATATATATATATAATTGTCATCCTTCCGAGGTCGGCAAAATGAGTGCCAGCATGCTGGTGTACTGTGTCGGAGTGGCGACCCATCCAGGATTGTTCAATAGCCAAGGAGACTGCTTCGGCGGCACCAACGCTCTGCACAGAGTATGGTCCTAATGGATGGATGGATATATATATATATATATATATATATATATATATATATATATATATATCCTGGTGTTGGCATAGTGGTTAGGGTAGTGGCTTGGGATCCAAAAGGTCCTGAGTTCAAGCCCCGTTGGCCGCTTGAATTTATACACACCAGGAGGTTGACTCAGTCTGTCTTCCTTCCGAGGTCGGTGAAGTGAGTACCAGTGTACTGGGCCCGGTGTATGCCCCGGTTAGAATAGGTGTACCATATCCCTGTGGCGTAAGAGGCGACCAGGGTTGCGTCAGGAAGGGCATCCGGCGTAAAACCTGTGCCAAATCATTATGCGGATCATAACGGATGATCCGCTGTGGCGACCCCTAACGGGAGCAGCCGAAAGAAGAAGAGATATATGTATATGTATATACATACATACATGTATGTATGTATATATATATATATATATATATGTATGTATATATATATATATGTATATATATATATATATATATATATATATATATATATATATATATATATATATATATATATATATATATGCACATACATACAGTTAATTTTTCCCAAAGGCCCAGAAGTTTCACTGGCAGGAACTCTGATTAAAAATAACCTTGAGAGGCCATTCGTAAAACAATTTGGATTTGTGTCCAGGGTGCTGAGTCGTCATAAAGACATAACTGATGAATAATTAACCACTCATTGGTCCTTAAAGGGGAACCCAAATGCTCAGATCACCTCGATGCTAATATAACCCAAGACATCGCAACAAAATAGATGTGATGTCTTTTTCGTATTTCCGATATATAAAGTAGGTAATTTTGCGATTAAAAGGCAATCTTCTTATTCTTCACGCTTTGCTGTGACGTCACACCTGGAAGTTGACTGCCAGGTTCACACTGTCTTTGTTTGAGTTACATCGCGGTATGATTTAACTCAAGCGGCGAATAATTTTCGATTTTCCACAAATATGCCGAATGGGTGCATCCTTGGTGGTTGTGGTAATACAAACCGAGATGTTTCCTACTATATCAATGGCCGAAAGGCCCTAAGCAAACAGAAGACCAATAAGGAACCTGAAGAAGTAAAGAGCAAAGACTGAGTCATCAGGAGGAACCTGGATAGGATTCGGGTTTCAGCCGTTACTTCACAACCCTCAAACCCAAACATGCGCAGCCAATTGAGCCTTACAGAAAAATTTCAGCAAGAATTCACTTCTCCTTCGACAGATAGATAATGAAAGAGAGTAAAAGAGATGAAAGAGAAGAAAAAGCAAGAATTAGAATGACAAAAGAAATTTAAATTAAAAAAAAAACTTTGCCAGAAAGTGCATGAGATTTGTCTGAAATACGTGAGTGTGGATTGGGTCAACAAAATGTTTGCTTTTGTTCTCGAAACATTTTACAGAGCACTGTTATGAAACGATAGAGATGGCTATATCTTGTGGTTATCCACCACGATTGAGAGAGGTTGCCATCCCCACAATTAAGCAGAAGAAACGGCCGTCGCTCAAAACTGTAAGACCATCTCTACCCAGCCACGAGCAGGTACACAGGTGACAACTCCCCCCCATAATACCCCATAAACCATTGTCACCCCACCCCCAGCACCATTGCCCCACCCACCCCTTCCACTATCACCCCACAATAACCATCACCGTTGAACACCTCCCCCCCCTTCCACCATCCCCACACAATTCACACCACCACCCACACTCCCCCAAAGCACCACTCCCCCCTCCACTGGGGCAGGACATCGACACAAATGACAACCCGGGAAATTACGAAACGGGACAATCGCATAGCATACAAGACACCTTGTCAGCCTGCAACAGTGGGACAAAGCATTTATCACCCATTTTGTCCGCGGTGTCTGTGTGTGCCTGGGCAGTGTGTCCGTGTCGTGTCTGTACTGTGCCATGTCCGTGCCGTTTTTTTCTGCTGGAGTAATATAACTGATTTCTCAATTGATACAAAACCCTTATAAACTATCAAATGAACAGAAAAACAAAACCTACCAGTCTGTCGTGAATATGTGACCGGCATTTTCATCTTCACCAACATCTCCATTGTCACCATTTTCGACTGAATCGTTCGCACAAGGCTCGAAACGACAAGGCCCCATAACTCCCCCGAAAGTGTTTACATCACTAATTTTGTCTCCAACCGTTCCTTCAAAATCCCACTGATCAGTTTCAGCATACTGAGAACCTTCAGAGTTGATAATTACGGTGGAATTGATATTGGAATCCGAGCTTGAAATACACAGATTCTCGATGTAAGCCACCATTTGGATCAAGGTGGGTTCCAGATCTGACGTCACTGTCGAAAATCAACACTTTTTAGGGATTTTTTTTTGGCACTTTGTGATTGGCAAAAAATAAAAAACCCAAAAATTTTTCCCTTCAAATTAGGTGGTAATTAATGATTGAATTTTCAATGGTTTTCAAAAAATATATATTGACTTTTGGGTTCACCTTTAAGTCATTTTCGTGTGTGTGTGTGTGTGTGTGTGTGTGTGTGTGTGTGTGTGTGTGCGCGTGTGTGTGCGTGTGTGTGTGCGTGCGTGTGTGTGTGTGTGTGTGTGTGTGTGTGCGCGTGTGTGTGCGTGTGTGTGTGCGTGCGTGTGTGTGTGAGAGATAGAATTGTTAGGAACAGAAGATGAAAATACAAGATGTGTGTGCGTGTTATTGGTTGTTATTTCCATATGTGGGTGTCAGAAGGTGAAACGGAGTTAGATTAAATGAAGTTTTCTTTAAGATTATAAAAGGACACCAAATAGAATTCGTGAAATATAACACAATACGAATAGTAAAAACATTATTAACGAGATATTTATACAAATGCATTATTAACTAGAATGACAACCTTCGACATGATGTCGCCAGATATGCCTCTGTCCACATTATTACATCATTATAATACTTGTACCAAGTTTGATTTAAATCCCTGAACCCAGATTTAAAATAATAACCAATTCAGGCTGCCAGACCATGCATCCGATAAGATTGAAATTGATAATATATATTCCACATGTCTCCTCAGTCATAATTGTGATGTTTCACATCGATTGATTAAGTGGTTCAAGAGAGAGATTTGTTAAAGATTTCGTTCAAACCAATATGGCTGCCAGACCATGTGACCTGTTAATTATTCATGAACACCCTGGTATCCCCAAGGCTTGGGGAATGTGTAAGTGAAGTTTCCCCTCGTTTTGTCAAGCCGTTCTCTGGAAGAAGATTTAAAAATGTTTATCCTTCCAAAAATCATAGTTTCCAAACTGTGATGTGACCTATGACGTCACAGGTGGAGAACTTTTGGGTCCTCATGGATGGATAGGCGACCATATCTGTTAAGTTTTGCCTCAATTTGTTTAGCCGTTACGGAGAAGATTTTTGAAGGTTTTATGTTAAAAACAACATGGCTGCCAAATCACGTGACTGATGATGTCATCAATTTTTTTTGCCAATTACAATTTAGCCTTAGATGACCCTCAAAAAGTTTCATAATGATCAGTTAAAGCATTTGACATGAAATCATGATATCATAAGGAAGCCACATGTGACATCGTTTCCCATGGGGAGTACTTCACATGCCAAGTTTCATTTTTTTTCTATGGAGCTGTTTCAGAGATACAGAGGTCCAAAGTTTTTCCTTTTTCCAACATGGCTGCCACACCACATGACCTGTGATGGCAGGGTTATCACAAAAACATCCTGCATGAGTAGTCGCATATATGGTGAAAAATTTGGTGAAATTTCTATGTTGACAAAAAAAAAAAAACCATGCTGCCCCGCTTCGATACAACCCTGCTTCGATCGGACATCACGTGACCCATGACATTCTCTTTATCAAATCAAATTCAGAATGGGTGGCCAATCACGTCTTTGGAGTTACCCATTGATCTGATGAGGCTTTTTGTCCAACATGTCTGTGAGACCATGTGACTGATGATGTTGAAATTTCCAACCAATATTCCCCATGCCGAGTCGGTCATATTAAAAATATCTTGCCAAAAGGTGACCATGTGTGACTTCTTTAAGGTCACACTGAGGTGAACAGAGCTGCTATCCACCAGGAGCGACTCCTTGAGGAATATCTGCCTATTAGAGATTCCGATGAGAATCGTTCTACAGAGTAACCATGAAAAATATGCTTTTGCCTCATAACATCACCAAATGACGTCATAATGTCTCAAGCTTGACATATCTAGAAAGCACTCATCGAGGTGTTCAATTTGAGGTGCTACACGATATGGTTCCTAAAACTTGAAAATTTGACCTTGGGGTCAAATATGTTTGACCTGAGGCGCTAACCATGAAGGTCAAGGCCAATCGCCACCAAAAATTAATCAGCTGAGCGCCAGACCATGAACTATATTCCCATGAAGTTTGAAGACGATCCGATCAAAATTACTCAAAAAATAAGGGTTTCGTCGACTCCCCTGATTTGCGACAAAGTGACCTTGACCTTTGACCTTGACCTTCAAAATTTTATGCCCTGAAAGGGACCTCTATAGGCCTCTGATATGCAAAGTTACAAAAATTTCCAAAGATAACTGTGCTCTGCAGAGTGATTTATACGTGATTACAGACCAAAAAAAAACAAAACAAAAAAAACAGATGAAGGTCAAGGCCAATCGCCACCAAAAATTAATCAGCTGAGCGCCAGACCATGAACTATATTCCCATGAAGTTTGAAGACGATCCGATCGAAATTACTCAAAAAATAAGGGTTTCATCGACTCCCATGATTTGCGCCAAAGTGACCTTGACCTTTGACCTTGACCTTCAAAATTTTGTGCACTGAAAGGGACCTCTATAGGCCTCTGATATGCGAAGTTACAAAAATTTCCGATGATAACTGTGCTCTGCAGAATTTTTTATACGTGATTACAGACAAACAAACAAACAAAAAAAACATACAAGCTGACTAACATATCTTGCAAAAACTTCGTTTTGGCAAGATAAAAACATATTTCTCTGAAACCACTTCGCCTTTCGATGCGAGACTTTGCAGTCATGATCCACCACTGTTGCTACAAATATTTTATACAACAGTAATCTCATCAGTCATGATTTTGCATTCATGATGGTTTAAAAGAAATGATTCAACAACTATTTCTCTGAAACCATTGAACCTATCAATACTAGACTTTGAAGTTTTACTCCACTGCCCTTGCTGCATACATTTGACATAAAAATGATGTCATCAGTCACGTGGTGTGGCAGCCACATTGGTTTCAAAGAAAATATTAAAAAATTATATTTTGGAAACTGCTGCAGAAATCGATACAAAATTTTGCAGCTGTGATTCACTGCCCTTACTCCATGCATCGCAACATCTTTCAAATTGATCTGTTAAGCAGTTTTGGAGAAAAAGGTTTTTTATTTTTCAGTTTTAAAACTAACATGGCTGCCAAACCACATGACTAATGACATTGAAAATTTGGACTTTGCCCAAAATTTAGTATAGGATCACGTGTGAAGTTTTGTTTTAACCGGATAAGGTTGTTTTCTATCCAATATGACTGCCACACCACATGACCTATGATGTCATCATTTCCACACTGAATGTAGGTATATGGTTTGATGATATGTGGTAAATTTTGCTTCGATCGGATTCACGTTCCAGAGAAAACGTTATTTAATATTTTTATTTAATCCACAATGGCTGCCAGACCATGTGACATATCAATTTTTCTTTATCATTTTAACATCCCCAAGTCATGGGGAACATGTCTGTAAAGTTTCTCTTCAATTTGTCCAGCCATTCTGGAGAAGAAGATTTTTGAGGGTTTGAGGTTAAATACAAGATGGCTGCCAGACCATGTGACTTATGACGTCATAGTTACCAAACTTTATTCAGCGTGGATAGTCGATCATTTGTGTGCAGTTTCACTTCGATCTTCAAAGCGGTTCTGGAGAAGAATATTTATTCCTTATTTTTTTTTTCCAAACAATATGGCCACCAAACCATGAGACTGATGACGTTATAATTTTTTATGTGTTGAAATATTTCCTTAGATCAGCGGTTCCCAACCTTTTTCTGATCGAGTACCACTTGGAGGTCCCATACCGTCGCTGCATACCACCTAGTTCCAGAAAAACTCAATTCGAAAAGATATCAATTTATTCACAAGTAGAACACACAAATGAACTAACTGTCAACAAAGAACAAAATTTAATGTGAGGGCTGCATCTGTTTCTTCTGCACCAGCTGGTCGATGCGGGGCATAACTTTGCACAAATGAACTAACTGTCAACAAAGAACAAAATTTAATGCGAGGGCTGCATCTGTTTCTTCTCCACCAGCTGGTCGATGCAGGGCATAACTTTGCTCACAGCACATCGGAAATCATGCCCGGGCGCAGCAAGACGGTTCCGGCTCTTTGACTTGATGGTCATCATGGCTGAGAACCCCTGCTCGGAATCCCACGTAGAGGAGAAAATCAGTAGCTGGGGAACAGCGTGACAGGCTAGTGTCGGGTACGAGGAGGCCATGGTCACCCAGAAGTTCATAGGAGAGCATTCCTTGTGCTTCGTCTTTGCTGTCTCGTCAGCCTGGATATCTATGAGCTCCTCTTGTTCCCTGGTCCTGACAGGCAGATCGCCTGGTTCAACGGAAAACCGATTGATGATGTAGGCACAACATGTAATGTTTTTTTTTTTTAAATGATTATTATTTTTATATATATTTTTAAAGGTTGAGTCCGAAAGTGCTCGCGAACCACCTGGAAGGCCCTCGCATACCACTAGTGGTACGCGTATCTCAGGTTGGGAACCACTGCCTTAGATGAACCTTACAAATTTTCATACTGATAGAGTCCAGCATTCTATTTGTCGAATTTTGACTGGGGCACCACTTCCTGCTGACGCTATAATCAAATGAGTCTTATTCCCCATGCAGAGTCGTTGCCAGGTGCCAAGTTTCAATTTTTTCCATCTTGCAGTTTAGGAGATACAGAGGTCCAAAGTTTTTCTGTTCTTCAATTTTTCCAACATGGCTATCACCCCACGTAACCTATGATGTCATAATTATCATTAAAAAATTCTTCATGACGAGTCACATCTATGGTCAAAATTTCCTGTCAATCGGATAAGTGGTTCCAGAGAAAACAGAAAATTTGCATGTATGGACGGATAGAACCCATAAACATATTATGCCGCCGGCGACATCGTCACTGGAGGCATGAAATAAAAACTATATATATGAAGACCACAGGGGGAAAACCAGAGATGTCACTTTTTTTATAAATTTCAGGGTTATTGTACCTGCCAATAGTTGGCAACATAAGGTTTCCTCTCACAATATTACTTTAACAAATAACCAGGGGTGTCACATAATTTATATGGTATAAAGTTTAGCCGTGCAATGAAAAAACAAGTGTTGTCAAAGCTGAACAAGTAGAAACCCAGAGTTGTCAGTACTTTACTCCTGGTCATCTCCCTTTCATTCATGTTAACTGTTCCACCATAATATTCAGAGTTGAGAAACTAAAAAATAATCAATGTCACCCCCAGGGTGACCAGTATCTTGCCAAAATGTGAACATGAGTGACTTATTTATTCGATTAAAGTTACTCAAAAAATAAGGGTTTCGTCGACCTTGATGCTTAACCTTTTTGTGACCTTGACCTTTGACCTTAACCTTTGTATTTTCGTACGGTTAATGGTATCTCTCCAGGACTGTTGCACATGAAATATCAAGAGATTTTGATGAGAACTGAGGAAATAATATTTTCATGAAAAATCCGTTTTTTCGTCATGATGTCATCAAATGACGTCATAGCGTCAAACTTTTGACAGATCTGGAAAGCACTTATCAAGCGCTTTCATATGAGGTATTACTCGATATGGTATCTAAGATTTCAAAATTTGACCTTGGGGTCAAAAACTTTCGACCTCCAGCGCTAACCATGAAGTGAAAGTCAAGGCCGATAGCCACCAAAAATTAATCAGCTGAGCGCCAGACCATGAACTATATTCCCATGAAGTTTGAAGACGATCCGATCAAAATTACTCAAAAAAATAGGGGTTTCGTCGACCCCTGATTTGCGACAAAGTAACCTTGACCTTTGACCTTGACCTTGAAAATTTTATGCGCTGAAAGGGAACCCTATAGAACTCTGATATGCGAAGTTACAAAAATTTCCAATGATAACTGTGCTCTGCAGAGTGATCGATGCGTGATGACAGACAAAAAAAACAAACAAAAAAAAAAAAAACGTACAAGCTGACAAACATATTTGGTTGTAAAACTTTCACAGCAGAAACTCTGAGCACTACAATGGCCTATTTGGTTATATCATGGGCTCCGTAGTTGGTGCATATCGTGGTTCGAGCCTGGTCAAACCTTTATTGTGACTTTTATGGGACCCACGCCGTGGCTTAATGGTTAGCGCGTCGAAGTACCCATCCTCATTCGATGTACCCACCGCCCAATCAACCTGCTTAGGTATATGAGGGAGTCACATGAGGTGACTTCGGCTATCGCAGGGGTGGTTTATCCTTGGTTTCCTCCCGGTTTTCCATCATATTAAGTAGTACGGAGTAAGAAATGGAGAATCTGTCGTCATGTAAGCGAAACACCCTTGAGTATGGCGTTGAACACAAATCAAACAAAAAAATAAACCAATGTCACCCGCAGGGTGACCCGTATCTTGCCAAAAGGTGACCACGTGTGACTTCTTTAAGGTCACACTGAGGTGAACAGAGCTGCTATCCATCAGGAGCGACTCCTTGAGGAATATCTGCCTCCGAGAGATTCCGATGAGAATCGTTCTACAGAGTAACCATGAAAAATATGCATTTGCCTCATAACGTCACCAAATGACGTCATAATGTCTCGAGCTTGACATATCTAGAAAGCACTCATCAAGGGTTTTCATATGAGGTATTACACGATATGGTACCTAAGATTTCAAAATTTGATCTTGGGGTCAAAATATTTCGACCTTAGGTGCTAACCATGAAGGTCAAGGCCAATCGCCACCAAAAACTAATCAGCTGAGCACCAGACCATATACTACATTCCCATAAAGTTTGGAGATGATTCGATTAAAATTACTCAAAAAATAAGGGTTTTGGCGACCTCCATGATTTACCGCAAAGTGACCTTGACCTTGACCTTTATGTGTGCTGAAGGGTATTGTAATAATACTATGATATGTGTACCCACAAGAGTTTCGATGAGAATTGTGCTCTACAGAGTGAGATAAAGGTGAAAAATTCTATGATTACAGACAAACAAACAAAAAACAACTTACCAAGTAACAGATCTTGCGAAAACGAAGTTTTGGCAAGATAACAATGACCGTTTAATGTTGAAAAAAATAATCTGTGATCACCAAAGTCATGTAATGTATGCTAATAACCAACAAGCATGAATTTGCTACACATCCTGGGTTAAAATTGCATGGCAATTATTAAACAAGGGAATAACCAGTGATGTCAGTTTGCAACATTGATTCGTTCTTTGCTCTTAAGTTAAATAACACAGAAGCTTGGCAAATGCTACATGCTTAATTTGATCGGCCAATGATCACTCTTCCTTTTACTGGAAAAGAAATCTATATGACAGTTATTAAACAGTCCACCAAATTCTTGAAACTTTGTTTTTCAGTTTCTTCAAAATTGACTTATCCTGACATCACTGGTTTTCCCCTTGTGGTCTTCATATGTATAGAATATAATATAAATGTATATATAATATATATATTATATAATATATACTATATGTATACAGGGAAGCCTGAAAGTTACTTTACCCCTGATAAATTTCTCGCACTTCCCTCCGTCCCTTCCCCTCTGCCCTCGCCTGCTATGGTATGCGGAAACATGGACTCAGAAGAATGATGGAGCACAAACAGATACAATGACATTAATTATTGTAAGTACTGTACAATAAAACCTGTATATTGAAAGAGTTCAAGAACAATGCTTCACTGGGAAGGGGTAAAGCGACTTTCAGGCCACCCTGTATAACATATATGTATATTATATGTATATAATATTGTTACGAATTCTGGCCCACCTGGCATGCGATTGGCCGCGTACCTCTAATGGCAGCCGCGTCGCCCACCAGACGGACAATTCAGTCGTGACCCTCCTGGAACTACCGCCAGGAGCCAGTCACGGGTGGGGGTTTAACCTCACCACAACCCAGTCCGCATTCTACCCGCGTGAAATAGGGTGAATCGCCGAATGTCGATATACCTAAATACCCGCGCGGGTAACCTACCGAGGGGTTGCACCACACCGCAGGTCGGCTTAGGACACGAACCGCTTAAGCGGTTCGTTCCGTGCTACAGGGATAACCGAGCGGTGTTATCGCCGACCTCGATGGTTCAGATTATTTATCGGGTGTTTAAAACCCACTACCAATCATTCCACGATTCAAGATTGCACTTTCAAAAGAGGGGAGGGACGCAACGAATGGGAAACATTTCACAAGCACATTTATTACACATATAACACAAACAAGCAAGGGCAGTCATGCAATATGTACAGCAAGAAATGAAAGACGTTGCGACCGACTATAGCATTAAATGTACAGGCTCTTAAACAGGTTTACTTCACGGACTGGCGCCACAAACACATATACAAAAGCCCAAAGAAGAGAAAACCTCCCTTCTGCGGCCGGTGAACCCTCTCCGGCACTTTCCTCGTCCGCACGCGCAGGTCCACCACAGACCGCCTGCGGCGCCTCCTGTCCGCGTCTCCGAGGCGTCGCCCGGGCTCGCCACCGGCCCGCGCCTTCACCGACAGGTCGCTCAACGCCAAGACGAGAGGGAGGGAGAGAGAGAACTCGACCTCGACGACAAAGAAGGAGAGAGATCCAGTACGACCCCGACAGAGAGGATGACGTCGACGACCCAGACAAAAAAGGACTTGACTTCGACCACCAAGAGAGAGCGAGAGCTTGACCTCGACCACCAAGAGAGAGAGCGAGCCCCGCGTGCGGTCCGCCTTATATAGCGCGGGGCTCCGCCCCTCGCCCCACCCCGTTTTCGGCTCCGCCTCCCTTCGAGAAGGTTCCCGAAAAGGGGCGTTCCCTCACTCCGACCGCCTCACGCCGTGCATCTACCAATCGGCAGCGAGCTGCCCTCCCCCTTCCCTTCACACCAAGCGCGGGGAAAATAGGCGGGAAAAAAAACCACACAGGCCTCACAAGAGCTTTTGTTCTGCCAAACCTTCTCGGACGGTTTCCGATGCGGAAACTGTCTTACCGTGGTCCGCGGAGGATGGCGTTCGTAAGCCGCGTACCTCTAATGGCAGCCGCGTCGCCATTATGTAGGATGGGCATAGTGGCGAAGATGGTGGTGATTGTTGTGGGGGTGGTGTGAGCGTGGTGGACGTTGTGGCGTAGTTGGTGGAGGTTGTTGTTTGCATGGAGGTTTGTTGCAATGGTGGCTCAAAATAACGATAGATAAAGAAAAACGGCGATCTCAAAGGGTCGCAGCCCGGTGAATACGAAGAAATCCCTTTAAACAACGGTGGGGACCTATCTGCACATAAACTTAGCGTCACACTGATCTTAGGACCCTTTATGGTGTATTGTGAATTTCCACAGCCTAACAATAGATGTGTATATACTAGTAGTAATGCCCCGCGTTGCTCGGGCTTTCTTGCAAATTTCCTGAATAGCGGTTAGGGTTAGGTGTTAGGGTTAGCTGTTAGGGTTAGTGTTAGGGTAGCTAACCCTAACACTAACCTTAACCCTAACCCAAACAGCTTGGCATAGCGGAGGTAAACAGCGCCCGGGGCAAAGTGGAAATTTGCGTCCCCCGTAGGCCTTAAACTTGAGTGGATTTGAATCGAAAATCCCATAAGGGATATCGATTTATCGATTTTTTTTCGAATATCGGAAGTGTTATGGAAAATTTTTTATAGCCATTGACCTAAGTTGGACCAAAAGCCATAATCGTACCGAATTTGAATGGAATTCGTTGGAGTTTGTGAAAATGCATCAAAACGAATTTTGAGGGGCCTCTTCAGGAAGACAATAATATTGTTGTGGTTACCAAATTCGCAAACCACCATTCAGGTCCCTTAGGTGAGGTATCTCAGTAAGTATATGTGTAGTTAGGCCCAAACCCGTTGTCTAGTGGGAATACATGTCATTTATGCGGGCTGCGACTCTTCAGGATAGCCGTTTTTCTTTTACTATCTTTATTTTGGACCAACCGCCATGATTACCACCACCAACCACCACATCAACCACCCACCGCGGCGCCGCTTCACGTCACACCTCGCAACCGTCGCATCGCCACCGTTCTTGCGCTGCTTGTGGGTACCGGTGTTGGACTCGTGCAGGGCGCGCGCCGAACAGCGTGTACAAAACCACGGATTTTCCACTTCAAAAACGGATCAAAAACGACACACGCCCACTTTTGTTCCGTCCAATCGGTGAGCAAGGGGCGATTTGGCCCCGCCCCCAGGGCGTTGGAGGGCGATCGATATATGCAAATTTATGGATCAAAAAGCATTCACGCCCACTTTTTCTCGGGCCAATGGGGAGCGAGGTGAAAGGTCGAAGGGAGGGGGTCAAAGATGAGAGAGCGAAGCCACGGGGCTGATATAAGCGACCGCGTTCGTCAGTCAAGGGCAGGACGAGAGTTAAGACTTTGCGGGCGGTGGAGTTGGGAAGAAGAAGCAAGAAGGAGTTGGTCGACGTCGTGTGCGTTGGAGTCGGAACGGAGGGGACGGAGCTGTGGAGAGGCGGCGAGGGCAGACGAGGGGGTGCTCGCGTCGTGCCGGGAGCTGCACACCAGGGAGGCCGACGGCGCGACCTGCTCGAGGTGGAGACGCTCGTCGCGGGACTCGAGGCAGAGTAGAAATCCTCTATACCCCGAGCATCAGCAACCCCCTCCTGTTTCCCCCCGCGCTGAGATAGTGCGACCAAGGGGGCCCCTTTCCCACCCCCTACCAGACACTGCCCGCGAGGCCCGCGGAGTTGAGGCACCATCGCCGCTCCGCGTCTCATCACCAGACGGGTAGGCCCGACCCGGTCTCGGCCTCAGGCCCGCCTCATCCTTGAGGGTATTCTTTTCCTTGGTTTTGGGTATGTGTTGTCGGCGCCGTCTGTGAAGTAAAATTGTATAAGTGTTGCCGTGTGCTCGCGTAATCGGTATTAGATCTGCATTGTCGCATTTGCTTTTTGTGTAAAATTGCATTGTGTTTCTCTTCTTTTCTATGTGCTTTTGGTGGAATTGTATATGTGCGCTTTCCGTTCATCGCGAATAAATGTGCTTTGTGTTGAACTGTTTCCCGCTTCGCTTCGTCATTTCTTTCATTGAATCCTCATCTTGCTTCACGTAAAGGGTTGGTAGTGGGCTGAATACGCCCGATAATTAATCGAACCGTCGAGGTCGACGATAACACCGCTCGGTTATCCCGATAGTACGGAACGGGTCGCTTAAGTGGCCCGTGTCCGAAGTCGACCTGCGGCGAGGTGCGATCGCCCGGTCTACCCTCCGCGTGGGTACTTAGGTCGGTCGAATTTGGCGAGCAACCCTATCCCACGCGGGGGCTGATTGGCTCGATCGCGGTGAGACCGAAAGGTCCACCCGTGACTGGTTCCCGGCGTTAGTCCGAGAGGGTCACGACTGGATTGTCCGTCCGGTGGGCGACGTGCCGCGATTCGAGTTACGTGGCCGTCAGCACGCCGGCGGGCGCGAATCCGCAACAATATCATTAGTATATGTGCCAAATCTTGTTTCATTTCATGCAGCAACAAAAATCTGATGGTGAAACAAAGAAAGGGGCGTGCCGAAATATTAATTTCGATGTATATAATATATATATATATATATATCATAAAGAATATATATATATATATATATATATATATATATATAATATATATATATATATATATATATATATATATATATATATATATATATATATATATATATATATATATATATATATATATATATATATATATATATACAGGTAGTCGTCGACTTACGACCGCAATTGGTTGACCAATCGGTCGAAAGTCGACTTGGTCGAAAGTCGAACAACGTATAATTTACATACAAAAAAGATATATATATATATATATATATATTTTTTTTTTTTATGTATATCTATATATTTTTTTTACATACAGTACATACAAAAAAAAAAAAAAACGTGGTCGTAAAGTCGAACAGTTGTAAGTCACATAGGTCGTAAGTCGACGACTACGTGTGTGTGTGTGTGTGTATTTTTTTTTGTTGCGAATTCGCGCATGCCGGCGTGCGAACGGCCACGTGACTCGAATCACGGCACGTCGCCCACCAGACGGACAATTCTGTCGTGACCCTCTCGGACTAACGCCGGGAGCTAGTCACAGGTGGGCCTTTCGGCCTCACCACGATCGTGCCAATCGGCCACCCGCGTGGGATAGGGTTGTTCGCCAAATTCGACCTACCTAAGTACCCACGCAGATGGTAGACCGGGCGATCGCACCTCACCGCAGGTCGACTCCGGACACGGGCCGCTTTAGCGATCCGTTCCGTACTATCGGGATAACCGAGCGGTGTTATCGTCGGCCTCGACGGTTCCGATTAATTATCGGGCATATTAAGCCCACGACGAACCCGTTACGTGAAGCAAGATGGAGATTCAATTAAAGAAAAGACGAAGCGAAACGGGAAAACAGTTCATCATAATGCACATTTATTCCACGGCACACGGAGAGCACACATATACAGCCAAACAGAATGCACGTATATCAAATGCAACAAAAGAAACAATGACGCAGAGATACTACCGAATACGCGAACACACGGCAACACTTAAACAGTTTTACTTCACAGACGGCGCCGACACACATTTACTCAAAAGCAAAAGAAAAGAAAGCCACCCTCATAGGCAAGGGGGCAGACGGGCCCGTAGGCCAATGTGTGCGTGGGACCTGGAGGAGCGGCCAGGCCCGCGAGACCGGGGGGGGGGGATCCTACCCGCGTCCTCGTGATGAGCCGCAAATGTGGAAGCGCGGCGGTTCCCCGACTTCGTGCTCCTTCACGGGTTTCTTTGGCACCGCTTGGAGTGGGGTGGGAACGGGGCCCCCTTTTCGCACTATCTCAGCGCGGAGGAAAGAGGGAATTGTTGATGCTCTGGGGAAAGAGTATAGCTGGCTTGCTTGGCTCCCGTGACGAGCGATTCCACCGCGACCTCGTCGCCGACCGCCGTCTTCCTTGCCTCGGACCCGAGCTCCTCGGACTATTCCCGCAATTCTCCTCAGCCGACTGCAGAAAACCACCTAGACGCCCTCGCCTCTCGACTTCACTCCGCGCTCCAACCCGACTTGACTGCCTCGCAACAACAACTCTTGCGCAACAACTCTTCTTTCTCTCTGCCCCAAAACTCTCTTCGCTTTTCTGCCACTCTCCCTGCTTTTCTGCTCGGCATTTTATAGGCCGGCAGGAGAACCCATATGCAAATTTCCGGATCAGGATGAGCTCGGAGGCGGAGCCACGCTCGCCCATTGGACGGAGGAAAAGGGGCGTGAATCTCCCCTGATCCTAGAATTTGCATATCTCGATTCCACACAGACGCGCCTGTAGGCGGGGCCAAGCCGCCCCGCGCTTGCTGGTTGGACAGATCAGAAGTGGGCGTGTAGCATTCCTGATCCGAATTCTCCTCGGAAAGGCCGCATTTTGCACTCGCGGCTCGGCGCGTAGCTTGTACGAGCCCAGGACAGCCCGACGCTCGGTGCTCACAGGTGGTGCGGGAATGGCGGTAGAAGGAGGGAGGTGAGGGTGGTGGAGGGTTTATGGGGTTGGTTTGATGGTCATGGTGCGTTTGGGAATGGCATGATGCGATGACGTGGGAGCGAGTTGTGAAGGTAAACGTCGTGGCTGTTGGCGTTGTTGTTGTGAAGCGGCATTGTGGTTGGTGGTTGTTGTGTGATGGCGGTTGGTTCAAAATAAAGATAGAACAGAAAAACGGCTATCTCAAAGCGTCGCAGCCCGAATGAATCACATTTATTCCCTCTAAACAACGGGTTTGGGGCGAACTACACATGTACTTGCAGAGATATCTCACCTATTGGACCTGAATGGTGGTTTGCGAATTTCCACAATCGTAACAATATTTATATATTATATATATATATATATATATATATATATATATATATATATGTGTATATATGTATACATATATATATATATATATATATATATATATATATATATATATATATATATATATATATATATATATATATATATATATATATATATATATATATATATATATATATATATATATATATATATATATACAGTGGGGAGAACAAGTATTTGATACGCTGCCGATTTTGCAGGTTTTCGCACTTAAAAAGCACGTAGAGGTCTGTAATTTTTATCATCGGTACACTTCAACTGTGAAAGACGGAATCCAAAACAAAATCCTGAAAATCACATTGTATGATTTTTGAATAATTAATTTGCATTTTATTGCATGAAATAAGTCTTTGATACATCAGAAAAACAGAACTTAATATTTGGTACAGAAACCTTTGTTTGCAATTACAGAGATCAGACGTTTCCTGTAGTTCTTAACCAGGTTTGCACAGACTGCAGCAGGGATTTTGGCCCACTCCTCCATGCAGATCTTCTCCAGATCCTTCAGGTTTTGGGGTTGTCGCTGGGCAACACAGACTTTCAGCTCCCTCCAAAGATTTTCTATTGGGTTCAGGTCTGGAGACTGGCAAGGCCACTCCAGGACCTTGAGATGCTTTTTCGGAGCCACTCCTTAGTTGCTCTGGCTGTGTTTTTCGGGTCGTTGTCATGCTGGAAGACCCAGCCACACCCCATCTTCAATGCTCTTGTTGAGGGAAGGAGGTTGTTGGCCAAGATCTCGCGATACATGGCCCCATCCATCCTCCCCCTCAATACGGTGCAGTCGTCCTGTCCCCTTTGCGGAAAAGCATCCCCAAAGAATGATGTTTCCACCTCCATGCTTCACGGTTGGGATGGTGTTATTGGGGTTGTACTCATCCTTCTTCCTCCAAACACGGCGAGTGGAGTTTAAACCAAAAAGCTCTATTTTGGTCTCATCAGACCACATGATCTTCTCCCATTCCTCCTCTGGATCATCCAGATGGTCATTGGCAAACTTCAGATGGGCCTGGACATGTGCTGGCTTGAGCAGAGGGACCTTGCGTGCGCTGCAGGATTTTAATCCATGACGGTGTAGTGTGTTACTTATGGCAGCAATGCCAACCCTCCCGATTTCATCGGGAGGCTTCCGAAAATTCACCCAAACTCCCGCCCTTACGATCACTATCCTTATCCTCCCGAAATTTTGATATTTTTGCACTGTTCACTAATCAGAATGTACTAGTATGAGAATTGAATGAAAAGCATCGTCTGCTACGTATAGCATGTGGTAACTCCATAACGTTCGCTGCTACCAAATTGTACGTAAAACATTGCAAATTCAAATGAGGAGCAGCGAAACATTGGGTCTGGATCTCGCTTATGCGATCATGCACTGAGATTTAGTGCATGCGGTATGTGTGCAATACAGTGCGTGCGGTATGTATGCACAGTGTATATGCATGCGATACGCTCACTGCATGCAGCTGGGCCCCGTACCAGCCCGGCGGTCGCGACCACCGTGCGGTGTTTAATTTAACAGCCGCTAGAGTTCTACGAGTCGCGCTGCAGCTGTGGAACATCGACTTCGAAGTTACCGATGCTTCAAGCCCTCGATGTTGATTACGAAATGGCAGAAAAGAAGCTTACGAAGACCAAGAAATGGTCTCAGAAGTACAAGACCGAATACAGTCTCCAATACCCGTGTATTCGAAAGTCTGAAAGAGGAATTCATCATGCGTATTGTACAGTATGCAGCGTTGATATTTCAGTTGAGCACGGAGGTCGCGATGATATTCGGAAGCACGTTGGAAGCAAACGGCACACAGACATTGCAAAGGAGAGATCTTCGAGCACGAGTACCGGTACACTTCTGAATTATTTCACCAAACAAGGGACAAGCGAGGAAGAGGATGTTACCCGAGTGGAACTTCTCTTTAGTGGATTTATTGTGGAACATAACTTGCCCATATCAGTCTCAGATCATGCTGGACCTCTATTTCAAAAGATGTTTCCAGATTCAAAAGTTGCTTCAAAGTATGGATGTGCAAGAACAAAAACTTGCAAGATGTGCAAGAACAAAAAAAAAAAACAAAAAAAAACAAGAACAAAAAGCAAGAAAAAAAAAAAAAAAAAAAGAACAAGAACAAAGAAGAAAAAAAGAACACTGGTCAACAATTTTTTACTTTCTGAATGTTGTCTAGATTTCTACAAGTGAATTAGGGTATTCTGGCACTGCTGAATCAGGAAATGGCATCCGTTTCTCTCCATCAGGTCAGGTTTTTGTGCTAAGTTGATTTGAAAAAATCAGATCTTGTGACAAAATCAATTACATTTTTGTGGCATTATCAGCTGATTTTTGTCAACACATATCATCCTAAACATGTTTTTAAGAAAAAAAAATGTTTTGCCAACAACATTTATTGATTACATGATAGAAACATCGATTACTGTCATCTGAATGGTGGGCATTGATAAAGGTAAGTACAAGTAAATTGCATGTTGCGTCACCACTGTTCAAACTTCAGGGCTTGAACTTCCGTTTCTTCGAACTCCTGGAATGTTCAGCGGCAGGGAGGTCTCTCTTCAGATTCCAACAGTAGTCAGCCATCATGACTGTGTCCCAGCGACCCTGATACCTGGTCTCCATCTCCTTCATGTCCTGATGGAATCTCTCCCCCTGCTCGTCACTCATTGAACCCAGGTTCTCAGGAAACCGGTTCATATGTGAAAATAGGTAGTGCATCTTGATGCTCATGTTGCAGCCCAGGTTTCTGAAAGCAGTCAGCATGTTGTTGACAAGTTCTGCGTAGTTTCTGGCCTTATTGTTGCCAAGAAAGTTCTTCACTACCAAAACAAATGTCTTCCACGCTTCCAGTTCCACTTCGTTCATTGAGTTTTTGAACTCTGGATCTCTGATGAGCTGACGGATCTGAGAACCATCAAAGATGCCAACTTTCAACTTCTCCATGGTCAATCCTGGAAAAGCCTGACACAAGTAAGTGAAGCAGTCACCATCTTTGTCCAGAGCCTTGGTGAACTGCTTGATTAAGCCGAGCTTGATGTGCAGCGGTGGGAAGAGTATTCTGTCTCTGTCCACCAGAGGGTCGTTGATGACGTTCCTTTCTTTGCATGGCACCAATTCCTCCCGCACAGGCCAGTCCTTCTTCGTGTAATGCTGAGCACGGTCCCTACTATCCCACATGCACAGAAAACATGGGTACTTGGTGAAGCCAGACTGTTGTCCCAACAAAAAGTTCACCATCTTCAGGTCAACACAAATAAACCACTTATGCTGATCATAACCAATTTTCTCCAGCACGTACTTCACCGCTTCATACTTCTCCTTCAGTGTAGTCGAGTGAGCGATGGGTACAGAGGCAAACTGGTTGCCGTTGTGTAGCAGAACACATTTCAGTGATCGCTTGCTGCTGTCAATGAACAGTCTCCAATCTTTGGGTTCGTACTGTGGCACTCCAAGCTTGAGCAGAAGCGCATGTCATAAATTGGCGCATGTAGGTATTGTACATTCTTCAGAGTTCGTTATTTCAAGAAATACAACTTTTTTGTATCACATTATTACAAAATCTGCCCCATTAACTTTAGTTTTGATCCACGAACTTTATGCTTTGCCTCACCAATTTTTGGAAGATTTTGAGGTTTTATGACTTCAAACTGATCCCTTTTCGACATAATCACCTAGAACTATCGTACCTGAATACTTCTTGTCATTAAAATAATTATTTCCAATTAAAACAATTATTTGACATGACATTTTACCCCCACCAACTTCTTCTAAAATGCTCCACACATGCGTACATGTGAACAAAAATGTAAAAAACGACATGTGGCCATATCTCAAAAACTTGACCTGATTGAACAAAACTAATGTGAGTTTTGGATTCAGCGCATCAGATTCGTCCTAAATCAGCTTAAAAAATGCAGACAACAAATTTGTTGTTGACCAGTGTAATTGGTGAGTTGTCAAATGTTACTGCTTCATCTATTGCCGATATTGCTAGACTAGCTCCATTTAGCCTAGCTACAGACGGTAGCAATGACAGTGGTGAGGCCCAGCTATATCCTGTCCTGATTTCGTACTATGACAACAGTGCTGGGATTGTGAAGCAAGGTTTGCTAAGTTTGCCTGCGTGCAAACAAGATTCCACTGGAGAAAACATTTTCAAACTGCTTGATCATGAGTTCAGTGACAGGAAAATTCCGTGGGGAAATTGTGTTTCCTTTTGTGCTGATAATGCCTCTGTCATGGTGGGCAAGCACAAAGGAGTCGCTGCTTATATCCACAAACAAAATCCAGAGTGCTACATCATGGGATGCCCTT
>NC_140967.1:88566268-88618768 GCF_056783735.1 Eptatretus burgeri
GAAACCCAGAACCTATCTCGAACCTCTCCACCTCGTGTGGTCTTCAAGTTGTTCAGACCCGGGCTCCAGCGAGAGCGAGCTGGATCCAATCGCTGAGCTGCGATCCTTCCCGAGCTCCCGCAAATCCTCCCGCGCTTCTCAACACGTGCTGGTGAGACGAGGCGCTGATCCTGTCGATGCGTCGCTTCCCCGAGGAACCACCCCCACGAAGAGGTCGATGAGCCGCACCAAGCCGGGAACCAAAATGGAGAACAAAGAGCTCCACGAACCAAGAAAAAGCCACCACTCGCAGCTCGAGCCGAGCGACGGCTTAACTTCCTTCCAAACAGGGCAGCTTGAAACAAAAAGCTCTCCCGAGCCAAGCAGAAGCCGAAGCTCACGGAACCGTCGAAGCAAAGAGCCTCCAAAAAGCCTCCTCCCGAGCCAGGCCTCAGCCGAAACTCACTGAGCCAGCCGAAACAAAAAGCTTCCGAAGGCCTCAACCCTAACGCAAGCCAAGCAGGACCCAACGGTCTCCTGAACGACTCCCCTCAACTCCCTTCTCCAACTCTGCCCTTCCAACTCTGCCCTCTCCAACTCTGCCCCTGAACAAAAGAAAAAGATCTCCTCTTATCCTTCTCCGCCCCCCCCCCCACTCTTCCACCCCCAGCGTGACTCGTGCCCTCGTGATCCATCCCCCCGCTCAACCACGGGTGGGAGGGAGTTGTTGACATCTTGAGTCACGGGCCGGCAGGGTTCTTCCTCTTCGCAGAAGAGGGGGAGGGATGTCTCCATTGTTCGTTCCCTAACTATTAAATCAATCCGCAGCGCATCTGATCGATTTCTGAACATTTAAACAATGAAAGGTGAGCTATCTCGGGAACAAGCACTTATCGACATAGCTGACGAAAGGAACCTGTATGTTGTGTGCAATCAAATTCCCAAATTTGTAACACTACCCCCTCCCCTTTTTACAGACTCGTACCGAGTCATCAAATTTTCATGTGACCTGCATGTGTAAGTTTTCCCCGAGTACGTTCCACCTTCGGATCCCTGAGTGCGACATTTCTTTATACGTGTCCCAAAAATAAATAACCTAATGCGCTGCGTCACAAACTGAACAAACTCTCACAGACTCATTCGGACAACTTAACTTAAATTGCCGGCGCTAAAACAAATATGCCGGTGGGGTTCCACGTATTTACAATTTTCACTCAACTAATCCATTACTTAACCATGGCCCAGGACTTGTGATCTGTGAAAGGGGAGAAGGTAAAAGTCATTTCAAAGTTCATTGATGCAGGGGAATGGATGGAAATGGTCGCAAAACACAAATGAGTATGATGGATGCACGGGCTGTCTGCAGGGCAGTCCTTGCAAAACTGGATGTTCCTGGTGCACATGGGGATGGATGGACACAGGGCAAACGCAAACAAGGGCGAGCAGGCATGGGGTCATGGCAGAGGCAGGCAAGCGTGGAACAGGCCGCTGAAGCACAACAGGCCAGCAGGTGAAGCTGGCCGGCCTCTGGTGTGGTTCCATCAGGTCTGCAGGGAGTGCGGTGGTGCCGGCCGCTCTGAAGGCGGGCTCGGACCTAGCCTACTGTCTCCCCCCACTCTATCGCCTTTGCCTGTCTCTGTCCATACCCACTCCCTTAATTTGCCACAAAACACAACAAAATTTTGCCCCTCTGTATTTTTATTCTCTTTATTTCCCTTTTATAATTGCCTTCCCTAACCCCCTTTATCGTCATTGACCGGCTCGCCTATCATGTCCACCTCGCCTACTCCCAACCCCTAAAATCCTTTTTTAGAGGGGAATAGGGAGAAACTAGTGTCCTGTATCAAGGCCCAACAAAGCCTCAGAATGGCCTCCTCAGAGTTCAGCAATCTACCAAGGTGAGTCCAGCGGCCTATGAGCGAAGGGATGGATGGTGTGAAGGGGTACATCTCCTATCTACCCTAACATTTATTAACCTGAAACTACCCCGGGGCTTTCCAAAAACGTCTCACACTTTAAAACTATCGGTTCTAAAACCATGATTCCCGTCGCCTGTGTTGGTGTCCGTTATAAATTTGGGCCTTGCCCTCAAATTTTCATTCGTGCCCTCGCACAATTTCCTGGCTGGGCCGCGTGGCTCAACTGGCAGGAACTCCCCCTCTGCCGAACTCTAACCATGGCACCCCCAGGCCCACAGGCTGCCTCCGAGCCTAGCTGCTCCCTACAACGTGGGGGGTTGCCCTCTCTGGCATTGCCCCTTCTCCGATGCCCACGTGACGTGTTGATTCCCCGGGTCCCTTTCCGAGGGTCGCCCGTGCCTACTACACTGCCCCCGTGTCATTCTGGAGCTACAGGTCCCGTTTCCGACGGGTCGCCTGTGCCCACAACACTATCCCGGCCCCTCTTGGGCCTTTGGCTTACTCTGGCTGACTCGTCCGGTGCCCGGGGTACCCACTAAACAAAACTCACCTTTCCACAGCCACGCTCCCAGCCGGTCCATGAACTCCTGCACCCCTCCAAACCGGTTTCGTGCCTGCTCTTGACGCCAACAAAACGACCTCCTTTGAGTAAATTTGAATAACCTACTTGCTGACATTAAACTGACCCCGGGGTCACTTGGGTGGAAATCACTCCTCCCCCCAACCAGTTATTCGCATCATGCATACCATATTCGCTCCACTCGCACACTTGGGCCTGCTGTCCCACATACCTTCCATTTCACAACTCACACCAACACTCTCTACTGCCATCCTTCTAACTAAATCCCCTGACTAACTCGTGCTCCCTCGTCATCCCTTATTCTCATGCACTTTCCATTTACTCTACGTAGCTAGGCTACGTCCCCTCTACACATTTCCATGTCTGTCCATGTCTCCAAAAATCCCCCAAAAATTCCCATTTCCTAAATCTGAACTAAAATCTCTCTAACTAATCCATTCCACGGGCTCCATGTGGCCTTGTCCCCACCCCATGAAGCCAGTCTCACTATCGCTAACCCATCCCCCTAAATAGTAGTTCCTGTGCCCCCTGACAGGGGGTCTTCCACCCCTTGCCCAGGGAATCCTATTCACCCGAAGCGGGGCTTGCTTTTTTTTCATGCGTGCACCAGCGCGGCAACTCGCAACCTGCGCTCCTTTCCCCGTGACGTCATGGCAGCTGTTCGCGCATCTCGTCCCTCCTCGGACGGTACCATCCGGCAGGGATTTCCCTTCTGCCGGATTCCAGCCCTGCAGCCACGACGTCACCCTGTGCATCAAAAAGAAGCTTCGCGTTTCGAGGGGTTCCTCACGCGAACACATGTGCTCTACTCGTCGGAGCTTCACACACATGCCCACCTGGAGAACCCATCCTGTCCAAATCCATTATCCAGTTTACCTTCTGTCCGTCCGCGGGATCGGCTAATCCACTGCGTGCGTTTACGGACCGGGCTTCACTCCCGCAGCCGCGCACATGACGGCCTCGTGCGGAGCACAGCACAGACCAGGAGCGCGCTGCCTTGCAAACCCTGCACGGTCCCCAATGCAGCTACGGCCGCTACTCGGCCTTTGTCCCTCATCTGTCGCAGTCATCGCCATTCAACGCGCACACTCCTGCGTGCCACGACGCTCACACACCTCACCATTACACTAGGACATGCGGTTGGGGTCTCCCGCATGCCATCTCCCTCACATACCACCACCTCTCACACGCGGTCTCTCTCACGCATCACCTTTTACTCACACACACCATACTACTCACACACGTGGTTCCTGTCGCACGTGGTATTTCATGCACACGCGGTGCCTCATCCACACGCGGTACCTCATCCACACGCGGTGCCTCATCCACACGCGGTGTCTCATCCACACGCGGTGTTTCATCCACACGCAGTTCTTCATCCACACCATGCGTGCTGGAAAGCACGCATTTCGGCACCACACACACCGGAACAACCACGCTGGGAATTAGCACCACCACAAGGGGTCCCGGGGTTTCCATAACCCCCAATCTCCGCGTGCACCTGTTCACAGCACTCGCCCCCTCGACCTCACAAGGCTCGACCGGACTCTCCTCGTCGTGATCCGCCTCAAGGGGGGACAGTCCCTCCCCTTGTTCCTGAAGGAGGCCATCCTGCTGCTTGCATCGGGTCCCAACACATTCCACCAGCTCACCCCCATTGTCCTCCACTACGTGTGTGTGTGTGTGTGTGTGTGTGTGTGTGTGTGTGTGTGTGTGTGTGTGTGTGTGTGTGTGTGTGTGTGTGTGTGTGTGTGTGTGTGTGTGTGTGTGTGTGTGTGTGTGTGTGTGTGTGTGTGTGTGTGTGTGTGTGTGTGTGTGTGTGTGTTAGTATTTAGTTTCTTCCACCCCGTCCAATTCATCCTCTATCTCCCGTGTCTCTGTTTCCGTGACTATTTGCGTTTCCATCACCTTGCTCGTTTCCTTCGTCTCCACTATTATTTCTGCCGTCGTCACCTCATGTCTCGTCTTACACGTTTCGGTCTCCCCTTTTAATTTTTCGCTCTCCGTCACCGTCACTCTCTGCCGTTCTGAGTCTCGTCCAACACGTCTCCCGTATTATTTTGTCCTCCACCGCGGGACCGACACAGTCCACACTCCCCCTCAGCTCGCTTGCTCTAGCACGTGGTGCCGCCATTTTGAGCTCCACTGCCCCCGTTTCGCTCCTCGCAACCGCCATTATTGTCTTTTGCCCAGCTCGGAGATTCAGCCCCATGCGCTGCATTTCACCCCGCAGTTGTTGCATATTTTTATCCATGTTGCTGTTTATTTGTTGCATATTCGTATCCATTATATTTTTCATTTGTTGCGCGATCATTTCCACCATCTGTGCGACGACCGATGGTTCAAGCAGGGCCGATCCGCCATAATCGGTCTCGGTTTCGTTGGGGGCCGGGGAAGGATTTTGACGGAGGGGGGTGGAGGGGGGGGGGGTTGTCATACACCACGGCCCCCGCCGCTGCGCCCATTGCGGACTCTGCATTTGTTTGTGGGGGGTGTTCAACCTGCATAATGGTCATGTTCTGCACGGTCATTTCGCCCTGAGCTATAATTTCTAACATTTCTAAATTCATTACCCCCTGCTCCCGTTCGCCTTGAACCGCCATCTTGCTTTGCGGAAATAATTTGAAAGCTCGTTTTTTTAATGGAACCGGAGAGTCGCCTCGCACACCCTTGATCCGGTTCCGTTAATTTTGTTGGAGGCGGGAGAGTTTGTTTTCCCACTCCTCGACACCAGTGTTGTAGAATTCCGCCCGCCGGCGAGCGAACGACCACATCTAACCAATAGCAGTCGCTTCGCCCACCGAACGGACAATCCAGTCGTGACTTTCTGGAACAACGCCAGAAACCAGTCACGGGTGGGTTTTTAATCCCACCACGGCCCAGTCCGTATTCTACCCGCGCGAAATAGGGTCAATCGCCGAATATCGATATACCGAAGTACCCGCGCGGGTAACCTACCCAGGGACAGTACCTCGGCAAAGGCCTGCTTGGACACGAACCGCTTAAGCGGTCCGTTCCGTTCTGCGATAACCGAGCGGGTATTATCGCCAGACCTCGCCGGACCCGATTCTATTTATCGGCTATTTAAAAACCAACTATATTCCGAGTGCAAGATGGGGCAGTTCAATGAGGGAATGGACGCAACGAACAGGTTTACATTCACACAAGGACATTTATTATAATAAAGCACGTATGCAATTAAACAAGGCAAAACACGTATGCAATTATACAAGCAACAAAAGCATGACAAAAGAACTACAACCGTCTACTTATTATGTACAGTCATTTGCCCTTAACAGCAGTTCCTATTTATTAGACGGGCACACAAACACACCCAAGAGATGGTGGCAGAGGCCTTTAATAACGAGCTCAAGCTCAGAGGACAGGTGAGCTGAAACCCATAACCTATCTCGAACCTCTCCACCTCGTGTGGTCTTCAGGTTGTTCGGACCCGGGCTCCAGCGAGAGCGAGCTGGATTCGATCGCTGAGCCGCGATCCTTCCCGAGCACCCGCGAATCCTCCCGCGCTTCTCAACACGTGCTGGTGAGACGAGGCGCCGATCCTTCCTGTCGATGTGTCGCTTCCCCGAGGAACCACCTCCACGAAGAGGTCGATGAATCGCACCAAGCCGGGAACCAAAATTGAGAACAAAGAGCTCCACGAACCAAGAAGAAGAAGCCACCGCTCGCAGCTCGATCCGAGCGACCGGCTTGACTTCCTTCCAAACAGGGCAGCTTGAAGCAAAAAGCTCTCCCGAGCCAAGCAGAAGCCGAAGCTCACGGAACCGTCAAAGCCAAGAGCCTCCAAAAACCCTCCTCGCGAGCCAGGCCTCAGCCGAAGCTCACTGAGCCAGCCGAAGCAAAAAGCTTCCGAAGGCCTCAACCCTAACGCAAGCCAAGCAGGACCCGACGGTCTCCTGAACGACTCCCCTCAACTCCCTTCTCCAACTCTGCCCCTGAACAAAAGAAAAAGATCTCCTCTTATCCTTCTCCCCCCCCCCTCCTCCACGCCCGGCGTGACTGATGCCCTCGTGATCCATCCCCCCACTCAACCACGGGTGGGAGGGAGTTGTTGGCATCATGAGTCACGGGCCGGCAGGGTTCTTCCTCTTCGCAGAAGAGGGGGAGGGATGTCTCCATTGTTCGTTCCCTAACTATTAAATCGATCCGCAGCGCATCTAATCAATTTCTGAACATTTAAACAACGAAAGGTGAGCTTTCTCGGGAACAAGCACTTATCGACATAGCTGACTAAAGGAACCTGTATGTTGTTTGCAATCGAATTCCCAAATTCGTAACAATATGTATATATAATATATACAATTATACGTATATACATATATGTGTGTGTGTTTATATGTCTATAATTATATGTATATAATTTATTTATATGTGTATATATGTACATAATTATATCGTGTGTGTGTGTATATATATATATATATATATATATATGTATATATATATATATATATGTATATAATATATTTGTATATAATATATATGTATATAATATATAAATATGTATTTATGTATGTATATATATATATATATATATATATATATATATATATATATATATATAATGTGTATATGTATATATTGTTGCGAATTCGCGCCCGCCGGCGTGCGGACAGCCACGTGACTCGAATCGCGGCACGTCGCCCACCGGACGGACAATTCAGTCGTGACCCTCTCGGACCAACGCCGGGAGCTAGTCACGGGTGAGGGTTTAACCTCACCACGATCGTGCCAATTGCCCACCCGCGCAGGATAGGGTCGCTCGCCAAATTCGATCTACCTAAGTACCTGCGCGAATGGTCGACCGGGCGATCGCACCACGCCACAGGCCGACTCCGGACATGAACCGCTTAAGCGGTCCGTTCCGTGCTACAGTGATAACCGAGTGGTGTTATCGTCGGCCTCGACTGTTCCGATTAATTATAGGGCGTATTAAGCCCACTACGAACCCTTTACGTGCAGCAGGATGGAGGATCAATAAAGACAAGACGAAGCCAAATGGGAAAACGGTTCACACAAAGCACATTTATTACGCGACACACGGAAAGCATATATATACAGCCATACACAATCAAAAATGCACATATAGCAATTAAAATAAAAGCAAGAGTTAAACCGAATACGCGTACACACGGAAACACATACATTTCTACCTTACAGACGGCGCCAACACACATTTACTCAAAAGCAAAGGAAAGAAGCCACCTTCATAGACAAGGGGGCAGACGGGGCCCGTGGGCCTTTACGGCGTGGGACTTGGCAGACCGAACGAGTCCCACGAGACCGTTGCAGGTTACCTGCACCCTCACAGTGTGATGGTTTGGCGAACTCTCTCCGGCGCTCCTTGTACGAACGCGCAGGTCCGCGCAACACAGCTGGCAGAGCGGCGCCTCCAGTCCGCGTCCCCTCCGCGACGTCCGGACTCTCCACCGACTGCAAGCTCCAACGAGCGGGTCGCTCTAGGGACCGCTTCTCCAAGACCCAGACGGGCAGAAGACCATGAACCGCCGACTGACACTGACACTCTCACCGACCGCCCTGACCTGACCTCCTCTGACCTGACTTCCTACGCGGCGCCTCCGTGCGCCCTTTTATTTCCCCGGCACCCCGCTCCTCCCTTCGCGGCACGCGGGGGGGGGGGGGAACATTCCACTAGAGAAATCGGGGTGGGAGTTGCGTTCCAACCGTCATTCTTGTTTACCAGGGAAATCGGGGTGGGAGTTGTTACCTTCGCAAACTTCGTTTGACGAAGATATTGTATTGACCCCTGTGTATTTATTTATTGGTAAATATGTGTGCGGACAACATTGCGCAAAAACTGCTGTACCGATTTACTTAAAATTTTCAGAGATGATGTGCAGTTACTCAAGGACGCCAGGCGAAGCTTTTGGGAGCGATCGGATCAAAGGTCAAGGTCAAGGTCACAAAAAGGTCAAAATCGTTTTTTTGCGATTAAAGTGTCAATTTTGTTCCGATTTACATCAAATTAAGTCCAAAATGTTCAGTATTCAAATCACGATCCACTGATATAGCGTATGGTGTAGTGTTTGCAACCCTAGTTAGTCTGTGGAAGTCAAAGGTCAAGGGGGTCACCAAAATGGAGTTTTTGATTGGGAAGTGTTGTGGACAACATTACACAAAAACCACTTCGCAGATTGTCATAAAATTTTGTGGATGTGTTTGGCATCATGAGAGGACAAATTTATTAGATTTTGGGAGCGATCGGATCAAAGGTTAAGGTCAAGGTCACAAAAAGGTCAAAATCGTTTTTTCGCGATTAAATTGTCAATTTTGTTTTGATTTACAGCAAATTAACTCCAAAATGTTCAAAATTAAATTCCCCATCCTCTACTATGACACATGGTAGAGTACTTTTGTCACCCAAGGCAGCGGTTGGGGGTCAAAGGTCAAGGGGGTCACACAAATTCACATTTATATCGGAAAGCGTTGTGGACAACTTAATGCAAAAAAGAACAAAACGCAGAGAGGCTTTCATTGTTTTGGATTTGTTTGGCATCATGAAAGGACAAATCCATTCGATTTTGGGAGCGATCGGATCAAAGGTCAAGGTCACAAAAAGGTCAACATCGTTTTTTCATGATGAAAACGGTTAATATGTTTCCGATTTACATCAAATTAACTCCAAATTGTTCAGTGTTCAATTCCCCATCTTCTGAAATGACACAAGGTATAGTACTATTGTCACCCTAGGTAGCGGTTGTGGGTCAAAGGTCATGGGGGTCACGAAATGCATATTTGTATTGAGATGCGTTGTGGACAACTTAATACAAAGGTAACTAGTGGCTGCGGCGAAGGTATGCGCTCTACGAGTGCCCGTTCTAGTTCTCCTTTGGTGTCCGTGGAGATGTTGACGGTTGCTGGAGGAGTGGTGAGGATGGCGTGGTTGTTGAGAGGCAGGTGTGGTTGTGGTTGTTGTGAAGCAGCGTTGTGGTTGGTGGTTGTTGTGTGATGGCGGTTGAGACGTAGTTGGTTCAAAATAAAGATAGAACAGAAAAACGGCTATCTCAACGCGTTGCAGCCCGAATGAATCACATAAGTTCCCTCTAGACAACGGATTTGGGGCTAACTACACATGTACTTAGAGATATCTCACCTACGGGCCCTTCATGATGTAATACGAATTTCCACAGCCATATATATATATATATATATATATATATATATATATATATATATATATATATATATATATATATATATATATATATATATATATATATATATATATATATATATATATATATATATATATATATATATGTTGTTACGGTTGTGGAAATTCACAGAACACCATTCAGGTTTCCGAGAGATCAGTTATGTCGATAAGTGTGTGTGCAGATTAGATTTCCCCAAAGATGTTTAACGGGCAATTATTCGTGTAACCGGGCTGTGATCTTTGAGTCAGCCATTATTCTTTTGCTGTCTTTATTTTGGAACAACCACTACTTCAACACCCACAACCGCCTTTCAACAACCACGCCATCCCCACCACAGCGCCAACCACAACCGCCTTTCAACAACCACGCCATCCCCACCACAGCGCCAACCACAACCACCATCTCAACAACCATGCCATCCCCACCACAGCGCTAACCACACTGCAACAACATCTCAGCAACTCCCGCCCCGATATCCATCAGAACGGGAAAACAGAAATGACGGTTAGAAAACAACAACTGACCCCAGCCGAGCTCTGTTGGAATTTTCCCTCAGAAGGGTGAAAGAAACATAATGTCCGTAATCGGGCCAAAAGAGCGGGCCAAAGCCGAGCCGAACCCCCCTGGAATGTCCCCCCCCCCCCGCTTGCGCCGTGAAGGGAGGGGGCGAGGCGCCGGGGCGATTAAAGACCGGGCTGAAACGCCAAGAGGTCAGTCTGGGTTCGCCGTGGAGTTGAGTGGAAGTCTGGGTGCAGAGGTGAGCTGCAATCGTCAGCAGTCTGGGAATGCAGCGGAGTCTGTCAGCGAGGGGAAAGAGATTCCCTCTGCTTGGTCTCTCTCCTTTCTCGACGGAGGCGCCACTGGAGCCAGAGAGGAGTCGCCAGCCGGATCGCAGTTGAAGGCACGGGTGGAGTCCAGCGGAGTGCGGGCAGGGCCACCGAGGGTCGCCGAACCAAGGCCCGGCGAGTCACCACGAGGGTGACAGGTAACCTGCACGGCCTCTCGGCGCTCTTGCGGTCTCCACAGCTCCGCGAACTATTAAAGACCCACGAGGTCCAGTTCTGCCCTTCCCTTTCCTGGGGTTTCTTTGAATGAATGTCGTGGCGCCTTGTCCTTCAAGTAATGAACTGTTAAGTGAATGTGTACAGAATAATAGAGCGGTTGTAGTTCTTTGTCTTGCTCATTCCTGCATTGCTTTATTGACTACATCAGTGGTTTTCAAACTTATTTTGGTGGCAACCCAATTTCAGAACCTCAACATGGCACGTCCCAAAAGATTCAAAACCCAATTCATAATATATAAGATAAGATTTCATACAACACAACAACATTTACTGTTTACTTTATTCACCATCGTCATGTTTTCATGGACGAGTAAACTGAGACTAGCCGACAGTATCCAAATAGTACAGTTGAATGTTTCAGAAGTTTAGTCCGAATGACATTTAGATATATCAGTGAGAAGGATGAGCCTGTTTTTCAGAAACCAACTTCTCTATTCGTGGAGAAGCGGATGACAATGTCAGGATTGGGAAATGCTCCATTTCTAGGTGATTTCTGTACTTTGTTTTAATCACCACCATAGTGGAGAACGACTGCTAAACAAAAGTATGATTAAGGATATGGCATGAGAACCTTAATGGCGTGTCGTGACAGGGTCGGGTACGACGGCAGCATTTTGCACCAGAATGTTGACAACGAATTCGTCCGCGCAAGAGCCTGCGCTCCTGAATCCTGCTGGAGCTGTACAAGCTCTTCCTGTGCTGTATCATCTTCATCAGCAATCGAGTCCAGTGGAGCCGTGAAAGGGTCCCGAACCACAGAAAAGGACTGCATATCCAGCTCAGGGAAATGGTGCTCAAACTGTTCAATGAGCGACTGAAGGTGATGTGCTATCTCCCCAGAAAGATTGTCGAGCTCAGTATCATCGTACTGGCAGGTCGTTAGATGCTCCACCAGACGGGGGAAAAGGCTGAAGCACTTAACAGCTGCTTTTTCTGCCAGTAATTTTAGAGTCGCCAGAAATCCGCTCATTTTGTCGTGAAAAATTATGAGGTTGGCGTCTTTGCATTGGAGGGAGCGGTTGAGGACATTGAGACGCTCAAAGATGTCAACGAGATAGCACAGTTCTGACAGCCAAGAGTCCGACTCAAGCAACGCTACCCATGCCGTTTTCCCTTGTGTGCGTAGGAACTCCTTCAGTTCATCTTTGAGCTCGTAAACGCGCAGAAGAAGGTTTCCTTGAGATAACCATCTGACTTGAGTGTAGAATAGTAAATTATTATGGTCGGCGTCCATCTGGCAGAATAGCCTGAATAACCTAGTGTTGAGGGCGCTCGATTTGATGTGATTCACTATTTTTATGACTTCTGAGAGCACGCTCTGCAAGGTTTCTGGCAAAGTACGAGAGGCGAGCGCTTCTCGGTGAATCATACAGTGTACCATGGAGGTCTGAGGAGCCACCTCAAGCAATTTAGCCTTGAAACCAGAACGCACTCCTAACATTGCTGGCGCACCGTCTGTTGTAGAACCGAACAACTTTCCGAAGTCCAGATCATGGTCACGATAAAACTGCTATACTTTCCAAAAAATGTTCTCGCCTTTGGTGGTGGCCTCCAATGGTTTGATGAGCAGAGGCTCATCGACAAAGTTATCAGCCTTGATGAAGCGGACCCAGACGATGAGTTGCGCGTACAATGCGATATCAGTGGACTCCTCCAACTGTATGGCGGGCCACGGCGATTCCTTGATCTTCTGTACGACCTGAGCCGTTATGTCCAGACTCGTATCTTCAATTTTGTGTTGGATGGTGTTGTCAGAGAGGGGTATAACTGCCAGTTTCTTCGCCGCTTCCTCCCCAACCATCAGAGATACCATGTCATTTGCACATGGCAGCACGAGCTCTTCCACATTGGAGTGAGTCTTTTTAGTCTTAGCAACATGGAGCGACACTCGATACGAGGCCTCTAATGCCCGAGATTTGATCTGATGGCATGTACCCTCTCCATCAAGACGCGTATTCTTGAGTGCAAGAAGTTTCCTCTCAAAGAGCGCTCTCTCCTTATCCTGATAAGGCGCATGTTTTGTAGTCAAATGCCTCTGCAACTTATTTTGTTTCATAGACTCCTTAGAAAGAACTTCGAAACAAATCACACACTAAGGCCTCTGTGCCCCATTTTTATCCACCACGTAGTAAAATCCAATGTCCAGAAATTTATCCTGGTAAGAACGTTCTCGAGATTTGCTGGTGGTCGGTGCTGCCATCACAAATAAGGTCTCGTACCTTATTTGTCGTACAAATAAGTCGTACCTGGAGACGTGAATAGACGTTAATGATAGAGTTAGAGTCTGAGTCTGAGAGGCGGTGGATCAAACCACTAATTTCCCGCCAAAATGAACCGCCCTTCAGCGAGCCCGCGCATCAGCTGGATCCCATTCCAAGCGTCATGTTGCACTGGTTCCCATACTTTGAACGAACCGTTTATATTACATCCCATAAAAGCGAACACGGATCAAAAATAGACTTTTTTTTTCGCTGTAAGCAGACGCGCGCGACCCCACAAAATTTGCTCGGCGACCCCGCTTGGGGTCGCGCCCCCGGGTTTGAAAAACCAAGGACTACATGATTGCATACGTGTTTGGTTGCATACGTGTATGACTGCTTATGTGTGTATAAATAAATGTCCTTGTGTGAATGTTGACCTGTTCGTTGCATCTTTTCCCTCGATTGAGCTGCTGTATTGCGTTCGGGATATTAGCTGGCTTTTAAATAGCCGATAAAGTAATCGGATCCGGCGGGGCCTGGCGATATACACCGCTCGGCAAATCGCAAACGGGGTGAGCTGCTTAAGCGGCTCGTTTCCAAGCAGGTCCAGTTGAGGTGTAAATCCCTGGCATTTCTGTCTGCGCACATACTTAGGTAAATCGACAATTCGGCGATCGGACCCTATCGCGCGCGGACAGAATAGTTGGCTGATTTACGGTGTGATTAAGAACACACCCGTAGCTGGATTTCGGCGTTGATCCGAAAGCTGCGACGAGGTTTGCCACGTCCGGTGGGCGCACGGCTGCGATTAGTTAAAAACGGTTGCCCGCACCCCGGGGTGGCGGGAAAACTACAGCAATATATATCTGCATATGTATGTATGTATACATATATATATATATATATATATATATATATATATATATATATATATATTTATACACTACTGGTCAAAAGTTTTAGAACACTCCCATTTTTCAGTTTTTCTGAAATTTAAGCAGCTCAAATCCAGTGAATAACCTGAAATGGTGCAAAGCTAAATGGTAAACTGCCAGAGGTTAAAAAAAGTTTAGGTTACCAAGAACTGAAAAATAATGTGAATTTCAGAGTTGTTAAAAAAGGCCCTTTTCAGGGAACAAGTAATAGGTTAGCAACTGCAGCTGTTCTGCAGTCATGGAAATAAATTAAGCCTTGAAAGTTGATGCAAACAATTCCTTCAGGTGTCCCAACTTTTGTTGACTAGTTACAAACCCTTTGTCTGTATAAAAGCAGTGTTAGAAGAGACTGTGTTGCTGCACCCTCTGAAGAATTAATTATTTGGACAATATTGCACTGCAGGAAGTAGTATATTGTAATCATAATGGCAAGAAAAAGACGATTAACAAAAGAAGGCAGACAGACCATTATAACCCTGAAAAGTGTAGGTGTTTCCTTTCGAGAAATTACAAAGGAAGCCAAGGTGTCAGTAAGTAAAGTTTCTTCCACCTTCAAAAGGCACTTGGAAACTGGAGGAAACTCTAACAGGAAGAGGTCTGGCAGACCCAAAGCCAAAACACAATCAGAAGACAAGTTTCTGAGAGTCAACAGCTTGCTTGATCGGCGGCTCACAGGACAGCAGCTTCAAGCACAGCTTAACACTGGTCGAAGTAAGGAAGTCTCAGTTTCAACTGTGAAGAGAAGACTTCGAGCAGCACGTTTAACAGGTTGAGTGGCAGTAATAAAGCCATTGCTAAGATGGTAAAATAAGAAAAAGATGCTTGCCTGGGCCATGAAACACCACCAGTGGACTACTTAAACTGGAAATAGGTCTTATGGACCAATGAAACAAAATTTGAAATCTTCAGTTCATCACGCAGGATTTTTGTACGCCGTCGAGTAGGCGAAAGGATGATTCCTCAGTGTGACACCAATTGTCAAACATGGAGGAGGAAGCATGATGATCTGGGGCTTTTTTGCTGGATCCAGAGTCGGCGACTGGCACCCTGAACCAAAAGGGCTACGACAGCATTTTTCAGCGCCATGCAATCCCCTCTGGTCTCCGCCAAGTTGGTCAGGGGTTCATCCTACAGCAAGATAAGACCCAAAACATACCTCCAGGCTATGTCAGAACAACCTTAGAAGAAAAGAACAAGATGGTAGGCTTCAAACCATGGAATGGCCAGCACAGTCTCCAGACTTGAACCCCATCGAGAGCAAAGCAACCTCCAAGTGCAACACATTTGTGGGAACTTCTGCAACAGTGTTGGGAACTTCTGCAACAGTGTTGGGAAGAACTTTCCGAACAATATTTGATTTCCATTGCAGAAAGAATGCCAGGAGTTTGTTTGGCTATTTCCCTGCAAAAGGTGGCTACTATGATGAGTCAAAAATTTAGATTAAATTTTGTTCAGAAAAACGATTCCATGATTTCTTTTTCATCTGCAATTGTTTACTTGTTCTCTGCTTTAATTTCAGAGTACATTGAAACATTAAACTGCTTAAATTTCATTAAAAGCTGGAAAAATGGGGGTGTTCTAAAACTTTTGACCAGTCATGTATGTATGTATATATATATATATATATATATATATATATATATATATATATATATATATATATATATATATATATATATATATATATATATATATATATATATATATATATATATATATATATATATATATATGTGTGTGTGTGTTCAACGTGGTTGCGATGAGAGAAAGAAGCATGTAAAAAAAAAAACTTTGTAAACTAGAAGGGCACTCTGTAGAGAACATACCTCCACCACGTAATGCCTGATCCACGCGAACATATTGGGCCGAATACATGTTTGAAATATCATGCTATGCAGGATGATATCGTTTTGGCCCAATCTCTCAATGGTGAAGAATCACTTTAAAAATGATATAATTCTCGTATCCAGATCTGGATTCGGATCATAACCAAAATTGAATCAATTTGTCGTCACACACCCAACCTCTCCACCAATTTTCATCTGAATCCGTCTTCAACTTTCTAGGATATGATGCACACAGACAGACAGACAGGTGTGAAAACATAACCTCCTTCACCTTCGGTGGCAGAGGTAATAACCGTTTTTAATATTTAAACAACAGTTTGATCCAGAGGTGGGTGGTGGTTGTGCTGGGTCGTGGACATGTATTTATGCTAAGATGTGCATGATTTAATGTATTATCATGAAATAGAATGTGTGGATGAGAGTTGTAATTATGTGATCGTACATTAAATATTTGAGCGAGTAGAGTCTGATTATTGATGTTACATTTATGGATTGACTCACTGCATGGACGCAACTGAGGCTGTGGATCTACTGATGTACGTAATCTACTGATGTGGATCCATGACTGAGGTTATGGATCCGCTGTTTGGAGAGGTTCTGGGTTGAAAGGATCGAAACCTCGAGGAAGAACGGTGCCCAGCTGATGATCCATGCGGTCGGGAAACCAATCTGTTGCTTTATGTTCAGGTTCTTACTTTAGGTAAGGGAACTATGTGTTGAAGTTCACAATTTAAATCGTTAAATATAGTATGTTGTGAAATTTACATCATTTACAGCAATCTTTACAATCATATTATGTTTTAGGAATAGGAGGTACTGTGTGTGCGTGCGTATGTACGTACGTACACTCTGGTCGTGATTATGCTTTCCCCACTATTCTTATCCATTCTCCTCCACCACTCACACACCCTCCCCGAGTTAATTTAAGTTGATAAACTGTTGGATTGAATTGGAATAGTTTTAGACGTAGTGCAGGCTTGATCAGCCAAATGGCCTCCTTCTGCGTCTCAGTTCCTTGTATGTATCCTCGTGTAATAATTTGCTCTAATCTATCGGGGCATTCTTTCAGCAGTCCAAACACAACCAGAATGTTTTTATTCATGATTGTATTGCTTTGTTTTTCACATTTATACTACTGTGTTAAGAGACAGCCTAACTCATTATCCCTCTGAACTACTTTTGGGACTTCTACATTGAGACTCAAAGATAAACTGAGAGCGATCCACTTTGTAACTTGCGAAATCTAAGATTCACAAGACTTGGTTGGTGGAGTCTATTATTCTGTCTGTATGTCAATCGCCTACAGGCCACAATTCTACACCCATCTTCACAAAACTTAACCACCTGGTGGAGGTTGTCAAAAGCTATGCCTATTGTTTTTAAGTTCAAAGGTCAACGTCTCAGAAAATTGTCATTTTTCATCCGATTCATTTTAAATTTGAACAGGGTTTGCATTTTGGTTCACTGAATTGATTCACCAATCAAAAGCTTGAAGCTTATAATTTTTGAATTGCAAAGTGCAAGGTCGCAGCGACTTGCACAAGTACCGGTCAATAACTGCTTTGTTTGTCTGTCAGTCGCCAACAGGTCACAATTCTATACTGATAGTCATGAAACTTAGCCAACAGTTAGAGCTTGTCAGAGGTCGAGGTTGCAGTGAGGTCATGTTTAATGACATACATTTTGCGATAACTTGGCAGAGTCATTATTGAGACTTCCGGTTTACTTCCCTACATTTGACTTGACTAGCACTTTAAAACCAGTGGTTGGTCGATTACTTCCAGTCAGCCATTTTTGCAAAGCGGTCAAGGTCAAAAATTAGGACCTCAAGGTCGAATTTCCAAAATCGTCATTTTTCATCCGATTGATTTATAATTTGAATCTGGTTTGCAAACTGAGTCACTGAATTGGTTCACCAAAAATCAGAACGATCGATTTAGCCATTTTGACATGTCAATGGTTTTCTTGACACCAATTTCATCCAATTTTAATCAAATGGGGGGACTTTTCGTGATTTTATTATTGCAACATCTCAAAAACTTTTCAAAAAATGGAATTGAAACTTACAAGGTCAAGGCCATCCGAAATGTATAAAACACCTGTTAGGCCGCAGTTAGAAAATTTATCGGCAAAATTTGTTTTGCATAGCAATCATCACGTAAAACACTTGATTGGTCAAGTTTTAGAAATTGCCAAATTGCTGGCAACTTTTTTATTTGGATTTCGCAAGTGTTATGCCATACACAACATCTGTCGTTTGTTTATTTATTTGTTTTATTCATTGATTTTATTTATTTATTTCCAATGCAACAGACAGTGCCTTTGCTGCTTCAAGGAGTACAAGACGCTCGAGGGTTTTAGCCAGCTGGTCATGGAGCTTATCCGCCTGGCTGTGAGCCTGGTTCAGTACCTTCGTGATGGCTTGGTTCCTGCTGGTGACGAATGTGGACAAGTGGACCAGCACAGCGTGCTTGAGGTATACTACATGGGGCATTGAAAAGGATGTGCGAATGAGATACTCACGAGTATCCCAAGACAGGCAAATGTATTTTTTTTTCTTTCAATGTACAGTTATACGGTACTGTGCAAAAGTTTGGATAATTTTTACCTTTGGAATGATATCCCCCTTTAAATATTTGTTGGAAGTTAGAAGTTTTCAACAGGTAGATAATACAAATTTCTGTGAAAGTTAATTTAATATCACAGTTACCTTTAAGTATATAAAATTAATTCAGAAATTAATTTTTTTTATTTTTTGCTTTACATATTATATTATCATGTGCAAGTATAATATCCATTTTCCACAAAGAAAATATGCAGGAATCAGTTTGGGATTTTTGTACAGTAAATTGTAATAAAATATTGAAGTAATCAACACCAGTTACATTAATGTGAATTACAAGGAACCACAATAAATGTTGCAAATTAGTGAATACAGTAAACTCTCAAATATCACGGGGGTTATGTTCCTGTAAAATGCCACGAGAGTTAAAACCACCATAGTGAACACCAAGGGCCAATGAGAAAAAGGGGGGGAGGGGGTGATCGGTTCCTGGGCTTTGATGAAATATTGAGGAAGGTCGGCGGTGGCCAGAAATAAACACATCACAAATGAAATATACATGCAACAAAAAAAAAAAAAAATTTATATATATATATATATATATATATATATATATATATATATATATATATATATATATATATATATATATATATATATATACACACACACAGTAGACTAGGTGTAAGTCGTCACCATCGAGACCGAGAAAAAAGTGACGACTTAGAAATGTGACGACTTACGCTTATGTGAACATTCATGATGACTGTGGGGTGAAGGATGAAATCGTGCGTGGCCTGGACACATATGTGTGAGAGCCGGCTATTGTACCAAAAGGAAAACACAATCTTCGGGGCATAGGTGGGGGTGAGTTGGTGAGTTGGAAAGTGATCAAGTAAAGATGGAATTCATGAATCAGTTTATCAAAAGTAAAGATAATGAACAACTGCAAGACAACTCGTATACCATCGGTGATGGTATGGTGACAAATTACATGACACACAGTCATTGTGGTGATGATTACCACTCAATGCCCATGTGTAAGTGAGTGCGGTAATGTACAAAACAAGCCAAGATAAAACCATGATCGGACTTCAACACTAAGCTCGATCGATCCTTTACTGCTTCGCAAAGTAATCCGTTATGTTTGAATGCCTCAAACTCTTGGGAATCTGGTGCATGAGAAAGGATTCAAACCGGTCATTGTATTCCATGATGTTGGCTGGGCAATCCTCCACCGAAAGACAGTATCGGCCGAATATTTGTCCGAATCGGCCGAATCGGCCGAAACCGAATATTTGGCTGAGCCGACATTTGCCGAAACCAGATGATGAGCACGTCATCGACATCTTCAAAGGACACACATTTCACGCATTTCACACTTCCCACCGGCCTCACGATCTTCTCCACTTGTCCAAATATCTTGCCCTTATTCTTCAAGATATCATTCAATGTCTGCCGTTTGATGTCCAACTTCTCAGCTATGTCTGTTTTCTTCATCAGTGGATTTGCCTCACAAAACTGGATAATGTCGTATTTTTCTTGGTAGGTTTTAGTTGTAAGCTTATGCTTAGTCGCCTTTGTCCTGTCTGCAGTGCAATCAACGTGTGTACGCAGTTATAAATAGCCTATCACTGGCGGTGTACACCAATGAGCGAGCATCACGATTCCATGAAATCGGGCTTCTCACGAGGCAGCAGTTCCGTGTGACGAGTTAGGAGTGGTAATTTACTTGAGTTTCCATTACGTGGGAATGGACAACATCTGACGACTTAGAGATGACGACTTACAGAGGGATGACCCTTTATTCAAAGGGATTTAACATGAGATAAATTCGGGACTTTTTGACGCTGCCGACTTAGGCGAAGTGACGAGTTACACACTGCCGACTTACACCTAGTCTACTGTATATATATAAAGCATGTTGGCATTGAAATAAATGTGTAAATAAAATAAATACCACATAAAACTAGAAGGGCACTCGGTAAAGCACATGCCTGATCCGGTAGAACATGCGTGCCGTAGCCAACCTGCAGCCAACCTCCCTGGATGTGCCTGCAAGAGAAAACTTAATTGAAGATTGCAGTGAAGGATTGTTCGAATGGTGGAGAAAGCCAAACACATTCAAGCTGACCTTCAGACACAAGGTACAACTGTTTCAACTCGCACCATCTGTCACCAACTCAGTGAATGGGGGTTTGATGGCAGGATACCCAGGAGGACCCCCACTGCTGATATATATATATATATATATATATATATATATATATATATATATATATATATATATATATATATATATATATATGTATGTATATACAATCATGCACCACTTAACGACGGGGTTACGTTCTGAGAAACGCGTCGTTAAGCGACGTCGTCGTTGTGCGAACATAATTTTATTTTTTTTTCGTTTTCGTTTTCGAACATCGTACTTACACAAAACTACACACCTAGGCTATATGGTATAGCCTATTGCTCCTCGGATACAAACCTGTACAGCATGTTACTGTACTGAATACTGTCGGCAATTGTAACACGCATCCAAGAGAGACTGAAGTCACGTTAGTTTTACCTTTGTGCTGTTCATGACGGCCATTGGTGTTCTTAGCAGTAGCTTACAATCGCCTCTCGCATCGATTATAGAAAGATGAATAAATAGCGTTTGGATTTTATAAACATGTAATCATTGCATCGATGTTATAATTTATAAATGAAGAAACGAGCTCCTGTCAATTGTGATATATATTTTCGGAACAGTGCGATTGTTTTAACAACATGAAAAGCTTCACCAAAAAGAAACTTGTGTTTTAATTTCGAATGTAACAACGATTTATTCGCGGAATTCTTCAATTCAAACGTAATTTACTTGCGAGAAGGTAAACGTGCAAACATTGGTTCAGTTTGAAAGCCGATTTCCTTGAATCCCAATTTAGCACGACCCTGCTTTTTTTCGCGATGACATTTTATGGACCTCAACGATCGCATTATAACAGGGGCCACACTGTCGTTTATTATCATTATGAAGTATTATGTACTGTATAGCGTACATAATTGTACGTGCTATTTTTATACGACTGGCAGCGCTACGTCAGCTTCATCACTCGGTGATAGGAATTTTTCAGCTACATTTTTTTTTTTCATTTTTTTTGTTTTTTTTTTCAGAGCTGGCAGATCCGTCGTATATGCGATCCGTCGTTGCCCGAATATATATATATATATATATATATATATATATATATATATATATATATATATATATATATATATATATATATATATATATATATATATATATATATATGAAAGCCCGACTGGAGTTTGCCAAAACATACCTGAACAAGCCAAAATCCTTCTGGGAGAATGTCCTGTGGGTCCAAATTAGAGCTTTTTGGGAAAGCACATCATTTATAAGTTCACAGAAAACAAAATGAAGCCTTCAAAGAAAGGTCTTCAAAGAAAGAAAAGAACACCTTCCCTACAGTCAAACATGGTGGAGGTTCAGTGATATTTTGGGGTTGCTGTGCTGCCTCTGGCAATTGGTGCCTTGAATGTGTGCATGGCATCAGGAAATCAGGAGATTACCCAGGCATTTTGGAGTGCAATGTTCAACCCAGTGTCAGAAAGCTGAGTCTCCGTCGAAGATCATGGGTCTTGCAGCAGGACAATGATCCCAAACCCACTTCAAAAAGCACCCAGGAATGGTTCAAGACAAAACACTGGACTGTTATGAAATGGCCAGCAATGAGTCTAGATCTAAATCCCATTCACACCTGTGGGGAGATCTGAAAACAGCAGTTGGGAAAAAGGCACTCTTCTAATCTTGGAGAACTGGAGCAATTTGCACAACCCGCCCTATCCGTTTCCCTTCCACATTTCTCCTGTCTCTGTTCCCCAATGTTTTGTTTTTTTCCTTCCCTCTCCCACCCCACTTGTCTTCTGCTGCCCTTGTTGTACGTTTCCATGTGTTAGCTCTCATACGAGCCTCGACGGTGTAAAACTAGAGGGGAAGCACTCGGTAGAGTGCAAAACCTCCGCCGCCAATACTGCTGGGTCACTTAAGTGAACCTGATATCCTATTCATTGTAGGTCAAAACGGATTAGACTCTACTGAACCACGATTGAATAAACTAAACTAGATCGACGTGCATGTAGAAATGCCAAAAAAAAAAATCAAAATTTTTTTGAAAAAAAAGTTGCAAAATTTCTGGTTTTTCTCTGACAAATTTTTTTTTTTTGGGGGGGGGGTGGTTGGAATCACTTATAACATGTAGAAATGCAAAAAAAAATTCAAATATTTTTCAAAGAAAATCGAAATTTAAAAAAAAAAAAAAATTTTTTTTTGGACCAAGTCCAAAATCTAATGGCATGATCCTTGGACTATACCTAATCCCCCCACCAAGTTTCGTTGAAATCCGTCCAGGAGTTTTTCCGTAATACTGTTCACAAACAAACAGACAGGGGTGAAAATGGTAACCTCTGTCCATCTTCGATGGCGGAGGTTAAAAATAAAAATATATACAGAAAAAATAGAGAAGAGTGGTCCAAACTGCCAGTAGAGAGGTGTAGGAAGCTCATTCATGGTTATAGGAAGCGCTTGACTCCAGATATTTTGTCCAAGGGCCATGCTACCAAATATTAAGTCGAGGGTGTCAATAATTTTGTCAATGCCATTTCTTTTTATTTTCTGATTTAAAATGATATATTAAGTTGTGAATCAAAAACAAAGGTTCTGTAATATTAACAGTGAAATAAAGAATTGTGGAGAACAAATACTTTTGTCAATTTCAACTTATTTTTGAGAAAATTGTGAGTTATTTGAAAAAAGTGTAAGGGTGCCAATATTTTTGGCCACAACCGTACATTCTTTTGTTTCTCTGAATCAAAAGTTTACTTTCGCAGTTTGTTTACTTTAGCAGTTTGTTTCATGTGCATTTATAAAGGCGGTTAGTTTACAATAATAAACATATGACTATCACTGATATATAATTCGATGAATTAACTCGAAAGTATGAATATCATTGGAATAACCCATGCTTTTGCAGAGTATTGCATGTAATTTAGAAAAAAAAAATGTTGCCAATTATATACACGTACAGGTATTGGACAAAAAAAAATGGAAGCACCAATGTAAAGTCACTTAATAGGGTGTTCAGCCACCATGTGTGGCCAGTACAGCCGGCATGTGCCATGGCGTAGAGTCCACCAGCGTCTGGAATTCTGCAGGAGGGATGCGGCACTATTCTTCCATGAGAAAGTGAATCGACTCACCTGTTTGATGGAGGTGATAAACAGTCTCTTTCTCCTGCATCGTTCCAGAATATCTCATAAATGTGTGATTGGGTTCAGATGTGGAGACTGAGAAGGCCATGAAATATGGATAACATCAGTGTCATGCTCATCAAACCATTAGGTGACCACACGTGCTCTGTGAATGGGGAATCGCTATCCTGGAAGACGCTTCTCCCGGCCAGAAAGAAATTCTTCAACGTGCGGTGAAGATGATCACTCAGTACCATTAAATAGCGATTGGCATTGACCTTGCCTTCTAAGGGAATGATGCACTCAAACCATGCCAGGAAAATGCACCCCGCAAAATTGGAGAACCACCCTAACCCTTCACTGTTGGAACCAAGCCCTCAGGGTTGTAGACATCTTTAGGTTGGTGCCACGCTTGCACTCGTCCGTTTGTCGAGAACATGGTGAAGGATGATTTATCTGACAATATCACATTTCTCCACTGCTCGGTTGTCCATTGCCTGTGCTCTTTGGACCACTGGACTTGCAAACGTGCATTATTCCAGGTGTGGTGAGCGGTTTGTGCACTGCAACCCAACTGGTATCCCACTTTGGAGTTCTCGGTAGACTGTTTTTGATGAAACTGGCTGCTCACGCCCCAAGTTGAAATTGCTCGCCTTCTTTGCCTTGCACTTCAAATTAATGCACGGATATGACTATCCTGGAGTATGGGCTTCCACACACTGTTCCCTTTGCTCTTGATGTCTTTACCTCTGATTTCCATGCCAACATCACCTTAGACACCGTTGTTCGTGTAACATCATCAAGTTGAGCTGTCTTTCTCATTGAAATTCCTGCCAAATGTGCCCCAACAATCACCCCTTCTTTCAAAGTCACTGAGGTTTCATCTTGTTGCGATGCTAGCCATAATTATAGGCAACCAGGCCTGTGCAACATTTTTTTTTTAATATATATATACATGACCCGAAGCATGCTGGGATGTTATTTGCTTAACACATGGGCCATACCTGTGTGGAAGCCGTTGCTTTCACTATATTTGGTGTTTCCATTTTTTTTGTCCACCACCTGTATATCGGAAGGAAAGTTAAGTTTCCAGTTCTTGAACTGTTGTGAATATCTCGTCCATATAACTTTTTGAGCGCACCACACATGCTTAAGGTCTACAATCGTCGCAATTGTATAATCTTTAATAATATTATTTTTCGAAATTGGAAAATGATTTTTGTAAACTGTTAACTTGAAAACTTTAATTTTATTTTAAATATTTTTTTTAAATATTCTCTTCAGCCAAGTGACGGTGTGTCTGAGGAGGCCGATGAAGGAAAGGACCCAAACACAGAGTCCTCGAATGGAAGGGCACACTGTGGTACCGAGTCTGCTGAAGATTTACAGGAAACCGAAAAAGAAGGACCTGAGGTTTCCTCTGTGAAAGCATGCGAGACTTCTGAAAACTGGGACACCTGGAGTGTGGAAGAGAGGGGGAAGCTCCTGCTGTCAGTAGCCAAGATTTTCCAAATCCAATTTCCTCTTTACACGGCCTACAAGCACAATGCACATGCAACCATTGAGGTACGATATTGAAAACGACTCTTATGACAATTATTTTCTAAAATTTTCACTCTCCTTCTTGTTTTCTTGGTACTTCTGTTAAATATTGCATTGGTGTTTATTCAAAAGTTATTTTTCTCTCTCGTGGTCTTGACTCAAGTACACCGAGCCGTGTTTGATCTATGCTTCCATGGAATGGTAAGAGGGCACATGGTAACGCGTTTCTTCTTTCTCTCAGGACATTTCAACGACAGAGAGCAATTTTTTGGGTGCTTTTTGTGACATGAATGTAAGTCGAGTTTTATCCAAATGTTTGCAATTTTGATGGTAATTGTGGGAATTGTTTGTTGATTGTAATAATTATTACCTTTGCCAATAAGGGTCTTTGTGATGTCTTTGGAACAGTACTTGAACATTGTGCCTTGATAAAATGCGAGTATTTCCTTTTTTTTTTTAATTATTATTTTTTCCTGGGAAAATATTTTGTGACGTATTTTTCAAAAGCTTCGACATTGAGACGTTCTCGATTCAAAATCTGAAATGGAGTGATGAAATGGAATTTTTTTCCCCTCGCATTTTGAGTCATTTGTGTAATGCTGACCTCTGTATTGTATGCATGTCTTATTAGGATGTAGAGGTTCCCCTGCACTTGCTGCGATATGTCTGCCTGTTCTGTGGGAAGAATGGGTTGGCACTGATACGCGAGTGCTTCGAACACGGCACTCCAGATACTCTCCCGTTTCCCATCGCCCATGCGATCATTAGCATCGTCTCCAATGTGAGCTGCACAGGCATTGTGCATTGTTTCGTCACTCCGTTTCATTTTCATTTCGAAAAACTGTCGATATATGTGTCGTAGCAATTATCCACAAAATATGGTAAAGGTTTTTGTGCCATGTAAAAGTTGGAGAAGCTATATATTGTCTGAGCTTCTTACCTCCTGCTTTATTTGTGCATCTTTTGTTCTCAGGTCAAGATCTGGTTGCATCTGCCTGCAGTTATGCAGCACATTGTCCCATTCAGAACCTTCGTAATCAGGTATCCTGCAAGAAAGTTTCTGCATATTTCCATCTCTCCCCAGCCCCCCCCCTCCATTCCCCAAACTCCTTCAACAATTCAAGAGTCTTAACTGTAGCTATGGTCTTTTTATCTTTGAAAGAATAATGATGTTAGATTTGACAGATGTTGGAGCAGAAGTGTTCATTCCAAATCACTGGGTCAGGTGGAAACTAGGGTGGTGAAAGGTGAGTCCACCTCGCCCATGTGTATGTGGACATGCCCGACCTCCCCCCCCCCCCCTTTCACATGTTCTTAAACCTTTCCTGCTGCACATCTGTCCTTATGGAATTTCTTTGGCGAATAGCCAATCGGCGTGGCTCACGAGTGCAATTGTGGGGTCATCACGAGACCATCAAACAGGCTGGTAAACAAGCCCATAAATCAACATCTGTCTGTCTGCGTGGAATTTCCCTCACTTGCCAGCCAATGTGCACGCTCCATAAATCATCATCTGTTGGAATGCACCAGGCAATGGGCATGCATCACGGATGGTTTGATGGGCTCCACGGGACGTAATACAAGTGTGCACACCATGCGTGTGATGGTACTTCTGTCTTGTGGCCCTCGTTGGTTGGTGGCTTGCTGTTGGGCAGATTGGGTCTGCGCTTAACCTCCTCAATGCGAAATGTTGACAAGCTTCGCTTGGCTCGCCTGTTGGCTTCCCGTCTTGGAAGTTGTGTTCGGAGACGCCAATTAGTGCCAAATTAACCCGGCAGATGAGATATTTTTGTCACATACCCGCTGGATGGTGTGATGGTCGTTGAAGGAGCAATACTATGATTACTCTTTCCATTGTTATTATGGACAAATATTTATCTAACTGGCAATTTTGTCAATACAAATTGAATTATTTTGTCAGTTCTTTCATTACGCAGACCAAAACTGCCAGCTGTGTACCTCAGGACTTGGCCAGTTCATTTAGAAAGGGGTGTCAGCAAAGTGGTCGAGAGTTTTGCCAAATGTAGCTGTTGAGGGGTCGTTGATGTACACCATTAGAAGGGTCTGCCCAAGCACAGTCCTATGAGGGAAACCAGCTACCAAAGGCATAGAAGTGGCAGGTTAATAATAATACCTGCAAGGCTTGTGCCCATGCAAGAGTGCAATGTTGCTTTCAGGGGGGTAGGAATTGTGTGATATGTGCATGGAGTAAGCTATGATGCCATTTGCCAAAATATATGATCAGGCCAGGTGTGAGATTGTAGCACATGCCTAGTAAATGTACAAAGTAATTGTTCTGACATATTGTTTGAGGTTCAAGGAATATGCCCATTGTTAATTTATCAAGACAAATGTATCCATGATGGCATGTCCAACGAGCAAGTCAAGCAGATGACCAGCGATGAGAGTGGGTTCCAAGAGTAATGTTTCAAGTCCATTTTCGATAACTGCTTCCATTTGCTGCTGAATTATTGGATTTTGTGAATCGGCAACTTTTCAAATAAGTCGATCGCCGCACATTTGCAGCAACCTTTAGTACCAATGGTCATAAGGGCAGAATATTGTTGTGGGCTGGGGTTCGGTGGCGATAAACGACCACCAGGGGGAGCAGTAGGGTCGTTTCCACCGAACACCCTGGAATTTATGTCGTGACTCTCGGATAAGTCCGAAAGGTCACGAGTCCCTAAGCGGACCGTGGTCGCCAATATTTCGATTGCGTGCCGTTGGGTTAATTGCCTAACTTCAATATACCTAAGTACCCATGTCGTCAAATTACCGGGGAAGTCACACCCTCGACGGACTCTGTCGAACCGGGTCGCTCAAGCGATCCAAGAGTCTTAACCGAGGGATAGTATTAACTGAAGGAGTGTAACCGAGCGGAATTACCAGAGTCCATCAGTCCAAACGACAACTTACTGCACACGGCATCCCTAATTCTTAATACGCACCTTGCTGGGCCAATGAAAGAAAGTGACAGACAATGAGCTGGTACATTGAACAATTGGGGAGGGGGGGGTTATTTATAATGGGGGCAATAATCTGGAAGAGAGACAGAGCAGAGTTACAACCGAATATCAGGCAGGCAATGTACAGTGAAAGGAAAACACTTAACAATTCTACTTAAAGACTGACGCCACACACACACACACACACACACACACACACACACACACACACACACACACGCACACACACACACACACACACACACACACACACACACACACACACACACACACACACACACAGACACACACACACACCCAAAAGAAATGGACCCCGTGGGGTCTTCATTCGGTCCCTCAGCCCAGGAGGGAAAGGCGAGCTGGGGACCAGGGCCTTGTCGGGTACGTCTCCGCCTCGTGCGGTCACAACGGACTCCAACCCACCACGGTGGGTCTCGAACCCACGACCCGAAGTCCACGGGCCTACGACCCTGGCTGCTCGGTCACCATCACCATGAGGAGCCACCGCAAAGGACCGCAGACCAAGCCACGGTGCCAGACCAGATGCAATAGGCCACAATGACTGCAGTACTCTGGTCTTGACAACCACTCTTCTCTCCTTGACGAGGCGAACTCTTCATCTAGCTGGGGCGGAGCCGGCCCTCAGGTCATGAGCCTCCTGATTGGATGGGGCGCCTCGGCGGGGTGTGTCGGAGCGTCTCGGAGCCCCCCCCCCAAAGAGGGTCTGTAGTAGCTTTCGGCACGCTGGCCTCCCATTGGCCGGATCGCCTCGGCCCTGTTCGCCCTTCGCCCATTGGCTGGAGGAAATGCTCCATGCCCTTCCTCGGAGCGGAGCCTCAATCTGAAGTGATGGAGGCTTCCTCCACGCCTTCAGCCAAAAACACGTGGGCAATGGAGTCGGTGGTTTGAAGAAGTGAAGGGGATTTGTTGTAAAAAAAACTAACTATAAAGAAACTTCGCAGCGCACACATGTAATTCTCGTTAGACATGGGGGATGGGACCCTAAATATAACGTATTTATCGACATAACTGAACTGCGGGGACTGCTGTCTGTTTGTGTGCAAATGGCTGCCAGATTCGTAACAATATAACGTGTACGCAATGTAATGATTGATATTGTCTCGGTGCTGGCAGCCAAAGTTAATCCCTCTGACCCAATTTGTGGTGACAGGCCGTTAACGCTGCCAGTCCGGACGGCCGAGCCGTTCTCTTTATTAGGAGGACACGTTGATCCTCGGAGATTATCACACATGGAAGGGCACAATGGCGGTGTGATGGGGGCAGTGAAATGGATGCGCAGGGGTGGGGGGGGGGGCGGTTATACTCGAACCCCACGACAAATACACGGATACAGCCACTTAAAATAACCGCATTTAGTGAAAATAGACAAATATTTCCAAAGGATAAAATCATGCGTGAGGTAAATCTATATGTGACCTGCAATGGCAAAACCCAACACTTGGTGACAAAAATCAAAATTCAGCTTTTGTTATCACTGGATAAAGTGAAGAATTTCCTTTTAAATGAAACCTTATTCATAGGAATTGGTTGAAATTTGATGAAGTTATGGCTATTTTACTTATTCCATCCACCGAAAGTCAATATCGAGATAATGCTACTTAAACTTTCACTTATAATTCAAATTTCACACACAAGTCATGCACACATTCACTCCATAGCAACAGCAATAACCAGATTAGCTACAGACTTGAAATTTCACAGGCATAATGGACACATATCAGACTGTAATTTCTGTAAAAATGATGAAGTTTTAGTAATTTTTAATAAAGTTATGGTAATTCAAAAAACAACTAGAGGGGGAGCACTCTGTGGAGTGCAAAACCTCCGCCGTCAATACTGCTGGGTCACTTAAGTGAACCTGATGTCCTATTCATTGTAGGTCAAAACGGATCAGACTCTACTGAACCACGATTGAATAAACTAAACTAGATCGACGCGCATGTAGAAATGCCAAAAAAAAAAATCGAAATTTTTTTGAAAAAAAAGTTGCAAAATTTTTTTTTTCTCTAACAAATTTTTTTTGGGGGGGGAGGGGGGGTTGGAAATCACTTAAAACATGTAGAAATGCAAAAAAAATTCAAATATTTTTCAAATAAAATCAAAATTTTTTTGAAAAAAAGTTGAAAAATTTTGTTTTTTTCTTTCTTTAACAAATTTTTTTTTTTTGGTTGGAAATCACTTAAAACATGTAGAAATGCAAAAACAAAAATTCAAATATTTTTTCAAAATGGCCGCCATAGCGGCCATATTGGACTTTGGACCAAGTCCAAAATCTAATGGCATGATCCTTGGACCATACCTCATCCCCCCCACCAAGTTTCGTCGAAATCTGTCCAGGAGTTTTTTCCGTAATACTGTTCACAAACAAACAAACAAACAAATAAACCAATGTCACCCTCAAGGTGACCCGTATCTTGCCAAAAGGTGAGCATGTGTGACTTCTTTAAGGTCACACTGAGGGTGAACAGAGCTGCTATCCACCAGGAGCGACTCCTTGAGGAATATCTGCCTACGAGAGATTCCGATGAGAATCGTTCTACAGAGTAACCATGAAAAATATGTGTTTTCCTCATAATGTCACCAAATGACATCATAATGTCTCAGGCTTGACAGATCTAGAAAGCACTCATCGAGGTGTTCAATTTGAGGTATTACACGATATCGTTCCTAAAACTTGAAAATTTGACCTTGGGGTCAAATATGTTTGACCTCAGGCGCTAACCATGAAGGTCAAGGCCAAACGCCACCAAAAACGAATCAGCTGAGCGCCAGACCATATACTACATTCCCATAAAGTTTGGAGACGATTAGATTAAAATTACTCAAAAAATAAGGGTTTCGTCGACTCCCCTGATTTGCAACATAGCGACCTTGACCTTTGACCTTTGACCTTCAAAATTTTATGCGCTGAAAGGGACCTCTATAGGCCTCTGATATGCGAAATTACAAAAATTTCCAATGATAACTGTGCTTTGCAGAGTGATTTATACGTGATGACAGACAAAAAAAAAAAAAAACATATGAAGATCAAGGCCAATCGCCACCAAAAATTAATCAGCTGAGCGCCAGACCATGAACTATATTCCCATGAAGTTTGAAGACGATCCGATCAAAATTACTCAAAAATAAGGGTTTCGTCGACTCCCCTGATTTGCGAGAAAGTGACCTTGACCTTTGACCTTGACCTTCAAAATTTTGTGTGCTGAAAGGGACCTCTATAGGCCTCTGATATGTGAAGTTACAAAAATTTCCGATGATAACTCTGCTCTACAGAATTTTTTATATGTGATTACAGACAAAAAAAAAAAAAACATACAAGCTGACTAACATATCTTGCAGAAACTTCGTTTTGGCAAGATAACAAACAAGCAGTCATCGACTGGTACTTACGAAATCGTCAACTTGACCTCTGACCTTGTCGAATAAAAGCTGTCTCGAGAGAAGGTAGCGATGCAAACCAGAAGTTTCTACGATGATTCTGTACCAAACCATCAAAAATCGAATGTTTTGGATGTTTGACCTCACTGTGACCTTGACCTTTGACTGATTTTGACCAAAATCTAATCAGCACCAGCCATCACCCTCCTGAATCATGTGGTGTAATTTGACATTGGTAGCTTCTTCCGTTCTTGAGTTATCGTGCCTACAAACAAACAAACAAACAAACAAACAAACAAACAAACAGAAACGGAAGTCATCAATATACTTACGAAATCTTTAGATTTCGTAAGTAACAAACAGGGGTGAATACAGTAACCTCCGTCCATCTTCGATGGCGGAGGTTAATAAAAAAACAAAAGAATTTCGATGGTTCCAGTTACAGGACATGCATGTTTGAAATACAAAATCAATCAATCAGGTATCTCACTATACATTGTACCAACATTAAAATATGTACGACATGTACCATATCAAAACACTGTAGTGAAATATAAATCGCAGAGCTCGGCAAGTTTATCATGCCGTCAAATTCATGCTCTGATCTAAAGCCGCTGTCACACCTTGACGTTTTAGCCAGCGTATGGTAACGTATCAAAATGTATGTAAAACGCTGGCGTACGCTGAACTATTGATGTTTTTTTTAAGTTTTGGGCGTATTATAACGTGTTGGACGTATGCATAACGTATTAGTAACGTACACAGAACGTTTTAATCACATATAGAGAACTTACACCAATGAATGCTGAGCGTGTTGTCGGCGTTCACAACCTATGCTCAACGATAGTCTAACTTATGCATAGTGCGCAGCAGCGTATCGCTGACGATCACGTGGCATAGGCTATTAATAGGCTGCGGCTCGACGATTCAAATCATAACCGCACAAGACATCGAAGTGTGAAGCCGCTGTCACACCTTGACGTTTTAGCCAGCGTATGCCGACGTATGAAAAATTTGCTGAACCAAGATGGCACACGTCGAATACGTTATGGGTAAGTTTTGTACACGTTAAGAGTACGCTGGCATACGTCATTGTACGTCGAGAAATTTTCAGCATGTTGAAAATTTCTCAACGTACTCAACGTATGACACACATTCCGCATACGCTGGCATGAGTTGTTGGCACACTACGCGATCGTTGACACACGTCGACATACGTTACTTGTACGTTACTCATAAGTCGAAACACGTCAAGGTAATGGTTAGCGTCAGTGTTCCAGACTCCCTGGTTTTTTTTTTTTCTTCGGTATGACGGTTATGATTTAAATCGTTGAGCGGCAGCCTTTTAATTATATTATGTTATAACCGCACTAGAAATCGAAGTGTTAACATGACCGTCATACCGATGAAAAGAAAAATAAAAAAAAAACAGGGAGTCTGGAACACTGACGCGAACCATTACATTGACGTGTTTCGACTTATGAGTACCTTACAAGTAACGTGTGTCAACGATCGTGTAACGTGCCTACAACACGTTACTCATCGGTTAGAAATAAGTTTCGAGTACGCTAAACATTACCTCGACGTGTTTCGACTTATGAGTAACTTACAAGTAGCGTGTGTCAACGATCACGTAACGTGCCTACAACTTATGGCCAGCATTATGCAGAACGTGTGAGTCATACGCTGGCATACGTCAGGAAATTTCAAGCATGGAAAATTTGTCTAAGAGCTCGGCGAACTACGACGTTTGCCAGCGTACTACGACGTATGCCAGCGTTCTACGACGTATGCCAGCGTTCTACGACGTATGCCAGCGTTCTACGACGTATGCCAGCATTCTACGACGTATGCCAGCATGCTCTTAACGTATACAAACTTACCCATAACGTATTCGACATGTGCCGGCATTTCAGCCCAATTTTGCACACGTCAGGCATACAGTACGTTGGCTAAATCGTCAAGGTGTGACAGGGCCTTAACACTGGTGTCTATAGCCTGCCCGGCAATTATTTATCATACACTGGCATGATTGGATTGCTTACAAACTCATCTCGACATCGATTGTACAGAGCAACACCTCTAGTGAATTTTACAGAAATCAATTGTTAATGACACAAAGGTCGCAAGCACTGTCTACGGTTACACTTGCTATGCCCTTATTTGATGGAAATGTTGACTTGGCTGCCTAATGCAGATTGGATATGAAACTGGGCAACAGTTCCACGATCATGAATGAGTCACAAAACAAGTGTAGAGAGTTAACTTACTTTTAGGCACTTTTCATTCAAAGTAGAATGTAAAAATCATCAATTTGTGCTGTTCTGATGTATGATACTGAAGAATACACGTCAATAAATATCTGACATCACAGTTTAAAGAATACACAACTCAAACCATTCTTGGTTCTCCAATCTAGTATAATACATTTAGGTCTATCGCATCGAAATCGGGCAGAAGAATTTCAACGACAAAACATCATCTTTTACATTGGCTTTTGGCCCGTGGTACAAGCGATATTTCTGCAATTTTCTTCATTTCGATCCCATTGTTTCAACTAATGTCGATCGATTGGAAAATACTTTCTGAGCAGCTTTGGAGTTGATTTTTTTTTCCAAAATAATCTGGAATAAATGCTCCCATCCGATCGTGCTAAAATCTCAAGTTGGTCCCTGAGGTAGAAATTTGGTGTTCGGAGGCTGCTACAGCGTAATGGGATTTGCCGAGAAGTGTCGGGTTTTGCAATAGCAGGTCACATATATTACTAAAACTCTCATCTTGTATGTATTATGTATGTATGTATTTTCTCGAAATACAGCTAAAACGGTACACGATAGCGCAAAAAATTTAGGGCCACCTTACTCATCATTTGCCTGCGGTGTGCAGTATCAAGTTTCGTTCAAATCGGGCAACGAAAAAAATTATTAAAAAATCAATTCCCGATTCAGTCAAGTACTCTTCGGGAGTATTTTATCAATGCAAACAACCTCAGCAGTACAGTTTGTTGGAGCTATCTTCTTTTTTTAAATGATTTTTTTATCAACTGCTGTTACAACGGGAAACCAACGAGTTCACGGGTCGTCTAGTTATCGAGTACACACTAAAACCAAGTTTGATTTAAATCCCTGAATCCCGATTCAAAATACTAAATAATTCTGCCTGCCAGACCATGCATCCAATCAGGCAGAAATTTAAAATATATATATATATATATATATATATATATATATATATATATATATATATATATATATATATATATATATATATATCCCCCATGACTACAAGATCAAAACTGACGTTTCACATCAAATGATGAAGTGGTTCGAGAGAGAGAATTTTAAAAAGAATTTTGTTCAATCCAATCATTCAATCAATCGTTTCAGTTTATTGAGAACTTCAAACGTTGGACAAAGCAGTCAGAAGATTGTTATTTGTCAAGTTCACAATAATATATGAAACTTACAAATATATACATATTGTTGTGGTTACCAAATTCGCAAACCACCATTCAGGTCCCTTAGGTGAGATATCTCGGTAAGTATATGTGTAGTTAGGCCCAAACCCGTTGTCTAGAGGGAATAAATGTTATTCATGCGTGCTGCGACTCTTCAGGATAGCCGTTTTTCTTTTACTATCTTTATTTTGGACCAACCGCCATGATTACCACCGCCAACCGCGTCTCAACAGTCATCACAACATCAACCACCCACCGCGGCGCCGCTTCACCACAACAGCCACGACCTTGACCGTCAACCCTCGCAACCGTCGCATCGCCACCGTTCTTGCGCCGCTTGTGGGTACCGGTATTGGACTCGTGCAGGGCGCGCGCCGAACAGCGTGTACAAAACCACGGACTTTCCGCTCCAAAAACGGATCAAAAACGACACACGCCCACTTTTGTTCCGTCCAATCGGTGAGCGAGGGGCGATTTGGCCCCGCCTCCAGGGCGTTGGAGGGCGGTCGCTATATGCAAATTCATGGATCAAAATGCATTCACGCCCACTTTTTCTCGGGCCAATGGGGAGCGAGGTGAAAGGTCGAAGGCAGGGGGTCAAAGGCGAAGCCACGGGGCTTATATAAGCGACCGCGTTCGTCAGTCAAGTCAGTTAAGAAGTCGTCGTCGTCGTGTGCGTTGGGGTTGTGTGTGCGTTGGAAGGAGTTCGCAGGAGGAAGAGTTCGGAGTTGGAGTCGGAGCGAAGAGGACGGAGCTGTGGAGAGGCGGCGGCGGCGAGGGCAGACGAGGGGGTGCTCGCGTCGGTGCCGGGAGCTGCACACCAGGGAGGCCGACGGCGCGACCTGGTCGAGGTGGAGACGCTCGTCGCGGGACCCGAGACAGAGTAAAAATCCTCCTTTCCCCGAGCATCAGCAACCCCCTCCTGTTTCCCCCCGCGCTGAGATAGTGCGACCAAGGGGGCCCCCTTCCCACCCCCTACCAGACACTGTCCGCGAGGCCCGCGGAGTTGGGGCACCATCGCCGCTCCGCGTCTCATCACCAGACGGGTAGGCCCGACCCGACCCGGTCTCGGCCTCAGGCCCGCCTCATCCTTGAGGGTGTTCTTTTTCTTTTGCTTTGGGAATATGTGTTGTCGGCGCCGTCTGTGAAGTAGAATTGTATAAGTGTTGCCGTGTGCTCGGTAGTCGGATAGCTCTGCATTGTGTCTTCGCTTTTACATTTGCTTTTTGTGTAAAATTGCATTGTGTTTCTTTTCCTTCTATGTGCTTTTGGTGGAATTGTATATGTGTGATTTCCGTTCATCGCGAATAAATGTGCTTTATGTTGAACTGTTTCCCGCTTCGCTTCGTCATTTCTCTCATTGAATCCTCATCTTGCTTCACGTAAAGGGTTGGTAGTGGGCTGAATACGCCCGATAATTAATCGAACCGTCGAGGCCGACGATAACACCGCTCGGTTATCCCGATAGTACGGAACGGGTCGCTTAAGTGGCCCGTGTCCGAAGTCGACCTGCGGCGAGGTGCGATCGCCCGGTCTACCCTCCGTGTGGCTACTTAGGTAGGTCGAATTTGGCGAGCAACCCTATCCCACACGGGGGCCGATTGGCTCGATCGCGGTGAGACCGAAAGGTCCACCCGTGACTGGTTCCCGGCGTTAGTCCGTCCGGTGGGCGACGTGCCGCGATTCGAGTTACGTGGCCGTTCGCACGCCGGCGGGCGCGAATCCGTCACAATATATAGAAAGAATAATAATCATCTAAAATTGCTTGAATATGTATATTGTGCATTAAAATAAATGTATGGAATGAAAATGCAAATTAGCCAGAAAGCAGAAAGACATTTTAAATTACAACAAAAGGTGTCCAAGCTCAGAGTCCCCAGGGCTCAAAGCTCATTTAGCCAGGGCACACATAGTGTTGGCATCAGCGACGAGATCACCTGCACCGTGTCCACAAACGGCGAGCTTCACCTGCAGATGCCCAGGTAGCACAGAGTGAGCACTGCTGTGGTCCGTGCACTTAGGCCTTGCAAATGTGCCGCAGGAATGGACCTGCAGACGCAGAGCAGCAGGAACTACCGGACCAGAACCCGGGACCATGCGCCCCCGCACATCAACACGAGACAGAATGCTTCCCGCTCCAGCATCCAGAAGGCTTAATTCGTCTCGACGGCGAGCTCACTCCAGCCGCTCTTCCTCTTGGGCCTCGGTTGGACTGGCCTCGACACAGCGATGCCGCGGTCAGGCTACGTTCAACAGATTGGTCACAGCTTTGGTGATAAACCCAGAGATACTCTGACCACGTGGCTTGGAATGGCTCATCAAGCGAGATGCGTCTCAGGCACAGCCACTCTGCACGCTATGTCCTCAACAGGAGGCCATGGCAAAGCATCTCCCATGTAGTGATGATTGAACAAACCTGGAAGTGGAAGTGATGCAGCAACATCATCATTGTGCTTATCAGCTGCCTGCCTGACCATGTGACCTATTCATGATTTGTGAACACTCTGGTATCCCCAAGGTTTGGTGAACATGTAGGTGAAGTTTCCCCTCGACCTGCCAAGCCTTCTGGATAAGGTTTTCAAAGGTTTATTCTTCAAAAAATCAGAGCTGCCAAACCATGTGACCTATGGTGTCATAGGTGGAGAACTTTTTGATCCTTATGGATCAGTGATCATTCCTGTAAAGTTTTTTTCCTCAATCGTTACAACATTCTACACGAGTAGTCGCACCTATGACACAATTTTCACCAATCAGATAAGTGGCTGCAGAGAAAACAGATGAAACTATAATTGCACTCGGTAGAGTGCATTACCTCCACCACGTAATGCCTGATCCACGAGAACATATCGGGCTCAATACATTTTTGAAACATCATGCTACACAGTACGTTATCCTTTTTGGCCCAATCTCTCAATGGTGAGGAATCACTTTTAAAATTAAATAATTCTCATATCCAGATCCGGATTCAGATCTTCACCAAAATCGAATTAATTCGTTGTGGCCACATACCCAACTTGTCCACCGTTTCGTCCGGATCCGTCCACAACTTTTTGAGATATCGTGCTATATATCGTTTTTGGCCCTATCTCTCAATGGTGAAGAATCGCTTTTAAAAATTCGAGTAGTCGGATCCCTATCCGGATCTTCACCAAAATCTAATCAGTTCGTCCTTGTCACACGCCGAACCTGTCCACCAAATTTCATCCGGATCCATCCACAACTTTTTGAGATATCCTGTACACAAACAAACAGACAGAAAGGGGTGAAAACATAACCTCCTTCACCTTCGGTGGTGGAGGTAATTAGCATGACCAGACGTACGTACAACCCCAAAACATCGTGCCACCAGTGACTTCATCAGTGGAGGCATTAAAAAAAAAATAACCTTTCACAAGCCCTTAAGTTATCCACTATGTTTGCTCCAGTATAAAATACATATAATACCCCCTACCCCTCCCAGAAAAAAAGAAAAGTACAATAGACTGATATTAATTCCAGAAAGGAAAGTTACCAAGTATGATGATAAAAAGAATGTGGCAAATTTTGTAACCTCCAACCCTCTGAGGATCTATTGGCTGCTCCAAATCAGCTTCCCCTTCAGCCCCTGGCATGTCCTGGAAATAAAACAGGATATTTCTTGTATTTTCTGATTTGAATCCAGGAAAGCAATTATGGTTAATCATTTTGAAATTGACCTCAGTTTGACTTTTGTTTGAATGCTGAAAATTGTGTTAAAAGGACATTTTGACTGACGGATTTCACCTTAGCGACGGCAGGCTAAAAGTGCCCCGATTAGCGGAAGTGAGTCGCTGAAAGTGCATGCACAGAGCATGTGTGGAAGGAGCATCATTTGTGTTCCCGAGACAATTGAAAAGTCACTTATTGATGAGCTTATGCGATACTGTTGCACTCGATGGTCTGCGGTCCTTTATTAAAGGAAAGTATTTGTCGTAAATGGATTTTAGAAACTATTTGTTACATTTGCAATGATGGCAGGTGTGTTGATTTTAAATGGGTTCATTTGCAGTTAGGATACTGGAATACAGGATATGTTGTGCTTATGGGTAAATTAAGTGAATTTATGTTTCAAGTCAAGATTTCTTTCCAGCCCAAAGACTGATATAATTTCATTAAATTGTTACCAATGGTGTCAGATGAAAACTTGTCCTTTTTCTTGAGATTCTAACTTTTATTTGCCTTTGCAGGTACCTGTGCCGCCTTTCTGATCAGGATTTGCGACACAGCGCGGCACGGAACATGGCCGACTTGATGTGGAGTGCAGGGAAGGAACCCCTCGACTCCACGATTGGCTTCGATAGAGAGAGTCTCGACCTCGCCTACAAATATTTCACGTCTTCTACTCTCACCATGCGTCTTGCGGGTCTCAACCAGATCACGGTACTATTTCCTGGAATGGCTGGAATATATGTCCCTGTAAAATCATGTCAGCCGGTGATTATTGCTATTGTTGGTATTTTGTTTCTGTTGGCGATCCTGTGTTGCTCATCCATTGAGTGAATTGAGTGTGAAATGAGTTTTATGTTGTGCAATGAAAATTGATTTATTCAACCATGAATGAATGTTCCTCAATCTTTGAGGTGCGTGCGTGTGTTTTTTTTTTTGTACGCATATGCTCAAGGTTGTTCGGAGGAAGGCTAGATGCCTGTTAATCACAGGGTCTACCCATGGATCATCAAGGCAGGGGAGGACTGTGGAATTAGGATAAGTAAACAGAGAAATTATTTAATTTGACTTTGGCATTAAGAATTCATGGCAGTGTAATTATTTGATAAATAGACAGTAAACCACTTGGCGCTGTGATCTTAAACCTGGTTTTGCATTTTGTGAAGTTTGTTCTAAAGAAACAAACTATGGGGATGCATTTCACTCGAAGACATAGTGTGGGTGAATCAAAGCACAAAGAGTTCCAACGGATCCAGAAAACAAATGATGCACTTCCAGGTTGGTAATTCCACCCTTATATATAAAACTTTGATTTGGAGATTTTATGATCAAATCGTTTCTTCCTAACAAAAGTGAGTATGAACAAATTTATTTTTTGCAGGGGTGTTGCTTTCATCGGTATTTTCACTGGTCTGGCTTTAGGATGAATTTTATGAATCCGCAGCTTGGCCAATTATATGAGAATATTGATTTAAGAAAACATGATAATATACATTAACCCCTTCAGGAATGGCATTCTTGTACCTTGTGCTTGAAATTATTTTCCTCGTTTTTCACGAAACCTCATTGCATCCCTGATGAAATACTTCCTTTCCATTTGGTGTATTCAAGATTCTTTTGATTGAATATTTTTCTTTCCTTTTACCGTTTTCAGAATCAGTTGCATTCATTTAACGAAGTTTGCAATAACGAATCTCTTGTCTCTGATGCCGAAACGTAAGTGATCAATTGCAGTGTACCTCACCCGATTACGCAGAATCCTGTTATGCTTTGAACAGTCGGCACTAAATGGTTATCGTCCGTCTGTCTCTCTCTCTCTCTCTCTCTCTCTCTCTCTCTCTCTCTCTCTCTCTCTCTCTCTCTCTCTCTGTCTCTCTGTCTCTCTGTCTCTCTGTCTCTCTGTCTCTCTGTCTCTCTGTCTCTCTGTCTCTCTGTCTCTCTGTCTCTCTCTGTCTCTCTCTGTCTCTCTCTGTCTCTCTCTCTCTCTGTCTCTGTCTCTCTCTGTCTCTCTCTCTCTCTGTCTCTGTCTCTGTCTCTGTCTCTGTCTCTGTCTCTGTCTCTGTCTCCTCTAGGACCATAGCGAAGGAGCTAGCAGACTGGTTAATTAACCACAATATTGTAGAACATATATTTGGACCAAATCTACACATCGAGGTAAGCTTTTTATTTATTTTATTTCCATGTTGATGATTTTGTACTTTGATGCATGATGCTGTACCATTGACGATCAACATCATGGGCTTTTATTAAATATTTATCATTTTGAAAATTTGAGCCTTTATTTGTGGAAACTATCCAAAAATATAGGGAATCATAAATTTGTTTGTAAATTAATGATATTGTACTGTCATATCGATTCCAATTCCTTCTATTGTCGTGTTTGGTTTTCCATGTGAGGGGCAGGAAAATGTTTGTTTTCTATATTCCTGCAACCCCAGAGTATAATATAATGTCTTGTTTATATAACTAGTACATTTGCAATATGACCACTATTACTGGTATACTTTAATAGGCCCGATTATTCTCACTTCCTTGTGGGCTCAGTCGGGGAAAGATTTTGGATGAAATCTTTCATAAATGGCTGTGCAAGCCGAATGTTCAGCTGGGACTCATTGGGGCAGGACTTTGTAAAAATAATAAATAAAATTTTCAGGGTTCCAGAGATAACTCACAAACTCTTTGCAAAAGACACCGTGGGATCTTCAATTTCCAACTAATGCCCTCCTTTAACCGACTTGGTCTTGGTAATAAAGTAAACGGTTTTGTGGTATGCCATCCCGATCAGACCAAATGAGCGCGAAGCCTGGTTGGTGGCTTCACATTCCTTCACTTGTGACCATTTAAAACTCGGTCTTTAAAGACCCGAGTAACCCTGTAGAAGCCATCCGATATTGGAGGTGAAGTGGTGTTTAGTGCATGTGCATGACGTTCAAGGCCATCTCGATAGAGCCTTTTTTTGATTGATTAATCACACCCAACCACAACTCCACCTCCTAACTGTAGGGCAGAGCCGATGCGTTTGTGTGGCGGACGACACTTGTTGATAAGTCATGTGGCAATATGGCCATTATGGAACTCAATCTGTGCTCTTCTGCTTCACCTTTGCACATATATGTCTAATATATAAAGCTCATTGTAATCACTCACTGACTCACTGACTCACTGTCATTAATGTTCAGTACCTTTCGAGTAACGTAGAAGGCTGAAATTTTGCGTGCTGACGGACATCAAAGCCGATACACCCGGAAAAATCACAGAACTGTCGGAAAGCGTCTGTGAATGAAAATAAATAAATGGAAAAAACAAATGCAGGTGAGTGACTGGAGACAATGGGGAAGCACAGTTCATTGTTGTTTACAACGTGTAAACGTACCCCGCTAGTGTGTTTGTATGCATGCATGTATGTATGTATATGTATAGGTATGTGTGTGTATATATATATATATATATATATATATATATATATATATATATATATATATATATATATATATATATATATATATATATATATATACACACATACATACATAGGGTGTCCCAAAAGTCACCTTGGGATTTAGAAATTAAACAACATTTCTGTTTTTTAAGAATTTGTTTTTCTTTTCTTTTCAGAATTTAGATTAACATTTGGAAATTACCCATGGAAAAATTCACAACTGAACAAAGAACCAAAATCGTGGAATTTTATTTTAAATTTCATCGATCAATTATTCTCACCCAAAGAGCACACTGCTGACACTTCAATGCCAGAAAACCCCCTTCAGATTTCATGATTCAGGTGAGGTTGATTCAACGTTTTCAGCAATATGGGTCAGTAAGTGACTTGCCACGATCTGGAAGACCACGTTCAGTCCGTTCGCAGATTCATCGTGAACATGTACTGGACAGTGTTCAAGAAAAACCAGGAACATCGATCCACAGACGTTCTGACCAGTTGGGGATGTCTCGGATGTCACTGTATCACATATTAAGAAACGATTTGCACCTGTACCCATATAAAGTGCAATTGGTGCAAAAGGTGAAACCGACTGATCATTGACAATGCTGAAATTACTAAGTCCAAATTCAGAGGTTGGTTATTGAAGAAAACGAATTTCTTCATAAACTGATTCTGAGCAATGAAGCTCATTTCCATTTGAACAGTTTTGTGAAAAAGCAGAACAGTAGGTTCTGGGTATTAGTGAATGCTAAGGCTATTCATCAACGTTAGTTGCATCCTCTCAAATGCACTGTCTGGTGTGGTGTAACGTCAAAAAGGATTATCGGCCCTTATTTTTTTGAAAATGAGGATGGCAGTGCAATGACTGTCACTAGTGAGCGGTATCGAGCCATGCTCGAGAATTTTGTGCATCCTGCAGTGAAGGATAAACCTGAGATGTGGTTTCAACAAGATGGGAGCCACTGCCCACACGGCACGAGCCACGGTGGAGCTTCTAAGTAAATTTTTGGACACCGAATAATTTCATGAAATTCAGAAATTTCTTGGCCATCATGTTCTCCTGATTTGACGCCTCCCGATTATTTTCTTTGGGGTTACCTAAAGGAGCGTGTATACATCAATAATCCCCATACAATTCAGCAGCTCAAGGACATCTGTGCAGAAATTTGAGGGCTGTAGCCAGAGTTATTATTCGCTGTTATGGAAAATTCTCTCGAAAGAGCGCCTGTCTCTGCGAAGCCGAAAATGGAGGACATCTAAGCTGCATCATTTTTTAATAAATAAAGCAAATTTATCTCCATTTTGTAAATGTTCTTTTGGTATCAAAAATAATCATAAGTTCTTAAAAAACAGAAATGGTATTTACCTTCTAAATCCCTTGGTGACTTTTGGGACACCCTCTATATCATATATATATATATATATGTATATCATATATATATATATATATATATATATATATATATATATATATATATGTATATATATATATATATATATATATATATATATGTATATATATATATATATATATATATATGTATGTATATATATATATATATGTATGTATATATATATATATATGTATGTATATATATATATATATATATATATGTATGTATATATATATATATATATATATATGTATATATATATATATGTATATATATATATATATATATATATGTATATATATGTATATCATATATATATATATATATATATATATGTATATCATATATATATATATATATATATATATATATATATATATATATCATATATATGTATATATATATATATATATATATATATATATATATATATATATATATATATGTATATCATATATATATATATATATGTATATGTATATCATATATATATATATAGTGTATATCATATATATATATGTATATCATATATATATATGTATATCATATATATATATATATATATATATATATCATATATATATCATATATATATATATATATATGTATATCATATATATATATATATATATATATATATATATATATATATATATATATATATATATATATATATATATATATATATATATATATATATATATATATATATATATATATATATATATATATATATATATATATATATATATATATATATATATATATGTATATCATATATATATATATATATATATGATATATATATATATATATATATATATATATATATATATATATATTGTTGTGGTTACCAAATTCGCAAACCACCATTCAGGTCCCTTAGGTGAGATATCTCGGTAAGTACATGTGTAGTTAGGCCCAAACCCGTTGTCTAGTGGGAATACATGTCATTTATGCGTGCTGCGACTCTTCAGGATAGCCGTTTTTCTTTTACTATCTTTAATTTGGACCAACCGCCATTGTTACCACCAGTCACAACATCAACCACCAACCACCGTTTCACCACAACCGCCACGACCTTCACGTCACACCTCGCAACCGTCGCATCGCCACCGTTCTTGCGCCGCCTGTGGGTACCGGTGTTGGACTCGTGCAGGGCGCGCGCCGAACAGCGTGTACAAAATCACGGATTTTGTGCTTCAAAAACGGATCAAAAACGACACACGCCCACTTTTTGCCGTCCAATCGGTGAGCGAGGGGCGAATTGGCCCCGCCCCCAGGGCGTTGGAGGGCGATCGATATATGCAAATTTATGGATCAAAAAGCATTCACGCCCACTTTTTCTCGGGCCAATGGGGAGCGAGGTGAAAGGTCGAAGGGAGGGGGTCAAAGGCGAAGCCACGGGGCTGATATAAGCGACCGTGTTCGTCAGTCCAGAGAGTAGGAGAGTCGAGAGGGAACAGAGAGTCAAGACTTCGCGGGCGGTGGAGTTGGCAAGAAGGAGCTGGTCGTCGTGTGCGTTGGAGTCGGAACGGAGGGGACGGAGCTGTGGAGAGGCGGCGAGGGCAGACGAGGGGGTGCTCGCGTCGTGCAGGGAGCTGCACCCCAGGGAGGCCGACAGCGCGACCTGGCCGAGGTGGAGACGCTCGTCGCGGGACAATAAGAATCCTCTATACCCCGAGCATCAGCAACCCCCTCCTGTTTCCCCCCGCGCTGAGATAGTGCGACCAAGGGGGCCCCTTTCCCACCCCCTACCAGACACTGCCCGCGAGGCCCGCGGAGTTGAGGCACCATCGCCGCTCTGCGTCTCATCACCAGACGGGTAGGCCCGACCCGGTCTCGGCCTCAGGCCCGCCTCATCCTTGAGGATATTCTTTTCTTTGGTTTTGGGTATGTGTTGTCGGCGCCGTCTGTGAAGTAAAATTGTATAAGTGTTGCCGTGTGCTCGTGTAATCGGTATTAGCTCTGCATTGTGTCTTCGCTTTTACATTTGCTTTTTGTGTAAATTGCATTGTGTTTTTCTTTTCTGTGTGCATTTGGTGGAATTGTATATGTGTGCTTCCCGTGTGCCGCGAATAAATGTGCTTTGTGTTGAACTGTTTCCCGCTTCGCTTCGTCATTTCCTTCATTGAATCCTCATCTTGCTTCACGTAAAGGGTTGGTAGTGGGCTGAATACGCCCGATAATTAATCGAACCGTCGAGGTCGACGATAACACCGCTCGGTTATTCTGATAGTACGGAACGGGTCGCTTAAGTGGCCCGTGTCCGAAATCGACCTGCGGCGAGGTGCGATCGCCCGGTCTACCCTCCGCGTGGGTACTTAGGTAGGTCGAATTTGGCGAGCAACCCCATCCCACGCGGGGGCTGATTGGCTCGATCGCGGTGAGACCGAAAGGTCCACCCGTGACTGGTTCCCGGCGTTAGTCCGAGAGGGTCACGACTGGATTGTCCGTCCGGTGGGCGACGTGCCGCGATTCGAGTTACGTGGCCGTCAGCACGCCGGCGGGCGCGAATCCGCAACACTGGTGTCAGGTCGTGCGATACAAATCCATCGCCCTCCTCGCGGCACTGGTATCGGAGAACGGGAAAACGGGCTGTCCTGTCTCCAATTAAATTCACGGGAATCGGTCCAGGGGTGAGAGAAGCGACCCCCGATTCCCTCCAAATTACGAGCGAGCGAAATTAACCCTTCACGAGAAGCAAGATGGCGTCTCAAGGCGAGCGGGAGCCGGGGGTATAAGAAATGGATGTAGAATGCGTAGGATCCATGGCCCAGGATGGAATGCCCGTGCAGGAACTTGAACTCGTCCAACTGAACCCAGAGCCCGAAATAGGTGCGGCAGCGGCCGCGGTGTATGACACCTCCCCTTCCCCCCTCCACCAAAACCCTTCCCCGATCCCTGCCGAAACGGCTCACCCAAGCGCACCCGACATGGCCCAGCTATGCGCCATGCTGGCGGCAATGACAGCGAGAATGGATGCAAATACACAACAAATGAACGAAAAGATGGATGCAAATACACAACAAATGAACGAAAAGATGGATGCAAACGCAAATGAATTTATAAACGAAATGAAAAGCATGGGCAAGCAAATGAGGGAAGAAACGAAAAAGCTCCGGGGTGAGACGCAGAACATGGGCCGATGCCTGCAGGCGGGCATGAAGGCCGTGACCAGGGAGCTGGGAATGGCGACTCCACGTGTGGGAGCAAACGAGCTGGAAGGGGGTGCAGCGGCTGACAGGCCCGCGGTGGAGGCGGGTAAAAAAAATAATTCGGGGGGCGTGTTGGGCGAGGGTCGTGACAGAAGAATCGACGGTGACCAAAAGGGAAAAATTAAATGGGGAGACCAAAACGTGTGAGACGAGACACGAGGTGACGACGACAGAAACTTATAAATGTATAGAGACACGGGAGACAGAAAAAATAGTGGAGAGACAACACGATGAAGACGGGGTAAGTGACGCGCGCACACACACGGAGGTAGTGGAGGATAGTGAGGTTGAGCTCGCGGAGCGTGTAGGGACCCAGTGCGAGCACCTGGATGGCCGCCTCCAGGAACGAGGGGAGGGAGTATGCCCCCTTGAGGCGAGTCACGACCAGGTGAGTTCGGTCCTGCTTTGCGAGGTTGAGGGGAGGAGTGCTGTGGACGGGTGCACGGAGAGCTTGGGGGGTATAGAGGCCCCGGAGACCCTTGTGGGGACACGAATCCCCAGTGTGGTTGTCCCTGTGTGTGTGGGGCAAGGTGTGAGTGCGTCCCCGTGTGTGGAAGCGACCCCGTGTGTGAGTGGTGTGGTGGCGATTGTGCCGGAGTGCGTGCTTCCCAGCACGCCGTGTGTGGATGAGGCACCGCGGGTTAGTGCCCCCGCGTGTGTGGATGAAACGGCCAGTGTGAGTGAGGCACCGCGGGTTAGTGCCCCCGCGTGTGTGGGTGAGGCACCGTGTGTGGATGAGGCACCGCGGTTGAGTGCCCCCGCGTGTATGAGTGGGGCACGGTGTGTGGAAGAGACCGCGTGTTTGAGTGTCGCCGTGTGTATGAGTGAGGTACCGCGGGTGAGTGCCCCCGCGTGTGTGAGTGAGGCACGGAGTGTGGATGAGGCACAGCAGTTGAGTGCCCCCGCGTGTGTGAGTAGTATGGTTTGTGTGAGTAGTGAGGCACGTGTGAGTGGTATGGTTTGTGCAAGGGAGACCGTGTGTGTGAGAGAGCGGTATGTGAGGGAGATGTCGGTTGGCATGCGGGAGCACGCAGCCGCGTCTCCCCGTGTGAATGTGATGGAGTGGACTGTGTGCGTCGTAACACGCAGGTATGCGTGTGTGGAATGGAGACGGAGACGGCGACAGAGGAGAGAAAGCCGAGTAGTGGCTGTAGTTGTTTCGGGGACCGTGCCGGGTTCACCCAGCAGTGAGCACGAGGTCCGTGCTGTGCAACGCACGAGGCCCCCACGTGCACGCTTGCGATAGTGAAGTCCCGGTCCGGAAACGCCAGCGGTGGATTTGCCGATCCCGCGGACGGACAAAGTTTAGGCAGGTAAATGGATTTGGACCGGACGGGTTCTCCACGCGATCGTGTGTGTTAAGCTCCAACGGGCAAAGCACATGTGTTCGCGTGGGGAACCCCTCGAGACGTGGGGCTTGTGTTTTTTTTATGCGCACGGTGACGCCATGGCTGCACGTGGGGTTGGAATCCGGCAGGAGGGGTGTCTCTGCCGGATGGTGCCGTCCAAGGAGGGACGAGGTACACGTGCAGCTGCATGACGTCACGGGCAGGTGTAAAGTGCGCGAGCTCTGAGTTGCCGCGCAGGTGCTGCGCATGAAAAAAAAACAAAAAAAACAGTAAGCCTCACTTTCGGGTGCACAGGATTCCTGGGCGAGGGGTGGAAGACCCCCTTACCTGGGCACAGGATGGAAACTAGTTAGGGGGAAGGGTTAGCTTAGTTAGACCGACTTCATGGGGCAGGGGTAAGTCCTCATGGAGTCCGTGGAATGGATTAGGTAGAGGGATTGTAGCGAGATTTAGGTTGGGAAATAAAATGGATTATTTGGAGACCGTGACAGACTTGTGGATGTGTAGTGGGGACGTAGTTTAGCTACGTAGTGTTAAAAGGAACGTGCTGTAGTTTAAGGGACGACGTGGGAGCACGAGTTAGTTAGGGGATGTAGTTAGAAGGATGGCAGAGTTCAGTGGTGTGTGTGTGAAGAGTTGTGAGGTGAGTACATGATGAGTGAGTGAGGCCAGCGGGTCTGTGTGGATGGAGCGAATGGGGAATGCATGGTGCGATGAGTGATTGGGGGGAGGAGTGACTCCCGCCCAAGGGACCCCGGGGTCAGAGTAAAGTGAGTTAGCTGGGTTAGTCAAATTGAAAAATGGAGGTCGTTTTGCTGTTGGTGGGAAAGTAGGCTCGAGACCCATTTGGAGGGGTGCAGGAGCCCTGTTGACGGGCTTGGAAGCGTGGCTGCGAAAGGTGAGTATCGCTGAGTGGGTACCCCGGGCACCAGGCTAGTCGGCCGCGGTAGGCCATGGGCCCATGGGGGACCGGGATAGAGTAGTGGGCACGGGTGCGCCTGCTTGGTGCGGGGGCCCGGGGCGCCATTAGCCGCGTGGGCAGTGTTGTGGGCACGGGTGACCCTCGGAAAGGGGCCTGGGAGGCCGGCCTGCCATGTGTGCGTTTCAGGGGAGGTGCCATGGGGGGCACTCCCCGGTGTGAGGGAGCTGGTAGGCTCGGAGGCAGTGTAGTGCCCGGGGGTGCCATAGCGGGAGATTCGGCAGAGGGTCGTGCCTGCCAAAGGGAGCCACGTGTCCCAGCCAGGAGACCGTGTGAGGGCACGGAGAGAAAATTGGGGGGCGAGGCCCGAAATTGTAAGGACACCAACACAGGCGACGGGAATCTGGGTTGTTAGAACCAATAGTTTAAGCGAGAGGCGCTTGTTGAAAGCCCCGGGGTCGTTTAACAGTTAAATGGTTAGGGTAGATTAGGAGATGTACCCCTCCGCACCATCCATCCCCTCGCTGTCGTTGTGGGCCGCTGGACCCACTTGGTGTTAAGATCGCCGAACTCTGGGGAGGCCATTCTGAGGCTTCGTTGGGCCTCGACACAGGACGTTAGCTCTCCCTTATTCCCCTCCGGGAAGGGAACGTAGGGGTTGGGAGTAGGCTCGGTGACAGGATAGGTTAGCCGAACAAAGACGATAAAGGGGGTTAGGGGACGATTTATTGTGGGGAAGTAAAAATAAAAAAAAAATAAAAAAATAAGTTGGGGCTAAATTGGTTTTTCACAAATTAAGGGAGTGGGTATGTACAGTGACAGGCAAAGGCGATAGGTTGGGAGGGAGACAGGTAGGTAGGTCCGAGCCCGCCTTCCAAGTGGCCAGCACCACCGCACTCCCTCCACCAACCTCCACTGAACGGCAAAGGCTGGCCAGCTTCATCTGCAGCTGCTTAGCTGCAAGGCCTGTGCCGGCTGGATCGTCTGCCGGCTGGCTGTTTTTCTGCAAGGCCTGTGCCGGCCAGTTCATCTGCTGGCTGTTTTTCTTCAAGGCCTGTGCAGGCCAGTTCATCTGCCGGCTGTGTTTGCCTGCAGCGGCCTTCTTCTGCGGGCTGTGTTTGCCTGCTGCCTTTGCCATGCCATGCCCACTGCCCAGGTTCACCAGCCCCGTTCAATTTTTGCTTTGCCCCCCCCCCCCCTGTTCATTGCCATGTGCGCCAGGATCCGCAAGGCAACAGTTTGCAAGCTGCAAGAACTGCCCTGTTGGCAGCTACAACACGGGCCTGCAGTGGCGGCCCGTGCACCGTGTTTGTGTTCATGCATCCATTCGTTGTGCTCATTGCGTGTGCCACTTGAGCTGGCACGGAGACTGCATTTGTGCAGCCCATGCACCGTTGTGGTTCACTGCGTTCAGTTCAAAAGGGAAGGCCTTGGACTGCGTGTGAGCAGCCAGCCACGTTCCCTGTCACCTGCATTGTTTTGAGCCAGAGACTGCATGCGGGCAGCCTGGCTCCCTGCTAACTGCTTTTCTTTTGCAGAGTTCAATGATCCTGGGCCATGGTTTAGTGTAAAATTTGTAAGTGAAGGTTAAGATGTACTGTAAATATGAGTGCGCCCCCGGCATGTCTGTCTAGCGCCGGCAATTTTATTTAAGTCGTCCGTGTGAGTGAGTTTGTTTAGGTAGTTACGCAGCCCTTAGGTTATTTATTTTGGGGACACGAATACCATGAATGTCGCACTCAGGGATCCGTAGGTAAAATGTACTCGGGGAAAACTACACATGATGGCACACGAAAATTTGACGACTCGGGACGAGTCTGTAAAAAGGGGAGGGGGTAGTGTTGTGGTTACCAAATTCGCAAACCACCATTCAGGTCCCTTAGGTGAGATATCTCGGTAAGTACATGTGTAGTTAGGCCCAAACCCGTTGTCTAGTGGGAATACATGTCATTTATGCGTGCTGCGACTCTTCAGGATAGCCGTTTTTCTTTTACTATCTTTAATTTGGACCAACCGCCATTGTTACCACCAGTCACAACATCAACCACCAACCACCGCTTCACCACAACCGCCACGACCTTCACGTCACACCTCGCAACCGTCGCATCGCCACCGTTCTTGCGCCGCCTGTGGGTACCGGTGTTGGACTCGTGCAGGGCGCGCGCCGAACAGCGTGTACAAAATCACGGATTTTGTGCTTCAAAAACGGATCAAAAACGACACACGCCCACTTTTTGCCGTCCAATCGGTGAGCGAGGGGCGAATTGGCCCCGCCCCCAGGGCGTTGGAGGGCGATCGATATATGCAAATTTATGGATCAAAAAGCATTCACGCCCACTTTTTCTCGGGCCAATGGGGAGCGAGGTGAAAGGTCGAAGGGAGGGGGTCAAAGGCGAAGCCACGGGCTGATATAAGCGACTGTGTTCGTCAGTCCAGAGAGTAGGAGAGTCGAGAGGGAACAGAGAGTCAAGACTTCGCGGGCGGTGGAGTTGGCAAGAAGGAGCTGGTCGTCGTGTGCGTTGGAGTCGGAACGGAGGGGACGGAGCTGTGGAGAGGCGGCGAGGGCAGACGAGGGGGTGCTCGCGTCGTGCAGGGAGCTGCACCCCAGGGAGGCCGACAGCGCGACCTGGCCGAGGTGGAGACGCTCGTCGCGGGACAATAAGAATCCTCTATACCCCGAGCATCAGCAACCCCCTCCTGTTTCCCCCCGCGCTGAGATAGTGCGACCAAGGGGGCCCCTTTCCCACCCCCTACCAGACACTGCCCGCGAGGCCCGCGGAGTTGAGGCACCATCGCCGCTCCGCGTCTCATCACCAGACGGGTAGGCCCGACCCGGTCTCGGCCTCAGGCCCGCCTCATCCTTGAGGGTATTCTTTTCTTTGGTTTTGGGTATGTGTTGTCGGCGCCGTCTGTGAAGTAAAATTGTATAAGTGTTGCCGTGTGCTCGTGTAATCGGTATTAGCTCTGCATTGTGTCTTCGCTTTTACATTTGCTTTTTGTGTAAATTGCATTGTGTTTTTCTTTTCTGTGTGCATTTGGTGGAATTGTATATGTGTGCTTCCCGTGTGCCGCGAATAAATGTGCTTTGTGTTGAACTTTTTCCCGCTTCGCTTCGTCATTTCCTTCATTGAATCCTCATCTTGCTTCACGTAAAGGGTTGGTAGTGGGCTGAATACGCCCGATAATTAATCGAACCGTCGAGGTCGACGATAACACCGCTCGGTTATTCTGATAGTACGGAACGGGTCGCTTAAGTGGCCCGTGTCCGAAGTCGACCTGCGGCGAGGTGCGATCGCCCGGTCTACCCTCCGCGTGGGTACTTAGGTAGGTCGAATTTGGCGAGCAACCCTATCCCACGCGGGGGCTGATTGGCTCGATCGCGGTGAGACCGAAAGGTCCACCCGTGACTGGTTCCCGGCGTTAGTCCGAGAGGGTCACGACTGGATTGTCCGTCCGGTGGGCGACGTGCCGCGATTCGAGTTACGTGGCCGTCAGCACGCCGGCGGGCGCGAATCCGCAACAATATATATATATATATATATATATATATATATATATATATATATATATATATATATATA
>NC_140967.1:88623768-88641268 GCF_056783735.1 Eptatretus burgeri
CCTCCTCCTCCTCCCCAAAGTGCTGGCAACCACCACAGTCAAAAATGTAGCATCCAGAGGCAATGGCGAGTCCACCTCGGTCTCTGATCCCCTCCCTTTATATGATGTCCACAGAAAGCACGCTGTCCACCAACAACCCCCTTCTAGAGCCCCCTCTCGCATGCATGAACAACTTGGCATGGAGTTCCTTTGCCACTATGAGCGTCCCAACGTGTCTCCCATGGTGGCAGAGGTCCCGGAACATGACGGGGACCTCCTGGGCTTACCGTATCAGAAAGCTGCCTCCCAAGCCAGCTGTAGCTTGAGCATCCTCTGTTATTCCAACTCATTCCATGAAAAACGTGAACTCGTTGCAGCATGCAAGGCCTTTGTAGCTTAATCAAGTATTACTCTACCCTACTGGCTTATGCGATCGAGCAGTGTCCTTATGTCAGTCAGTCAGTCAGAGAGTCTGTAAACACTTCAGTCATTCTCGCTTGAACCAAACACAATTTTGATGAAACTTCATATCTGATGCCGAACGAAGGTCTATGGACCACATCAAAATCTGCGCCTATTAGTGGGGTCTAGTATTAGGTTGATTAGTATTAGGTTGATCCCCCCCCACCCCCCCAAAATAGGTATTTGCTCTCTTCTCCGAAACTACACGATTTTAATGAAACTTGACCACAACTTTGATATTTTCATCAGTTGAAAATCAATATTTTGTGACGTGTTTCCCGCCGGTATTTTTGGCCCGTATTCTGACGAGCATTGGCCACATGCATCTTGGTTGAACTTTCACCATTACTTGCGTCGCTCTGTTGGCTGAGCATTGTTTTGACTGGGAGACTGCCATCATTCATCGGGAGGATGAGAAAGGTTGATCTTCTGATGATCTGCGGCTCGATCATCAAGGTGTGGGAGGAGATACCGTCAGACATCATCAAGTGAGCATTTCTGAAATCAACATGGACGGCACATAGGATGATGCATTTGGGAGGATGAGGCTGCAAATGATGTAGACAGCGATAGGGACTTGCTTTACCCTGATTCGGACAATGAGTTATGTGCCGTCTTCTATGAGGAAAGCATTGACGAGGATTTCCTCGGGTTTAGCTGAAAAGCTTCATCAAACCCAAATAGCCCTTTTCAGGACCACAAATCCACAAGAAATACACTACATGGCCAAAAGTATGCGGACACCCCTTCTAATGAGTGGATTCAGCTATTTCATCGACATGCATTGCTGACAGGTGTATAAAATCAAGCACACAGCCATGCAATCTCCATGGACAAACATAGGCAGTAGAATGAGCCGTACTGTTGAGCTCAGTGACTTTCAAGGAGCAGCAACAGCTCAGCTGCGAAGTGGTAGGCTACACAAGCTCACAGAACGGGACTGCCCGAGTGCTTTAGCGTGTAACACGGAAACATCGTCTGTCGTTGGTTGCAGCACTCATTACTGAGTTCCAAACTGACTAGTAGCAATGTCAGCACAAACACTTTTTGTCGATTGCTTCATGAAATGGGCTTCCATGGCCGAGCAGCCACACACAAGCCTAAGATCACCATGTGCAATGCCAAGCATCGGCTGGAGTGGTGTAAAGCTCACCACCATTGGCCTCTGGAGCAGTGGAAACGCGTTCTTTGGAGTGATGAATCACACTTCACCATCTGGCAGTCTGACGGACGAACCTGGGTTTGGCGGATACCAGGAGAACGCTACCTGCCCAAATGCATAGTGCCAACTGTAAAGTTTAGTGAAGGAGGAATAATGGTCTGGGGCTGTTTTTCATGATTCGGGCTCGGCCCCTTAGTTCCAGTGAAGGGAAAACTTAATGCTATAGCATACAAAAACATTCTCGATGATTCTGTGCTCCCAACTTTGTGGCAACAGTTTGGGGAAGGCCCTTTCCTGTTTCAGCATGACAATACCCCCATGGACAAAGCGAGGTCCATGCAGAAATGGTTTGTCGAGATCAGTGTGGAAGAACGTGACTGGCCTGCACAGAGCCCTGACCCCAACCCCATCAAACACCTTGGGGATGAATTGGAACGCCGAATGCGAGCCCAACCTAATTGCCCAACATCAGTGCCTTACCACATTAATGCTCTTGTGGCTGAATGGAAGCAAATCCCCGCAGGTCAGGTCAGGAATGGGAGCATGCGCCGTCGCTGCGTCCACTTTCTGCCGGGACTCCAGGGGCTTTTGTCTGGCCATCCCCATCTCCTTGAGATGCTGATCAACCTGATGCAACCACGAGGAACGTGGTCAGCCCATTGGCTGCCTCCACTCACGAGGCTCACTCGCTGAGATAATCTGGTGAGCAGCATCAACGTCAGGAAAAGGAGCCACATGCCCATACAGCCACAGCTGATGCTCACGGACTATGCAGGTAACAAATCTCATTTAAATCTCTCAGCAACCGCTCATTGGACCTAAAGTCTGACCAGCGACAGCCAAGGATTCTTCGAAGAGACCTGGTACCAAAGGATTTAAGTTGCCATCTCAGATCCCTGGTCAGAGTCCAAGTCTCGAATCTGTAGAGCAAGACGAGAAGCACCAAGCACCAAGAATCCATGACTCCCCAGGCCCGACCCAGACATCTATTGACCTCTGCCTCACAGCCAGCAGAGACATTAACATCACTGTCAAGGAAAGTGAATCTCTCTGTGACCTCAACATCCTCGCCACAAACAGGTACTGACAACATAGCAGCATCCAAGTTGTCATTGAAAGCCTGGATCTTAGTTTTGGCCAAGGAAACCTGTAATCCCAGTGGCTCTGACGACTCATTCAGCACCTTGAGGTCCCCCAAAAGTCTACGCAAAGTTGACTGCATCACCTGCGAAATCAAGGTCAGACATCTTGACATTCCCAAACGATGCACCCGCAGCGTGATCTCTCCGACATCCTCCCCAGAATCCAGTCCATACAAGCGCTGAAAAGTGTCGGGGCCAGTACACACCCCTGACAAACTGCAGTAACAACTGGAAATAAGTCGTAGGTGGTATCACCACATCTCACAGCACTCTCAATACCACAGTGTAGTTCAGACATCAGATTGATCAGTTTGGTGGCACTCCACAAAGATGAAGGATCCTCCAGAGGGCATCTGGATTCACTGAATCAAACACTTTACAAAGATCAACATAGGTTTTAAGCAGCCCCTGCTAGAACTCTCATTTGCGTTCGGTGAGGACGCAAAGAGCAAGCTTACAGTCAATTGTTGACCTCTTTGGTGTAAAGCCTGACTGCTCTGGACGCTGGTGCTCAAGCAGATGGTCGTGAACACCATCAAGAATTATTCGAGCAAAGACTTTGCCCGCCACTGAGAGTAGTGTCACCCTTCCGTGGTAGTTGCAGTCTCGGCGATCACCCTTCCCTTTCCAGTCAGGGACAACAAGGCCCCTCTTCCAGTCAGTTGGGATGATGCCTGTGTTCCAGGCAGAGCACCGAACTGCTTGCAATCACATGAGTACAGCATTCCCACCAGCCTTGAGAAGTTCAGCATGGATGCCACAGATCCCTGGAGCTTTACCCCATTTCAACCAGTTCACCGCAGCCTGTGTTTCCACAAACGAAGGTGGACCACAGTGGATTGGAGGGTCAGCAATAGGAATGGTAACACCCCTGACATCCAACTCGACAGCTGGTGGATCAGCCTGGTACAACCGCTCAAAGTAACTGGCCCAGTGGGACTTCACTTGGTTCTCCTCTGTCAAGAGCCCACCACCCTCCACTCTAACTGCATTGTACCGAGGGATTGGTTTGGAGTAACGCAATGCGCGAATTCTCCTGTATGCGGGACGAGAAACACTTGACCACAGGTGATACTCTACCCCCTCTCAGATTCCTTGCACATAGGCCTCCTTGTCCACCCTTCGCACACGTACAGTTTTACGTCTCAGTTCCCTGAACAGCTCAGCTCTGCCGTTCAGCCTGGCCCTGTGACTCTTGCCAATGGTATCCATTGTCCCTTGAGAGACAAAAATCTTCTTCACCCTTCGGTGAGTTCCAAGACTTTCACCGGCAACGTCAATGACGGTGATCTTGAAGGCACTCCACAACTCTTCAGGATTCCCCAGATCACCCAGACCCCCCACCCCCCAAATCCCCACTCAGCCTGTTCACAAACTCCTCAGCTACTCTCTCGTCCTTGAACTTGCCAACATCCAGCCGAGGCTGGGATGGTACCATTTCCCAGATCTAATCTGCAATTTCAGAGTTACTACAACAAGCCTGTGGTCAGTGAGCACTCCAGTGGACCCTGCAGTTCTGTATCATCCTCGAGCCACCATCAATGAGCACATGGTCAATCTCCTTTGCCACACCACCAGCATTGGAATACCAAGTCCAGCGATGAGCTTGTGGGCACTGAAACCATGAACCAGCCACCCTAAGTCCATGACTTCTTGCAAAGTCAAGGAACTTCATGCTATTCTGGTTCACAGTTCCATACCCATGAGGACCAAAACATGTCTCATAACCACCCCAAAAAGTATCAGTTGATGCATCAAAATCCCCCAAGACAAGAAGAGTATCCCGCCTGGGGCACTGATCAATCACAGACTCGAGCGTGGCATGGAATGCATCATTCACGGTGAGATCATTCACCTCAGTCGGAGCATATACAGAGACCAGGGAAACGAGACCCAAGGAGTGACGAATCCTTATTGTAATAAAACGCTCGTTGACCGGTGTTACCTCAATTATCATTGGAGTCAGCTTATTGGACACAGGTACAATAACTCCTTGGGCATGGTAACCATCAGAGTGACCAGACCAATTGTAGGTGTAACCACCCGCAATGATCTCTCCGCAATCCGGTCCCCGAACCTCAGAGAGTGATGCAATACTGATGTCCGAACGCTTGAGCTCAGATGATAACAGAGATGGGTGATCATCCTCTTTTAGGGATAGGACATTCCAGGCACCCACCCAAAGGGACCGCCTCAGGTTAACCCAAGGAGACCGCCTCTGTTAGACGACACCTGTTCCACCACCAAAAACCGCAGCAATGTTCCAACATTTAGTGGAAACCTTCCCAGAAGAGTGGAGGCTGTTATAGCAGCAAAGGATGGACCAACTCCATCTTCATGCCCATGGTTTTAGAATGAGATGTCGGACGAGCAGGTGCCCACACACTTTTGGACATGTAGTGCATGTATGATACCGGTATAAATCCCTTTTCTTCCTTTTTCTGGTCACAAAAAAATCCTCTTTGGAGTATTAAAAAATATGAAAGAAAAATATCAACTTCTTGGTGTCCTCTCCTCTCTCTTCAACTTTTTGAAAATGAGAATATGACTTAGATGAAATTAAGCAGACATGGGAGTAGCATGTAGATACCTCTGTCACTTTGTTCTGTACAAAGTTAATGTACAAACGTATTTAGATCTCGATCAGAAAAGAAAATGATCAGGATATTCATTTATTTTGAGGGCGAAAAACATGAGTGCTGGTTAACGCACCGGAATTTTTTTTTGTTTCTGAGGGTGAAAAACGGGTGCAGTAAATACACAGCCGCGCTTTATACACCAGAAAATATGGTACTCTGTGTGATGGCACAATTATCAACTCACTCTTCACCTCGTCTCCAGACGATGCAGAACCTTTGCTTATATTTGTACAATTGGCAGGCACTTTGTCAGCTGCAAAAGTACACATGTTCCAAAGTAAAGCTGATGTCTACGGTTTTATAGCAACATGATTCTAACGATTGGTTTGAATGGAGATTAAAGTTTCAATCGTGAAATAACAAACAACAAAAACCAAGACAATAATTTTGCAGTCGATTCATTTTATTTTGTTTTATTTTCCCAAGCAAAAGGTAAAATAGCTTTTTAAAATGTCAGCATAAACACCTGGCACTGCACTGTGCGGCAGGCATACGTAAACCACCGGCCGCGAGATGTTATTGAGAACTGAACAGGGTTTGCATCTTGCATTGACCAACTGCCCATTTCATTTTGATTGCAAATTATTGAAAATATTCAACCTGTCATTGCAGCTGAAACACTGCAGTCGCTACATCCATGACCTTTTCCCTTCACTCATCAAGCACCTCGATCCCATTCCTCTGCGCCACCTTCTCAGCCTGGCTTCATCTCTGCACCCAAGTGCTCACAGTGAACAGGTAGGTGGACGGCAAATGTTTGTTTGACGGAGTAGTAAGGGGCCTTCTCTTACATCGGTAGACAAGTTCTGTTGAGGCACGATGTGGGCAAATTTGCAGATATGAGTTAGTATTTGTCATGCACAGTATAACAAGCTTCCCCCCCCCCAATTTTCAGTTGTTTAATTTTCCCACAATTTTCAATTTCAGTATTCCCCCCCCCCCCAATTTGCAATTATTTTTTCAATTCTTTAACTTTTAGATTTTCAAATGTTTACTGTTTCAATTATTTATTACTAGCAAATACCACCCGTCACTTTGCTGATGGACATACTAAGGGGGGAGACAAAAGTGGGGGAGAAGGAGGGGTGGGGGAGTGGAAGGCAGCATGAGGTGAGTGGAAGGGAAGGCTGACATGTGGTGAAGCATTAATTACAATTCATTCTGTCTCATGAAAATGATTCTGCATAGAATAACGGTGAAGATGGAAACAAAATAATGGCTGAAATACATTTTCTACCAGTCATACTATAAATATCGCCCAGAGATGAACACCACCTGGATATGTCCAGAAACAAACACTGCCAGGACATGTCCGGAGGCAAACACCATGCGGACCGCCCGGACACATCCAGAGGGTGTGTGTGTGTGTGTGTGTGTGTGTGTGTGTGTGTGTGTGTGTGTGTGTGTGTGTGTGTGTGTGTGTGTGTGTGTGTGTGTGTGTGTGTGTGTGTGTGTGTGTGTGTGTGTGTTGGTGTGTGTGGGTGTTGGTGTGTGTGGGTGTTGGTGTTGGTGTTGGTGTGTGTGGGTGTTGGTGTTGGTGTTGGTGTTGGTGTTGGTGTTGGTGTTGGTGTTGGTGTTGGTGTTGGTGTTGGTGTTGGTGTTGGTGTTGGTGTTGGTGTTGGTGTTGGTGTTGGTGTTGGTGTTGGTGTTGGAGTTGGTGTTGGTGTTGGTGTTGGTGTTGGTGTTGGTGTTGGTGTTGGTGTTGGTGTTGGTGTTGGTGTTGGTGTTGGTGTTGGTGTTGGTGTTGGTGTTGGTGTTGGTGTTGGTGTTGGTGTTGAGAGAGAGAGAGAGAGAGAGAGAGAGAGAGAGAGAGAGAGAGAGAGAGAGAGAGAGAGAGAGGAAGAAGAAGAAGAAGAAGAAGAAGAAGAAGAAGAAAAGGTGCTGCACTGTATTAGGAGGGGGTGGAGCAAGAATGGAAGAGAGATGGAGAACATATTCAAAAACGTTGCATTATAGACGTTTTAAGGATAATGTGCATTGACATGAATCTTTATGAAAAGCTGCCAATCATTGCGACGGGTAGAAAAAAAAAATTTTGCTCAGTAATTTCAAAAATATGCCAAGGTTAAAAGTTAAAACCCCAACCACTCATCATCATCATCATCATAAGATACAGGATGAAACTTTCCCACCATGGTATCCATAACCAAGCATGCCGGCATGCATACATACACGTGGAGAGTCCCTTGACAGATCTAAATCGACCCATATGTACCTCGACCTTGTAGCAACTGCTGACTATACATCCCAATCAGGACACGAACTGTACCACGATCGACTGTTGGGTGCTCGGCAGGTGGCTTAAGCACAAAAGCAAGCACTCCGATTAAATGGTTGATACGGAACGGCTGGCTTGGTAAGCGATACCAAGCTGATTGGTAATGGCTTAGACGCGCAAAAAATCGAGACCGCCGATTTCTTAACATTTTCAGATTTCACTCCAGATTTCAAGTTATTTTGTCCATGTGATCCGATCCTCCAAACTCAAATTGTATTTAATGACTGGCTTGGCAAGCGATTAAGCGATCGCCAATCCATCATTCTAAACACCTCCCGGAGACATCCAAAATATTTAACTATGTCCGAATTTGACAAATGAACACACTTTTGTAGTAGTCTGAACTGTTGCTAAGTTCAATTCTGGAGCTTAAATTTTGTAATTTGGCTTGGTTTAAGAGATTCTAGAGGTTATGACATGTGTGGACATAAAATACAGCCACAAACACTGGCGCCTCCAGCTGTATATAAGCATTGCAATGTATCCTGCAATTCTTAGAGATGGTGATCAGGCATTTGATGATACGAGTGAGGAAAGTGGGGAAAAAAAAGTTTATTGTTAAGAAATCGTTGTGGCCTGTTCCAAGTCAAGGCATTGCTGAGCAGGCCGATCAAAATGGCGAATTCAGACCCCAGCGAGGGAACTGAGGATGCACATTGAGACCCCGTCGAGAGCGGTGACCGAGGATGCACCTGATAAAGGATATAATTAAATATGGCCGTTAATTGTCTTCAAAAGGGGTGTTTTAATTAACCCAAACACCCAATTTTTACTCGTGCCCTCCCTTGGAGTTCCCTTGGTATGCATGCAGCTTCAGGCCGCTCGGTTTCATTGTTTCGGAGTTACGGAGGAGACGCGCACGCACACACTGACTGACTGATTCACACTCACATTTATTATTATGGATTTTTTTTTTTGTTTCAATATTTATCAATTTACAATTCTTTAATTTTTATGATTTAATATTATCATAATTACGGTTCCCAGAGAAAGGCATTAAGTGTTTAGTCTTGGGGTCCATGTTATCCTGCATTTTTTTTTTTGGTGAGGGGGGAACTTTTCATTTGTGAGGTATAATTTCAAGTGCTACCAATTAGCTAATATTACAAGTTGGTTATAATGAAAGCATCAGCGATCTCTGATTGCAACCCTCTAGTTTCTATTTTTATACATCCATAAATAACTCTTCGCTGAAGGTTATTACTGAGCCACTTGGGTTTTGTTGACATTGTGGTGGTAACATGGTAATTTTCTCAACAAGATTGGAGTCTATAAACTTGGAACATGCATCCTTAAAACTGCTGCCTTCGCCTGGTTTTGAACCCAGAACTTGTGGGATTCCCTGTTCGGTGTCCTCACCATGAGGCCGCTGAACGATCTCTCATTTGACTGCATTCCACCTTTTTATTGTTTGTTTGTTTAATCCCTGCCGTTCTTCTTGTACCCTTCATAGAACTACACAGGGTGTTTGACAAAACTTAAGATAAATAATCTGAAAAACAGGCCAGATTGGCATTCCACACCACCTCGTCATTTCGGATCAATAACTGGGAGGTTCAAAAAGGATCAGTCTCATGCTTCGATCATAATCTTTCCTGTTTATTTTACGTCCGTTCGATGTTTGTGTTGGTTAAGTGTTTTCATTGATACAAAGTGTTCTAGCTTTGCTATTTGTCAGCCTGACTTCGTCGCATTCGCACATGTCTGCGGCCCTATGTCTGACAGACGTTGTACCTAGCCTCAATGCTCATCAAGGCTTTGTGGAACAATGCACTTGCCACCAAGTCTCAGCTATCCAAGCAGAGTTCTTTTGCTTCGTTGCTCAACTCGGGGCCACCTCTTGGGCCCAAAAAAGGTACCGTGTATAATTTGGTGTGGAGTCATGGAGAGATAGGGGATGGACAAAAGTCCTTTGAGAATAGGAGAGCAAATCGCTACCCGATTTTGGGGTCATGTGAATGGCGTAATCCTGGGTTCTTTTTACAATCCAGATGATGAGATTTGTCGTCGAGCATAACAAAACGCAACAGAATGTTTGCACACTGATAAGTGATTGGAAATTTGCCAATGACGTACCAACAGATGAACAAGATTAGGTAAGAAAGGCATCACGGTTATAATGTCATTACAAAGTAATACGAAAATCTTTTTTTTTTAATAGGTTTAGAACCTCCACAGATAAGAGTAAAATGAGGACAAAATGAAGAAGTTGAGAGGTGAGTACCATCATAGGCGTCTTTTTCATGCGCATGAGTGCAGTTGGACCTGTGAGTCCTGAGAGCAGTGAGAACAGCGACACGCAAGGAAGTGGTGGAAGCGACATGGAGATGGTTGGAGAAAACACCACTCGATCCAGTCAGGAGCCGGAACAACCCCCACTATCTGACTCGGAGGCAAGTTCTGGTACTCGGATGTTATGCCAATGATTTGTGAGGCATTAAAATAAAATATAAAGTTGACATTCTTGTTTGGAATTGTTCAGTTGATGCTTGCGTGTGTCTTGTGTTGTTGTTTCGGTTATTTTGATATCGTAATTGAGGCTTCACCTCAGGATTTTCAAAGCTAACATTTGGCTTTTCATCCATTAACCAATAGGGAGTGATGTTTTCACATTTTTGCTCACTTAGCTGCTCGCAGTTGCTCCTTTCAGGCCGCTTGTGCCTATGGCTACCCCTTTTTATACATGGCAGATTGTTCCCCTTCAAAGGTTTATAATTTGTCATGGCATTTGATTGCCCTACCTTTGTTGTCGTTTTCACGACCTTTCATCGTGGTTACACAAGGAAATCTTGATAAAGGAGATGGCCAATAGGCCCACCGTGTCTGTGCCACATCCATGTCCTCCAAAACATGAGCCACCCTCACCCCACACGACATCAACCACAGTCGCATCGCACATGCAATCAAACCCAGCATCCACTCAATGTGATCGGCAGGGCGAGAGCAGGGGGGAAGGGGTGTATCACACAGAACATCAACAATTGCAAAATATTTGACAACACCCACAACTCAAAGATTCAATATCCCAAGAAGCCTAGACAGCAGATAGCACCCACGGATCACTTCCATCCATTCACACTCTCCCTCCCATTTCTGCCTATGTCCCTGTATCTGTCAATCCCCATTGCTTCTCACCACCAATGTAATTCCATTTAAAACCTGTCCACTGTCCCTAGTGATATCACCTTCTCAGGAAGTTGATTCCTTGCATTAATGAGTCTGGGTAATTGACCCCTGCCTTGTTCCTGCCTTAATCTCTTATTTGCTCTCAAGCTGTGCCCCTTGGTCGTCACTCTCCAGTCTCCATCCTGGTAAAAAGCTTTCCTGCATACATTTTACTACATTTATGGTTTTTTTTGTCATTGGCTATGTTTTGGGTTAAGAAGTGCTGATGTTTTTTTCAGGAGTCTGTGCAGGCCAGTTCCGAAGATGCAGGCAACAGTCGTGAGGATGGTGTGAGTTGCAGTAGCCAGAGTGAGGACTCGAGTCATGGAGATGCAGACCTGCACAGTACTTCCAGTAGCAGTGGGGCTGGTGGAGCAGGAGCGGCATGCGGAGAGGGGGAAAGCAGTCAAAGCCAAGTGGGAAGCAGTATATCTCCGGACAGCCGCATGGCACTGGACGAAGGCATTGACGATGCTGTGCGGCGGAGCGGTGACTGCGACGTTGCTCGAAGCACAGGTAGCACAGCATCTCTTCATGAGCTAAGACAGAGACTTGGACATCAAGCAGAAAATGGAGCCGCCGAGCGACGTCCTATATGTGCCGAGCATGGTTGTGCCTCGGTGGCTGGTGCAGGTGACGGAGGAGTCGGTTGCATATCGGTTGAGGGCTGTGCATCACGGCCGAGCTCTGCTGGGGAGCTCTCAGCCGAGGGAATGCCGACGGAGATCTTCGATTGTTGTGGGTTCATGACGCAGCACAGGCGACACCATCGTCATCACCACCATCACCACCACCGTCGGCCTCATCATCACCCCTATCACCACCACCACCATCATCACCACCACCACCACCATCACCATCATCACCAATCTCAAGTTGATAGGTAAGTTGGCAATCTTTTTGCTTTTCTAACATCAGTATGTTCTTGTGCATGGAAAGACATCTCAGAGTTTGAGTTGCTAAAGTCTTCCTCACTGGTACCATTGTTTCTATGTTAATTATTTGTGATAATTCTCTTAACGATGTCAAAAATCAAATTTTGAAAGTTTCAAGGTCCTGCCGAAGAAAACGATAGCTATTGTAAATAGTTTGCTTCAACAAAGCTGTTGGTAACGACAAACCGAGCTTGCTTTCTTGGTGTTTAACACACAATGATTATTTTTGCAAATTCCTCTGTTTGTGATTGTGATTGTGTCGGAATACCACACACACCAGTCAAAGCAGGCTTGACAGATTTTCTTGAATGGACAGCTTTTCCTTTGATTGATTTTTGTGTGAAGCGCTTTTTGGGACCTTTGTGCCCAAGTGCTCCACCTGGCCTGCTCACTGTGATTGCTTTCTGCTTGCTTTGCTCCTCAAGGAATCTTTGTCTTTTTAAGGCATTGGTGAAGAACTCGTCATGTTGTGCTTGCTCTTCTTTATTAGTTCGCTTGCTGTATTTTGTTGAGCCCATTTTGTTTGATGTGTTCTGGTTCTGGTTGAAGGATTGAAATGACTCGATCCTTCAGCGCTTTATTCCTGACTGTGTGTGCAGAGGATTAGATGAGGACATGCTGAGTGCAGATGACGTAAGCTGCAGCAGTTCTCAGGTGAGTGCCAAGTCGGAAAAAAATATGGCCGACTTTGACGGAGAGGAGTCAGGCTCTGGCTGCGAGGAAGAAGAAGACGAGGAAGAGGAGGAGGAAGAAGTAGCACGAATCAATTCCCACGTTGACTTGACATCGCGCTTGCAACCATCACAATTGGCCGACTTGTCCTCTCTGTACCACGGGCACTTGGCACCAGGTGGATAGATATGACATCATCACGTGGCTCCAAACCCACCAAATGCAACACACTGGGAACTATCCTTTTTTCCACGTTGGGAATCTCACGACAGCCAAAAGACATGAATTTCAGAGGATTCCAAACTTGTGAATCATTAGTATTGTTTCATTTTTTTTTCCCCCATTCTGTTTTTGCTCATACTTGTCGTTTACTTTGTAGCTTCAACTGTGCACAAGCATCAGGCCGGGGATGTGGCTGTGATGGATGTGAATCTGGATGATGTATGTCGAGAAGGGAACACGCTACTTTGGGACCTCGTTCAAGACAACAATGCTGTGAGTAACGTGAGAAACCTTTACACTATTTACTATCTTTGCTGTGGGTTATGGAGTGCTGGGGTGGGGGGGGGGGTTGGGGTGTACTGTAGTTTGGGAATTAATTACTGCACACCAAAGTAATTTGCAATATTCATTGTCATCTTTTCTTTTTCTTTTTTGTTTTTTTTTTTCCCTGCCACCCCACTATTGAGTCATTTTCTTCTCATTCTCGTATCTCCATTGTCAGCACAGAAAAAATGGTTCGTCACGCTCCGAACTGTGATTGCCAGAAATTTTGTTTGTTTCCACAAGTATTTTGATTTATTTTTTGTTTTTAATCATAAGCAACTTGATGTGCTTATCTGCCATTGACATACGCGCACACGTCTGATTTATCTCTATCAGCATTAATTCTTCTCGTTTTGTTGGTTTGTTTGTGATTAATACCGTCCAAGAGAAGTTAGTTCTCTATGACGAATACTCTTCAATCATTATGATTACTTCATGGAAAAGGGTTTGTTTATGATCTCCATGTGAAATTGGTGTACATTTAAATTCATTGCCACATCAGCGTCCGTTATAAATACGAGCAGAGTACCCGCCCGATGGGCGATCTTTTTCCAAGCGTGCAACACGTTCTTCTGATGCATCCCTTTATTTTGGGTGTTGTATAGGCAACAGACCGCTGCCTCAATGGCTCCCGAAAATAAAAATAGCTCGAGTTATGTGTATGAAGCAAAAACGAGCGTACTGCTTTCGTGCATGTATAATACATCGTGGATATATATATATATATATATATATATATATATATATATATATATATATATATATATATATATATATATATATATATATATATATATATATATATATATATATATATATATATATCTTTGATAATTAAAACTGCATCTCTTCCCCCAAAGGAAGAAAATGCCAAAATGGGCAAATTTTTTTTTTTTTTTTCAAAACTTGATAGAATCATATAAAACTTGCACAGGCACAACTTCAGGGTGTCCTCATTTATCCCTGAAAGTTTCAGCTTTCTCGGTCAAATCCTCTCGGAGTAGATGGAACATTCATACATGCACACAAAGAACATACTGTTGCGGGCCGGAGGTCTGGTGGCGAGATCGACCACGAGGTGGGAAAAGTTACGTCGTCTCCCACCAGACTCCCAGAATTGTAGGCCGTCGCTCACGGACAATTTTGTGGCGCGGCGGGTCGCTCAACCGACCGTGGACGCCAATACCTCTACCGTGTAGCATAGGGTCTTTTTTGTATAGAACCAATTTACCGAATTAACCACGCGGTGTCGTCTACCAGGGAACCATGCCCTCGGTACGCCTTGCCCGATCCGGATCACTCTACCAACGACCAACCACCTTTCCGGATCGGATGCAGCCGAGCGGAACTACCAAGGACGTACTGGCTAGAATGAACAATATCGGGAATAAAGACCCGGCTAAAACTCAGATCCGAACCATGCTGGACCAATGAAGGAAAAGATGAAAACAAACCGAGAACATTTCTACAATAATTTATTTACAATAAAGCGAGGAAAGTTATGTGGTACAGGTAACAGGTTTATTGGGGTGTTATGCAGGGGAAGATGAGAGAAAGATGTAGTGCGACAATTTTACAGCAACTTATAAAGCAGACACAGGGCAGACTTGTCACGAGAATAATACAGGCAAGATTTACAAGGTACGAATAACTTGTACAGTTTCTACTTAAAGATGGCGCCACACACTCAGACGCACACTCGGACAAAATAAACCCAGTTGAATGGCAAAGGAATTTTTCAGCCAGGGAGGGAGGGAGGGAGTTCAGGTCGCAGTTCTCGGTACCTGATTTCCGGGGAAAGGAATGCTCCATGGTGCGGCACCTGGCAATGGTCGTGCAGCTCGGTCCACGGCCGCCCGCGTGGAGACCGTGTCGGCGAAGGAGCCCAGGTCAAGTAGAGCGGAGTCCGAGGCGGGGATCAGGGTTTCCAGCTTACTCCCAAGACGACTCACTTTCCAGCTCACTCAATCTCCCTCTCAGCACTCTACCCTGAGGATGGTGTCGTAATTTATAGATCGCCCTCAGCGGGGAGGGGCCTTGGTGAAGCCGACGTCACTTCACCCTGATTGGACGGGGCTTCCATGGGGCCGCCCTTTCTTGGCGGGGTTTCGGCCATACCGGGAAGCCTGCCCACTCCACACGTGCGGACTCGCCAAAAAGGAACTACTGCAAGAGGATTTTGCCTCGTACAGCGAGTCTCCGGTTGTGCGAGTAGGCGAACAAGCGTTTGTTCAGCCCATGCGAGAGGAAGGTACTGTGGTTCATAATGGAGGGGATATTAAGATTTATTAATCCAACTAAAAAAACATTGCAACGCACCCCTTTGATATCCCACTAAACACAAGGAGGGGTTCTATCTACACATATACTTAACGGAATAACTGACTTCGGGACGACTGTATGTTTGTATGCATACAGTTCCTAGAACCGTAACAATACTTTCCTTCCATTATATAGAGAAAAAAATTGGTGATGTGGCAGCTGCAGCAAAATAACTCTCGCTTATTTACCATGATTGTTCATCACAGGGAAATATGAGTGTATAAAGTTGCTCTGCCAATTTTGAACGGGCCTTTATGGTTTTGCAAGCAACCTCAGAGCTGTACTTCCAGAGGCAGATTTCACAACGACGGACAGTCGGACACATTCTACAAAGAATCGGCACAAACACACTGGTGTCCCGAGCTCACCGACAAAACTATGGCACCCTTTTTGGTTTGTCAGGATCACCTGTGATCAAAAAGTGAGAGTTGTTGGCGTACAGCTGCCATCATAGGTGTGAGACCGAATCGCCACATACTTTCTGACTCGGGAAGCACCAAACCGATATCAATTATAGGAAGCCCTTTGGCCTGTAGCGTTCTGAGGTGTACGCCGATTCAGACATTGCTCCATCTAACTGGTGGTTCAGTTGTCTTGGGATGCCTATTGAGTGTTGAGCCACTGTTTGTGGACTTTGTGTTAAACTGTTAAAACTGCATCTGATAGTTGATCTCCAAGTCAACTATCTACCCTCAGAAGAGCCACAAAACAACTTCTTTCTCATCTCAAATCTGAACTCTCAAACCTCTCTCCCTCCTCAAAATCCTGGTGGCATCTAATCAAATCTGTTTCTGGTGTATGTTCCCCCTCCATCCCCTCCCTTACCTCAAATGGCTGCACGACTGATACCGCACGTGAAAAAGCTGAATGCCTAAACTCGGTGTTTGCAGCTAAATCTTGTGTCCAAAACCCATCACTTTCTCTACCCACCTTACCCAGTCGCACCCAACTGTCCCTGGACTCTGTGTCCTTTTCTCCTGACAAGGTGGAGAGCTTGCTGTCCAACCTCGACTCAGATTCTGCAACCGGTCCAGACGGCATCAGCCCACGTGTCCTAAAAACCTGCTTCTCTGCTCTTGTTCACCCTCTCTCTGTTCTAATCACCCTCTCATTTGCTCAAGGTCATCTGCCATCTGCTTGGAAATCAGCAAACATCACTGCCCTGCACAAAAAGGTGCAAAAACAGATCCCTGCAACTCAGACCAATCAGCCTTCTCCCAATCATCAGCAAGGTAATGGAATCCATCATCGCTTCAGACATCAAATCCTTCCTCTTCTCAAATGGCTTGATTTCTGATCATCTTTTCAGACCAGGTCACTCGACCCTGGATATGCTGCTTCTGCTTCCCAACAATGGATGGAAGCCCTCAATGCCAGACAGGAAATCTGAGCCGTATCCCTGGACATATTCACGTGCTTTTGACACAGTCTGGCACCCTGCCCTGCTCACCAAACTCTCTTCCTATGGTATCCAAGGCCACCTCCACTCATGGCTCGCAGACTTCCTCTCCTGTCGCAGTCACCGTGTGGCCCTAAATGGAGTTCTTTTATCCCCTCTTCCTGTCCAGGCTGGAGTTCCTCAAGGTAGCATTCTGGGCCCTGTTCTTTTTCTGGTTTTCATCAATGATCTCTCCGACTCTCTGTAAAATCCTCTATATCTCTTTGCTGATGACTCCACCCTCTGCCGTACCATCTGTCATCCCTCAGACCGGCAAGCAGCAGCTTCTTCGCTCGCTGCTGATCTGGATAAAATCACAAACTGGTCCAACACGTGGAACATGTCTTTCAATCCGGACAAATCTCACACTCTCACTATGTCTCTTCAAAAGGACCGTTTAGAAACCCCCCCCCCCCCCCATCCACTTTCTCAACAATCCTCTGGAAGAAGTCCTTTCTTTCAAGCTTCTGGGTCTCACTATCTGCCATGACCTTTCCTGGGAAAGCCACATTTCAATCCTCGCCTCCAAAGCCAGTCGCCGACTGGGAATCCTCCGTCATGCAAAGTCCTTCCTCGGCCCACCTGAGCTCCTGACCACTTACAAAACTTTTGTCCGCAGCCTGATGGAGTACTGCTCTCTCCTCTGGGCTGGTGCTCCTGCCTCCTACCTTTCTCGGCTTCACGCTGTAGAAACCAAGGGATTTCGGATCATTGGCATCTCCCGCAATGAGGCTGAGTCTTTGGGCCTCTCACTCAATCA
>NC_140967.1:88646268-88651268 GCF_056783735.1 Eptatretus burgeri
GACACGGGACGACAGAAACGAATAAATGTACAGAGACACGGGAGATGGGAACGATAGAGGAGAGACTGCATGATAATGACGGGGTTAGAGACGCACACACACACACAGAGGTGGTGGAGGACGATGAGGTTGAGCTCGCGGAGCGTGTAGGGACCCGGTGCGAGCAGCGGGATAGCCTCCTCCAGGAACGAGGGGAGGGAGTATGCCCCCTTGAGGCGAGTCACGACCAGGTGGGTTCGGTCGTGCTTTGCGAGGTTGAGGGAACGAGTGCTGTGGACGGGTGCACGCCGAGCTTGGGGGGTAGAGAGGCCCCGGAGACCCTTGTGGGGACACGAATCCCCAGTGTGGTTGTCCCGGTGTGTGTGGTGTCGAGGTGTGTGTTCACGAGTGTGGCGAAATGCGTGCTGCAACGCAGGCATAGCGTGGGTGCAAGGGCGTGTGTGAGAGCGACCGGGTGGGTGACAAAGACCCCGTGTGTGGAAGCGACCTCGTGTGTGAGTGGTGTGGTGGTAAGTGTGCAGAAGGGCGTGCTTCCCAGCATGCCGTGTGTGGATGAGGCACCGCGGATGAGTGCCCCCGCGTGTGTGAGTGAGGCACGGTGTATGAGTGAGGCACCGCGGATGAGTGCCCCCGCGTGTGTGAGTAGTATGGTTTGTGAGAGGGAAATGGCACGAGTGAGTGAAAGGCCGCGAGTGAGTGGAGCCACGTGTGCAAGGGAAATGGCATGCGTGAGTGAGCGGCCGAGTGTGAGAGAGACAGCGTGTGCAAGGTCGTTGTGTATAAGGGAGATGTCGGTCGGCATGTGTGAACATGCAGCCGCGTCTCCCGGTGTGAGTTTAATGGTGAGGTGTGTTAGCGTCGTAACACGCGGGAGTGCGTGTGTGGAATGGAGACGGAGACTGCGACAGAGGAAAGAAAGCCGAGTAGCGGCTGAAGCTGTTTCGGGGACCGTGCCGGGTTCACCCAGCAGCGAGCACGAGGTCCGTGCTGTGCAACGCACGAGGCCCCCACGTGCTCGCTTGCGAGAGTGAAGTCCCGGTCCGGAAACGCACGCGGTGGATTTGCCGATCCCGCGGACGGACAAAGTTTAGGCAGGATTATGGATTTGGGCCGGACGGGTTCTCCACGCGATCGTGTGTGTTAAGCTCCAACGGGCAAAGCACATGTGTTCGCGTGGGGAACCCCTCGAGACGTGGGGCTTGTGTTTTTTTTTTATGTGCACGGTGACGTCATGGCTGCACGTGGGGTTGGAATCCGGCAGGAGGGGTATCCCTGCCGGATGGTACCGTCCAAGGAGGGACGAGGTACACGTGCAGCTGCATGACGTCACAGGCAGGTGCAAAGTGCGCGAGCTGTGAGTTGCCGCGCTGGTGCTGCGCATGTGAAAAAAAAAAAAAAAAAAAAAAAGCAAGCCTCACTTTCGGGTGCACAGGATTCCCGGGCAAGGGGTGGAAGACCCCCTTACCGGGGCACAGGATGAAACTAGTTAGGGGGAAGGGTTAGCATAGCTAGACCGGCTCCATGGGGCAGGGGTAAGTCCTCATGGGGCCCGTGGAATGGATTAGTTAGAGGGATTGTAGTCAGATTTAGTTGGGAAAATGGAGTATGGGATTATTTTGGAGACAGTGACAGCCTTTGGATGTGTAGAGTTGACGTAGCTTAGCTACGTAGTGTTAAATGGAACGTGCTATAGTTTAAGGGACGACGTGGGAGCACGAGTTAGTTAGGGGATGTAGATAGAAGGATGGCGGTGAGTGTGTTGAAGAGTTGGTGAGTGAAGTGGAAGCATGTGCTTGGTGAGTGAGTGAGGCCAGCGGGTCTGTGTGAGTGGAGCGAATGGGGAATGCATGGTGCGATGAGTGATTGGGGGGAGGAGTGACTCCCACCCAAGGGACCCCGGGGTCAGTGTAGAGTGAGTTAGGGGGTTAGTCAAATTTACAAAATGGAGGTCGTTTTGTTGTTGGTGGGAGTGTAGGCTCGAAACCCGTTTGGAGGGGTGCAGGAGCCCTGTTGACGGGCTGGGAGCGTGGCTGCGAAAAGTGAGTATCGCTGAGTGGGTACCCCGGGCACCAGGCTAGTCGGCCGTGGTAGGCCAAGGGCCCATGGGGGGCCGGGATAACGTAGTGGGCACGGGTGCGCCTGCTTGGTGCGGGGGCCCGGGGCGCCATTAGCCGCGTGGGCAGTGTTGTGGGCACGGGTGACCCTCGGAAAGGGGCCTGGGAAGCCAGCCTGCCACGTGTGCGTTTCAGGGGAGGTGCCATGGGGGGCATTCCCCGGTGTTAGGGAGCTGGTAGGCTCGGAGGCAGTGCAGTGCCCGGGGGTGCCATAGCGGGAGAATCGGCAGAGGGTCGTGCCTGCCAAAGGGAGCCACGTGTCCCAGCCATGAGACCGTGTGAGGGCACGGAGAGAAAATTGGGGGGCGAGGCCCGAAATTGTGAGGACACCAACACAGGCGACGGGAATCTGGGTTGTTAGAACCAATAGTTGAAGCGAGAGGCGCTTGTCGAAAGCCCCGGGGTAGTTTAACAGTTAAATGGTTAGGGTAGATTAGGAGATGTACCCCTCCGCACCATCCATCCCCTCGCTATCGTTGTGGGCCGCTGGACCCACTTTGGTTATAGATCGCTGAACTCTGGGGAGGCCATCCTGAGGCTTCGTTGGGCCTCGGCACAGGACGCTAGCTCTCCCTTGTTCCCCTCCGGGAAGGGAACGTAGGGGTTGGGAGTAGGCTAGGTGACAGGATAGGTTAGCCGAACAAGGACGATAAAGGGGGTGAGGGGACGATTTATAGTGGGGAAGTAAAAATAAAAAAATAAGTTGGGGCTAAATTGGGGTTTGACCAATTAAGGCAGTGGGTATAGACAGTGACAGGCAAAAGCGATAGGTTGGGAGGGAGACCGTAGGGTAGGTCCGAGCCCGCCTTCCGAGTGGCCAGCACCACCGCACTCCCTCCACCAACCTCCACTGAACGGCAAAGGCTGGCCAGCGTCATCTGCTGGCTGCGTTGCTGCAAGGCAGAGGCCGGCCAACTTCATCGGCAGCTGTTGTTTTGCTGCAAGGCCTGTGCCGGCTGGATTGTCTGCAGCTGCTGTGCTGCAAGGCCTGTACCGGCCGGATCGTCTGCAGCTGTTTTCTGCAAGGCCTGTGCCGGCCAGTTCATCTGCCGGCTGTGTTTGCCTGCAGCGGCCTTCTTCTGCGGGCTGTGTTTGCCTGCTGCCTTTGCCATGCCATGCCCACTGCCCCTGTTCATCAGCCCCCGTTCAATTTTGCGTTGCCCCCCCTGTTCATTGCCATGTGCGCCAGGATCAAGGCAACAGTTTGCAAGCTGCGAGAACTGCCCTGTTGGCAGCTACAACACGGGCCTGCAGTGGCGGCCCGTGCACCGTGTTTGCGTCCATCCATTCATCCATCCATTCGTTGTGTTCATTGCGTGTGCCACTTGAGCTGGCACGGAGACTGCGTTTGTGCAGCCCATGCACCGTTGTGGTTCACTGGGTTCATTTCAAAAGGGAAGGCCTTGGACTGCGTGTGAGCAGCCGGCCACATTCCCTGTCACCTGCATTGTTTGAGCCAGAGACTGCATGCGGGCAGCCTGGCTCCCGGCTAACTGCTTTCTTTTTGCAGAGTCCATTGATCCTGGGCCATGGTTTAGTGTAAAATGTGTAAGTTAAGGTTAAGATGTACTGTAAATATGAGTGCGCCCCCGGCATGTCTGTCTAGCGCCGGCAATTTTATTTAAGTCGTCCGTGTGAGTGAGTTTGTTTAGGTAGTTACTCAGCCCTCAGGTTATTTATTTTGGGGACACGAATACCATGAATGTCGCACTCAGGGATCCGTAGGTAAAATGTACTTGGTGGAAAACTACACATGATGGCACACGAAAATTTGACGACTCGGGACGAGTCTGCAAAAAGGGGAGGGGGTAGGGTTGTGGTTGACGAAATTCGCAAACCACCATTCAGGTCCCTTAGGTGAGATATCTCTGTAAGTATATATGTAGTTAGGCCCAAACCCGTTGTTTAGAGGGAATAAATGTCATTCATGCGGGCTGCGACCCTTCTAGATAGCTGTTTTTCTTTTACTATCTTTATTTTGGACCAGCCGCCATTACTACCACCACCAACCACGTCTCAACAGCCATCACACAACAACCACCAACCGCAACGCCGCTTCACAACAACAGCCACGACCTTTACAGTCACAACTCGCCCTCGCAACCATCGCATCACCGTCATTCCCACGCCGCTTGTGGGCACCGATACTGGACTCGTGCAGGGCGCGCACCGAGCAGGGGTGCAAAAACATCACAGCCATTCCGAAGAAAACGTATCAAAAACGACTCACGCCCACTTCTGTTCCGTCCTATCGGCGAGCGTGGGGCGATTTGGCCCCGCCTCGAGGTGCGTTGGAGTAATATCGCTATATGCAAATTCATGGATCAAAAAGCATTCACGCCCACTTTTCCTCGGTCCAATGGGGAGCCAGTTAGAGGTGAAGGGTCGGAGGTAAAGGGTCGAAGGTGAAGGAGCGAGGCCACGGGGCAAAAAGGGGCCGCGCTCGCCAAACAGAGCAGTACGGAGGGGAGAGAGTTAAGAGTTCGGAGCCAGTGAAGAGTTGGGACGAGTCAAGAGAGGAGACGGAGAGGGCGGTTGGACGGAGCTGTGGAGAGGTGGCGGCGGCGAAGACGGTCGAGGGGGTGCTCGTGTCGGAGTCGGGGAGCTGCGGAGGGAGAGGCCGGCGGCGCGACCGAGGTCGTGGTGGAGACGCTCGTCGCGGGACCCGAGACAGGGACCCGAGACAGGGAGAGGCAGGCCGGCCTCCCGGGCCCCTTTCCGAGGGTCACCCGTGCCCACAACACTGCCCACGCGGCTAATGGCGCCCCGGGCCCCCGCACCAAGCAGGCGCACCCGTGCCCACTACTCTATCCCGGCCCCCCATGGGCCCATGGCCGACCGCGGCCGACTAGCCTGGTGCCCGGGGTACCCAGTCAGCGATACTCA
>NC_140967.1:88656268-88663768 GCF_056783735.1 Eptatretus burgeri
GACCTGAATGGTGGTTTGCGAATTTGGTAACCACAACACTACCCCCTCCCCTTTTTACAGACTCGTCCCGAGTCGTCAAATTTTCGTGTGCCATCATGTGTAGTTTTCCCCTCGTACATTTTACCTACGGATCCCTGAGTGCGACATTCATGGTATTCGTGTCCCCAAAATAAATAACCTGAGGGCTGCGTAACTACCTAAACAAACTCACTCACACGGACGACTTAAATAAAATTGCCGGCGCTAGACAGACATGCCGGGGGCGCACTCATATTTACAGTACATCTTAACCTTAACTTACAAATTTTACACTAAACCATGGCCCAGGATCACTGAACTCTGCAAAAGAAAAGCAGTTAGCAGGGAGCCAGGCTGCCCGCATGCAGTCTCTGGCTCAAAACAATGCAGGTGACAGGGAACGTGGCTGGCTGCTCAAACGCAGTCCAAGGCCTTCCCTTTTGAACTGAACTCAGTGAACCACAACGGTGCATGGGCTGCACAAACGCAGTCTCCGTGCCAGCTCAAGTGGCACACGCAATGAGCACAACGAATGGATGCATGAACACAAACACGGTGCACGGGCCGCCACTGCAGGCCCGTGTTGTAGCTGCCAACGGGGCAGTTCTTGCAGCTTGCAAACTGTTGCTTTTACGATCCTGGCGCACATGGCAATGAACAGGGGGGGGGGGGGAAAGCAAAAATTGAACGGGGCTGGTGAACGGGGGCAGTGGGCATGGCATGGCAAAGGTGATCAGGCAAACACAGCCCGCAGAAGAAGGAGGCCGCTGCAGGCAAACACAGCCGGCAGATGAACTGGCCGGCACAGGCCTTGAAGAAAAACAGCCAGCAGATGAACTGGCCGGCACAGGCCTTGCAGCAAAATAGCCAGCCGGCTGAAGTTGGCCAGCCTTTGCCGTTCCGTGGAGGTTGGTGGAGGGAGTGCGGTGGTGCTGGCCACTTGGAAGGCGGGCTCGGACCTACCTACCTGTCTCCCTCCCACCTATCGCCTTTGCCTGTCACTGTACATACCCACTCCCTTGATTTGTCAAACGCCAATTTAGCCCCAACTTATTTTTTTGTTGTTTTTATTTTTACTTCCCCACTATAAATCGTCCCCTAACCCCCTTTATCGTCCTTGTTCGGCTAACCTATCCTGTCACCTAGCCTACTCCCAACCCCTACGTTCCCTTCCCAGAGGGGAATAAGGGAGAGCTAACGTCCTGTGTCGAGGCCCAACGAAGCCTCAGAATGGCCTCCCCAGAGTTCGGCGATCTATAACCAAAGTGGGTCCAGCGGCCCACAACGACAGCGAGGGGATGGATGGTGCGGAGGGGTACATCTCCTAATCTACCCTAACCATTTAACTGTTAAACTACCCCGGGGCTTTCAACAAGCGCCTCTCGCTTAAACTATTGGTTCTAACAACCCAGATTCCCGTCGCCTGTGTTGGTGTCCTCACAATTTCGGGCCTCGCCCCCAATTTTCTCTCCGTGCCCTCACACGGTCTCCTGGCTGGGACACGTGGCTCCCTTTGGCAGGCACGACCCTCTGCCGAATCTCCCGCTATGGCACACCCGGGCACTACACTGCCTCCGAGCCTACCAGCTCCCTAACACCGGGGAGTGCCCCCCATGGCACCTCCCCTGAAACGCACACGTGGCAGGCCGGCCTCCCGGGCCCCTTTCCGAGGGTCACCCGTGCCCACAACACTGCCCACGCGGCTAATGGCGCCCCGGGCCCCCGCACCAAGCAGGCGCACCCGTGCCCACTACTCTATCCCGGCCCCCCATGGGCCCATGGCCTACCGCGGCCGACTAGCCTGGTGCCCGGGGTACCCACTGAGCGATACTCACCTTTCGCAGCCACGCTCCCAAGCCCGTCAACAGGGCTCCTGCACCCCTCCAAATGGGTCTCGAGCCTACTTTCCCACCAACAACAAAACGACCTCCATTTTGTCAATTTGACTAACCCCTAACTCACTTTATACTGACCCCGGGGTCCCTTGGGCGGGAGTCACTCCTCCCCCAATCACTCATCGCACCATGCATTCCCCATTCGCTCCATTCACACACACTCGCTGTCCTCACTCACACACCAAGCACATTCTTCCAATTCACTCACCACCAACTCTTCAACACACACACCGCTGAACTCTGCCATCCTCCTAACTACATCCCCTAACTAACTCGTGCTCCCACGTCGTCCCTTAAAGTAGTAGCACGTTCCTTTTAACACTACGTAGCTAAACTACGTCAACTCTACACACTCAAAGTCTGTCTCTGTCTCCTAACTCAAAAATTACTTTTATTTCCCCACCTAAAGCTCATCTAAATCCCTCTAACTCATCCATTCCACGGACTCCATGAGGACTTACCCCTGCCCCATGAAGTCGGTCTAACTAAGCTAACCCTTCCCCCTAACTAGTTTCCATCCTGTGCCCAGGGTCAAGGGGGTCTTCCACCCCTTGCCCAGGAATCCTGTGCACCCGAAAGTGAGGCTTGCTTTTTTTTTTTTTTTTTTTTTTTACATGCGCAGCGCCAGCGCGGCAACTCGCGCACTTTGCACCTGCCCGTGACGTCATGCAGCTGCACGTGTTCCTCGTCCCTCCTTGGACGGTACCATCCGGCAGAGATACCCCTCCTGCCGGATTCCAACCACACGTGCAGCCATGACGTCACCGTGCGCATAAAAAAACACAAGCCCCACGTCTCGAGGGGTTCCCCACGCGAACACATGTGCTTTGCCCGTTGGAGCTTAACACACACGATCGCGTGGAGAACCCGTCCGGTCCAAATCCGTTTACCTGCCTAAACTTTGTCCGTCCGCGGGATCGGCAAATCCACCGCGTGCGTTTCCGGACCGGGACTTCACTCTCGCAAGCGAGCACGTGGTGGTCTCGTGCGTTGCACAGCACGGACCGCGTGCTCACTGCTGGGTGAACCCGGCACGGTCCCCGAAACAACTACAGCCGCTACTCGGCTTTCTTTCTTTACATGTCGCCGTCGTCGCCTCCATTCCACACACGCATACCTGCGTGTTACGACGCACACAGTCCACTCCATCACATTCACACCGGGAGACGCGGCTGCGTGCTCCCGCATGCCAACCGACATCTCCCTCTCATACCGCTCTCTCACACACACGGTCTCCCTGGCACACAGCGACCTTGCACACGGCCGTTCACTCACGCGTGCGGGGGCACTCACCCGCGGTGCCTCACTCGCACTCCGTGCCTCATCCACACACGCGGGGGCACTCACCCGCGGTACCTCACTCATACACACGGCGACACTCACACACGCGGTCTCTTCCACACACGGTGCCTCACCCACACACGCGGGGGCACTAACCTGCGGTGCCTCACTCACACTCCGTGCCTCACTCACACACGCGGGGGCACTCACCCGCGGTGCCTCACTCATACTGGCCGTTTCATCCACACACACGGCCTCACTCACACACGGTGCCTCACTCACACACGCGGGGGAACTCACCCGCGGTGCCTCATCCACACACCGTGCCTTACTCACACACGCGGGGGCACTCACCCGCGGTGCCTCATCCACACACGGCGTGCTGGGAAGCACACACTCCGGCACACTCGCCACCACACCACTCACACACGGGGTCGCTTCCACACACGGGGACGCACTCACACCTTGCACCACACACACAGGGACAACCACACTGGGGATTCGTGTCCCCACAAGGGTCTCCGGGGCCTCTACACCCCCCAAGCTCTCCGTGCACCTGTCCACAGCACTCCTCCTCTCAACCTCGCAAAGCACGACCGAACTCACCTGGTCGTGACTCGCCTCAAGGGGGAATACTCCCTCCCCTCGTTCCTGGAGGAGGCCATCCAGGTGCTCGCACTGGGTCTCTACACGCTCCGCGAGCTCACCCCCGTTGTCCTCCACTACCTCCGTGTGTGTGTGTGCGTCACTTACCCCGTCCTCACCGTGCAGTCTCTCCTCTATCGTTCCCTTCCCGGCTACCGTCACTGCCAACTCTTCACCCTTTACCTCCCTTGTCTCCACTATTATTTCCGTTGTCGTCACCTCGTGTCTCGTCTCACACGTTTTGGTCTCCCCATTTAATTTTTCCCTCTTGGTCACCGTCGATTCCTCTGTCACGACCCTCGCCCAACACGCCCCCGAATTATTTTTCACCCGCCTCCGCCGCGGGCCTGTCAGCCGTTGCACCCCCTTCCAGCTCGTTCGCTCCCACACGTGGAGTCGCCATTCCTATCTCCCTGGTCCCGGCCTTCATGCCCGCCTGCAGGCATCGGCCCATGTTCTGCGTCTCACCCCGTAGCTTTTTCATTTCTTCCTTCATGTTTGTTTCCATTCCGTTCATTTGTTGTGTATTCGCATCCAATTTTTCGATCATTTGTTTGTTCATGCCTTTCATTTCGTTTTTCATTTCATTTGTCATTGCCGCCAGCATGGCGCATAGCTGGGCCATGTCGGGTGCGCTTGAGTGAGCCGTTTCGGCAGGGGTTGGGGAAGGGTCTTGGTGGAGAGGGGGGGGGAGGTGTCATACACCGCGGCCGCTGCCGCACCCACCTCGGGCCCTGGGTTCAGTTGGGCGAGTCCGTGTTCCTGCACAATCAACATTTCCTGCACGGGGATTCCATCCTGGACCATGGATTCTACATTACTACACATATACATTTCTAATACCCCCGGCTCCCGCTCGCCTTGAGACGCCATCTTGCTTCTCGTGAAGGGTTAATTTAGCTCGCTCGTAATTTGGAGGGAATCGGGGGTCGCTTCTCTCACCCCTGGACCGATTCCGGTGAATTTAGCCGGAGACAGGAGAGCCCGTTTTCCTGTTCTCCGATACCAGTGCCGCGAGGAGGGCGATGAATTTGTATCGCACGACCTGACACCAGTGTTGCGGTATTCGCGCCCGCCGGCGTGCTGACGGCCACGTAACTCGAATCGCGGCACGTCGCCCACCGGACGGACAATCCAGTCGTGACCCTCTCGGACTAACGCCGGGAACCAGTCACGGGTGGACCTTTCGGTCTCACCGCGATCGAGCCAATCAGCCCGCGTGGGATAGGGTTGCTCGCCAAATTCGACCTACCTAAGTACCCACGCGGAGGGTAGACCGGGCGATCGCACCTCGCCGCAGGTCGACTTCGGACACGGGCCACTTAAGCGACCCGTTCCGTACTATCGGGATAACCGAGCGGTGTTATCGTCGACCTCGACGGTTCGATTAATTATCGGGCGTATTCAGCCCACTACCAACCCTTTACGTGAAGCAAGATGAGGATTCAATGGGAGAAATGACGAAGCGAAGCGTGAGAACAGTTCAACACAAAGCACATTTATTCACGGCACACGGGAGCACACATATACAATTCCACCAAAAGCACACAGAAAAGACACAATGCAATTTACACAAAAAGCAAATGTAAAAGCGAAAACGCAATGCAGAGCTAATACCGACTACCGAGCACACGGCAACACTTATACAATTCTACTTCACAGACGGCGCCGACAACACATACCCAAAACAAAGGAAAAGAATACCCTCAAGGATGAGGCGGGCCTGAGGCTGAGACCGGGTCGCGCCTACCCGTCTGGTGATGAGACGAGGAGCGGCGATGGCGCCTCAACTCCGCGGGCCTCGCGGACAGTGTCTGGTAGGGGGTGGGAAAGGGGCCCCCTTGGTCGCACTATCTCAGCGCGGGGGGAAACAGGAGGGGGTTGCTGATGCTCGGGGTATAGAGGATCTTTATTATCCCGCGACGAGCGTCTCCACCTCGGCCAGGTCGCGCTGTCGGCCTCCCTCGGGTGCAGCTCCCTGCACGACGCGAGCACCCCCTCGTCTGGTGTCGCCGCCTTTCCACAGCTCCGTCCCCTCCGTTCCGACTCCAACGCACACGACGAGCAGCTCCTTCTTGCCAACTCCACCGCCCGCGAAGTCTTGACTCTCTGTTCCCTCTCGACTCTCCTACTCTCTGTTCCCTCTCAACTCTCCGACTCACTTCTGACTGACGAACACGGTCCTTTTATCCCCCCGTAGCTTCGCCTTTGACCCCCTCCCTTTGACCTTTCACCTCGCTCCCCATTGGCCCGAGAAAAAGTGGGAGTTAACGGTTTTTGATCCATAAATTTAGATATATCGATCGCCCTCCAACGCCCTGGGGGCGGGGCCAGTCGCCCCTCGCTCACCGATTGGACGGCAAAAAGTGGGCGTGTGTCGTTTTTGATCCGTTTTTGAAGCACAAAATCCGTGATTTTGTACACGCTGTTCGACGTGCGCCCTGCACGAGTCCAACACCGGTACCCACAGGCGGGGCAAGAACGGTGGCGATGCTACGGTTGCGAGGTGTGACGTGAAGGTCGTGGCGGTTGTGGTGAAGCGGCGTTGTGGTTGGTGGTTGATGTTGTGGTTGTGGTGGTAATCATGGCGGTTGGTCCAAAATAAAGATAGTAAAAGAAAAACGGCTATCCTGAAGAGTCGCAGCACGCATAAATGACATGTATTCCCACTAGACAACGGGTTTGGGCCTAACTACACATATACTTGCCGAGATACCTCACCTGAGGGACCTGAATGGTGGTTTGCGAATTTGGTAACCACAACAATATATATATATATATATATATATATATATATATATATATATATATATATATATATATATATATATATATATGTATATGTATATATATATATATATATATATATATATATATATATATATATATATATATATATATATATATATATATATATATATGTGTATATATATGTGTATATGTGTATATATGTATATATATATATATATATATATATATATATATATATATATATATATATATATATATATATATATATATATATGTGTGTGTATATATATATATATATATGTATATATATATATATATATATATATATATATATATATATATATATGTATATATATATATATATGTATATGTATCAGCCTGGTGTTGGCGCAGTGGTTAGGGCTGCAGCTTGGGATCCAAAAGGTCCCGAGTTCAAGCCCCGTTGGACCACTGAATGAATACACCAGGGGGTTGACTCAGCCTGTCATCCTTCCGAGGTCGGCGAAATGAGTACCAGTGTACTGGGCCGGTGTACACTCCGGTTAAAATAGGTGTACCATATCCCTGTGTCGTAAGAGGCGACCAGGGTTGCGTCAGGAAGGGCATCCGGCGTAAAACATGTGCCAAATCACTATGCGGATCATACGGATGATCCGCTGTGGCGACCCCGAAAGGGAGCAGCCGAAAGAAGAAGAAGAGATATATGTATATGTATATATGTATATATATATATATATATATATATATATATATATATATATATATATATATATGTATATGTATATATGTATATGTATATACAGTGGGGAGAACAAGTATTTGATACACCGCCGATTTTACAGGTATTCCCACTTCCAAAGCACGTCGAGGTCTGTAATTTTTATCATAGTTACACTTCAACTGTGAAAGA
>NC_140967.1:88673768-88706268 GCF_056783735.1 Eptatretus burgeri
GAAGGAGGTTTGGAAAAGGATTGAGAATATCAAAGATAGGGGGAGGCAGCCAGATGCAGGGTTGCTGCATCTGTATGGGCAGAAGAAGAAAGCAGCCAGTAGAGCTGTGGATAATGCGAGGAATGATATGGAAGAGTAAGTGCACAACAAGTTGGAACAGTATGGTGGAAGGAAGATGGTATATAAATTGGCTCATGCCAGGAATGAGGATGGCAAGTATATGGGGGGGGGGGGTACGCAGTGATTAAGAATGGAGGCGAGAGGTGACAGAGAGGGGGGCAGCATTGAAGGTGTGGGCAGTATATTTCAAAGAGCTGTTGAACTGGTAAGGAAGCAATGCCGTGCTGGAGCTACCATGTTATGTACAGGGGAAAGTGGAGTTAGTCGAGATTACAGAGGAGGCAGTGCAGACGCCATTGAAAAAGATGAAGAAGGGAAGAGCGCCAGGTATTGATGAGTGTACATAGATTATAATTGCAGCGGAAGAACTCAGTCATTTGGACGAAGAGGCTGTTGAATATGTGTATGAGTAAGGGTTAAAATTTCGAAGACCGGGTTATAATTTGGAAGACTGAGGATTGGAAGACAGGGTTAATTGTGCCAATATGGAAGGAGAACGGCGATGTTCAAGATCTTGGGAAGTATAGGGGCATTCCCCTACTAAGTCATATAATGAAGCTGCTGGAGAGGATTCTGGATGGGAGGATAAGGAAGGGCGTTGAGATGGAGATCGGAGAAGAGCAGCAGGGGTTTAGAAAGGGTAGGGGGGACGGCAGATGGGACGTTCACCCTGAGACAGCTGATGGAGAAGAGGTTGGAGGTGCAAGGTGAGATGGCATTGGGGATTTGTGGACATGGAGAATACCTATGACACTGTCCCGAGAGCCATGGTGATGGCGACGCTAATATAATATTAAGCTAATAGCTGAGATGGATGGGATCGCCGGAAGCAGAAGTTAGGTTAGAGGACGGGAAGTACAAGGGAATGAAGGGAAGAGTTTTGGTTGGTCCTGGGATGTCTGAGGAGCTCAGGTGAACATTTGTTTGAGCCAGGGAAGTGCTCTCAGCCCACTCATGTTTATCATGGTGATGGAGCTGGTAAGCAAGAAGGTGATGTTGAGGGGTAGTATGAGGAGTATGCTGTATATGGACAATCTGGCTGTTGTGGTGGAGAGTGGGCAGCAGATGCAGGATGTACTGGGGGAGTGGAAGGAGGCATTTGGGAAGCATGGGCTGAAGATGAGTATGCAGAAGACTGAGGTGATGTGGGTTGGGCAGCAGAGAAAATGTATCCATATCAGGTTTCGAGGGGATGGAGATCAGGTAAGGAAATAGGTTTGAGTATCTGGGAGGAACATTGACCGGGGATGGTAAGTCCGAGGCAGAGGTGCGGAAGAGGACTCCACGGATGCGTGGAGGAGGGTGGAGGGAGTAATGGCAGACAGAAAGATATCAAGAAAATTGAACAGGAAGGTTCTGATGATGTGTATAATACCGGCCTTGCTTTACAGCATGGAAATGGTGGCGCTGACACACAATAACAGAGGCTGCAGGTTTGTGAGAACAACTGGGTAGGAGGATTGTGGGAGTGAAAATGGTGGATATAAGGAGGCTGGATGAACTGAAGGAGGAGATTGGTGTGCAGATGAGCTTGACGGAGAGATTGGTGAAATGCCGGCTGGATGTGCTGGACACTTGGTGCAGATGGGGGAAGAGAGAATGGCAAAGAGAGCGGATATATTGAGTGAGCAAGGTTGGGGGAAAAGAGGTAGACTGCAGTTGAGATGGGAGGATTGTGTGAGGAGGGATATCTGTAAGGTAGGGGTGGTTGGAGAGTGGAGGGAGGTGGAGGATTATCGTGGTTAAGGCAGGGCAGAAGCTTGGTGCCAATGGACCTCACCCCTTATAAAGGAAAGGGGAGGAGAACAACAACTTCAGAATTGGGCAAGACACTCGTTCCTTCACTCATTACACAAAGAATTGCTCGACTTCACATCAAGCCATTCTTTGTGTACTGACTCTGCCATGGCCTTCAACCCCCCGCTGGCCGCCACCAGCCAAGGCCGGGAGAAGCAAGCCAAGTTGGCATCCCAACGGGAGCCGTTGGCAAGCGAAGCCCAGGCCCGCCTGGTTTGGCGGCCAGCGATGCGCCCCGCCTTCAACAAGGTCAGACCACCATGGTGCATGAGCCCAAATCCAACCAGCTGGCAAGGAGCAATATGGGAGTCGACCCCGGGAGCTGGCCCCTGAGGCCAGCCTGGGGTGTACCACCTGGAACACTTCGGCGATCTGTGCAGCACAATCTGGGTGCCGGTTCGCGAGGTCCCAAGCCACTGGCCCAAGCACAACCCACCAGGGGTAGGTCTTTACTATGCTTCCCTAAGTGGAGCCTCGTGCTGATCAACTCCTAAAGGAGGAATGCTCAGGCCCAACGGCAAAAGGACATCGCATGCCGGTGCACCTCTACATGCTGTGAGACCGTCAAGGGCAGCTCTTGCTCTCGCTGTTCCGACCAGTCTACTTTGATTGTAAATCAGGGCTGTCGAACTCTGCAAAGTACGCCTGCCACACTCACCAGAGTCTCCCAGCATGCCGAGAAAATATCTTCAAGGAATATCCCATAGTGCGTTGATCAAAGGTGCTTGCCAGTGGAAAAGCAGTATTCCAAAAGTTTGACCGCCTCCATGTTGGCTTGTTCCACCGATGTAGACTCGGCGGCGACCAGGTCGTCCCCGCAAATTGGGAACAGTTGAGACGCTCGTGAACCGTGGTCTAGGTCTCCAGAAGCTCTTTGCGCAGATGTGGGGTGCACTGTCTGCTTGAAAGCCTGGAGAGAAGAGTGGGAATGATTGGCCTCTGGAAGGTGGTTCCATCGATGGGAGAAACCCGAAACAACGGAGTTGAGGCGTGCATTCAGCCTGAATTCTGGATTTTGGAATTTTAACCAGGAGAGGGTTACTGGAGGAGCGCATGCATGCTGGAGTTCCTTGGGAAGGTCGAAGGACTTCGTGCACAAGGGGTGAGGGGCAGGGGTATACCCGGAGAAGAGGTGGTAGAAAAACGGACCACTGACCTGCTTGCGATATCAAAACAACAGACCTTGTACTTTTACCTCATTGCTGGAGATTGCAATGATGTTGAGAGATTGGGATTCCATAAAATCCTGGAGAAACAGATGTGATGCTGTGGTGCCAGCCCATAGAGGAGAGTAGTACTCCATCCATTAAGTTACAGAGAAAAGCCTTGAAGACTTTGAGTGGCTTGGATTTTCCAAAGACAGACTTGGATCGTCGGAAGATGCCCAGTCTGCGGCTGGCTTCGGAGGCCACCTTTTTAATTTTAATCTTATTTTTTTACAAGAGCAAGGCTCATGGAAGAGCAAAGCTAAATTTACAGTGATAGTGGGGCAACAATTTGGCACAACCGACAGGGGATAAACTAATCGCAGAAAGGGGGGAGGGGTAGAGAGGGAGTTTACCAATGGCTCCACAGTTGTCATATGGTGCATACAGTTTGCGTATCTCTTCATGATAATATGGCTGCTTGATAAAACAGAATTTTTTTTTCCTCCTTGCAGATGCCACAACTCAAGCCAGAAACGATCAGCATGACGGGTCTAAACCTTTTCCAGCAGTTATGCAGCCTGGCACGACTTGCCAGCAGCGCCTATGATGGTTCTTCAACCAGTGAGGTGATTCACCGAGATGTTGTAAATCGTCAGGGTGGTAAAATTTTGATGTGAAGTCAAGTCATTCTTTGTGAACTGACTCAGGGGATGAGTGTAAATTATAGGTGCAGGCCCTTGAAATCTTGGCCGAGCATTGAATGTTTTAAAAAATTCTTTTGCTGCAATGGAAAGCTTTGAAAGCATGGATCTTTAGCACTTTTACCGAAAAGCTACAACTTGGAATGGAAATTTGTACGACTGTAATATGTTTTCATTTTTCTCACCCATAAGTGTCTTGCTGCTCTGCTTAGTTATTGAACTTCGCAATACGATCCACTCATTTTGGATTCAGTTTGGCTCTGCACGTAGATTGTAGGGAATTCTAGACTCGTTTGATGCATGTGCACAAGTTTGTGAAAGCCCTAACGTGAGTCGCACTTCCTTGACCTCTTTGCTTTGTCTTGGCTTATTAGACTCTCACAACAAAATATGTTTTGCCTTAAGTCTGATTTTCATGGCTAGTTTGAGTCGTTAGGTGGAGATGAGAGAGTACCATTGAGTGTACGACATGATTTAGACGTACAAGACATGGGAGAAGTGGATGTGAAGAGCCACATGCCCAGTACAGAGAATATTAAAGCAATGTGTGAAGGGGAGAAAAAAAATTTGGCTCGGTAATTTAGAAAACACTTTTATATGGCAAACGGCTTGGAAATCAGATATTATTGCACGGACCACTCGCCCGGGGTGAGGGAGCGCTGACCACTCACCCGGGGTGACGGAGCGCGGACCACTCACACGGGGTGACGGAGCGCGGACCACTCGCCCGGGGTGACGGAGCGCGGACCACTCGCCCGGGGTGACGGAGCGCGGACCACTCGCCCGGGGTGACGGAGCGCGGACCACTCGCCCGGGGTGACGGAGCGCGGACCACTCGCCCGGGGTGACGGAGCGCGGACCACTCGCCCGGGGTGACGGAGCGCGGACCACTCGCCCGGGGTGACGGAGCACGGACCATCAGCAGCACAGCCATGTCCTCAGCCAATGATGCTACTCCACAGCCTTGTGCTGCATATGAATGAAGAAGAAAGCAAAGGAGAATTTGAGATCATGGCGGGAATTGTAAAAACGTGCACTTTTGCACTCTCGATCTCATGAAAAGTTCGGGTTCACATCAGAGAAAATCAAAGTGAACGAGGTTTGCTGTTGCATCCAGCAAGATAATTTCTCGGCAAACACGATTTCCCTTGAAACAAAGTTATATTCAAATAAACACTATGAAGAGTTCACACAAACCAAGTTTTTATTTTACTTCATTTTATTTGGCCCATCGTCTGCTCAAATGTGCACTGCATTTCTTGGGATTTGTCTGCACAATGGAAATCTCCCGTTTTCTCTTGATAAAACTCCATCTGTCCTCTTCCTAGCTTGGCTGATCCTGTTTTCTGGATAAGCTGGTCCATGCATCTGACACTCGGTTCTTGTGTCGGTTACTGAATGCGAGTTTACTGGAGAATTAAATGACCACCTTGCATTATTTGGAATTGCAACATGTAGTTGGAACCCTTGCCAGTGCATCTCTTGTTGGTCATGCTATGTCTGGATTTTAAACCTGGCAGGCTCACGTTTGGATTTTGGTGAATGTATGCTTGATGCTCAACCATGTGTTTTACTCGCAGTAGCATGTTCAGCCGAATAAAACTCATCCATTTTATATGCCTGTGCTTTTGAAAGGACTTAATGGCAATTGTTTGCATTTCAGCCCTGTGGGATGGATCAGTTATGGGGGATTGCTCTGCGGGCACAGAGGGCAGAAGTGAGCCGTGCTGCCATACAGTACATCAACTCGTACTACATCAGTGGTACTTATCACATGATTGCTCAGCATCCTTTTTCTAAATGGTGTGGTTTTGGAAAGTGTATGTTTCACTGTTAAAAACTTGTTGGTCATATTCAATGGATTTCGACAAGTTTAGCTTCATGAATGAATGCCTGTTTATTGAAATCCCTTTTTCGTTGTCCATTTCTCTATATCGACATGTCTATATCTAGCTCTCACTTGTCTCCACACCATACAGTAGATAGGATTGAAGTTGCAGAACGTATGGATAATGGACGCAGATATTAAGGTATATCTCATGGCGTAGCTACAGATCTGCTTTGCTTTTGACTCTCAATTGACACATTTCATCCATTCGACGTTGTTTATTGTCATTGCTACTCAAAGACCATTGCTGCAGATATACATTAAACCTTTGTGACTTTCAGTGACAGTCTGAATCTTTACCCTAATCGCCTCCACCCCACCCCCTCCATTCCAAATGGGGATTGGGGTGTTGACCCCTTGGAAGCCCCCAAATGCACATTCCGAGCTTGGTCAATATCTGCCAAAAAATGCAGAAGTTGGTGAACACACAGACACGAGACAGTACTCGGTGGAGTACTAAAACAACTAGAAGAGTACTCGGTAGAGCACATACCTCCGCCCGCATCCAGATGCAGATTTGGATCTTCACCAAAATGTAATCAATTCGTCCTTATCACACCCCCAACCTGCCCACCAAATTTCATCCGAATCCATGCACCACCTTTTGAGATATCCTCCAAACAGACCAACAAACAAACAAGACGTTGTGCAGAGCACGATACTTGCAAAATCCACCCTCCTCTCCAAAGGTTGCCTTGGATACATCGAATTGTACATTTCAATCAGATTAAAATTGACAATCTTAATCAAAGCTCAGGTCAATCGGATGAAAATTGATGATTTTGGAAATTTGCCCTTGAGTTGACGTATGACCTTTTGACCTCAAATAGTTTTCGCAATTCAGTGATGGACTGTGCAATTGCTGTTTAATTTTCAAGTTAACAGGATGTAAATTGACTTTTTCAGTTGAAAATTGATGATTTTAGATGTTTGACCTTGAGCTGACGTTTGACCTCAAAAAAGTTGGTTTCCCAATTCAGTGGCACAATATGGAAATCCTGTTCAACTTTCAAGTCAATCGGATAAAAAATGTCGATTTTCGAAATTCGACCTCGAAATCAATAGGCTTCTCAGTTGAGACTCCCTCAACAACTTGGTGAAGTTTCATGAGGATTAGCTTAGAATTGTGACCTGTAGGTGATTGACAAACAAACAGACAGACAGACCGGCAGAAAATCAAAATCGCCTGACCAATATACGTGAAAAACCTTCGATTTTGCAAGTAACAAACAGACGGGTGAAAACATTACCAACATCCATCACAGATGGCGGAAGTAATTATGTTTTTAAACTATAGATGTGCACACTCTCTTTTCTCTTATTTGTATTTGGCACACAACATTGATCCCTGAGACAATCAGTGCAACTGCCCAATTGGTGATGTCATTGTGTGCGTTGTTTCTCTGGCTTTTTTGTCTTCACTCTCTCTGGTATGTGACAAACCAGCTCGATGGTGTAATGGTTAGAGGGTCCACTCCGAGACTGGGAGGTCACAGGTTTCAAGCGCCGGCCGAGTCATACCAAACACTTAAAAAATGGTCCGTGCTGCTAACTTGCCTGCCATTCAGCATAATGATAGAGCACGGACAATCTCAATAAGCAATGAGATGGCATCAATGAAGAGGAGGAAATCCCTTCGGAAATGCCCTGCTGAGTGAGGTGGAAAATGCGGCGCCATTTTTGTGATGTGACCGCACTACCCCCAATCCCAGTGTCTTTGCTTGTCTCATCTAATAGTCGTGTGTGTGTGTGTGTGTGTGTGTTTTTTTTCTTTTTTTCCACCACGAGCCTTAGATACTAAAAAAAAAAAGAAGAAAATCGTCAGACATGCTTGCCTATTTCCCCTTTCTACCACTGTACATTTTCATCTGAATTTCCTTTTCTTTTCCACTCGTGTTTTTTGAGGAACAGGTAAAAGTGGGCTGGAGCGCGAACGAGAGTTCATTACTCGCTGCATGGACAGCCTGACTGGAGCTTCGGCCACAATGCAGAGAGACCCACACTCGAGTCTATTGGTCATCGAGCGAGGCCTGCTGTTACTTAAAACTCACCTGGAAGCCTTCAAGCGCAGGTTGTGTGCGTTTGGTTGTGTTTGTTTTTTTTTACGATGTTCATGTTTGTTCATTGGTGAAACAACATGACGGAGTTCAGCTTGGACAGGAAATAACTCTCAAATATATGCCAATATGTCCATGATGTCGTCGAGGTCAGGGGACGAGTTAATTTAACACAAACACTTTGAGCTTGTAACCAGTCTCGGTTTGTCAGCATTACCCAATCACATTCCCATAGATGTTTTGCCGGTTTTCTTTTGTTACCATAACTCATCCCTATTCTCTTTCCAGGTTTGCTTATCACCTACGACAGTGGCAGATCGAAGGCCAAGGGATTGGCAGCCATCAGAAGTCTTTCTGTGATAAGCAGGCTATGCCCATTCGTATTGTGTGCCAGCCGGCTGGCTTACCAGACAAGGTTAGACTGAAACTCGGTTTGTGGACCTTATGTTTTTCAATTTACTTCAATATAAGGCTCTTGGAGATGCTTGTACATCCATTTCATGCAGGCCATACATTATTACACAGCATTGTACTTTTACATGAATTTACTGGAACATTCGTAGACAAAGGACAAATATGTAAGATTTGGACCTGGGTTCCTGCATCATGAGGCAGGGCTTCAGATGGGAACACAAACAGGGCTTGGTCATCGTTTCAAGATATTTTGTGTTGGACTTTCTGCCCGGTTCACGTTTGGATGAGTAGTATCGGTGGTGGTTGTCATTTCTCACTCACAAGGTGGATTTACGACCATACACAAGGGCATTTGTGTCATCATCTTATGTTAGAGTGTCACGTCTGTCTGCGAGTGAAATACAGTCGTGCTTAACCTCTCACTGCTAGTCACACTGCATGTTTTACTTGCAGATGACCATCGAGATGTTTCCAGCAGACCAAGTCGCGGACTTGCGTGCTGAAGTTACACATTGGTATGAGAGTTTGCTGAAAGAACAGATGAAGCAGCAGGCTCAGCTGCAAGAGTTTGGGGCATCATCACGTTTGGGGGACATGCAAGGTCATTTGTCGACTTCTCTTCAATCTCTGAAGCAATGTTTGAGTAAATATATATATATATATATATATATATATATATATATATATATATATATATATATATATATATATATATATTCTTCAGATTCCTTTAGACCCTTTTTGCTTCCTGCTCCCAACTCCTTGGTCCTAGTGTCCTGCTCCCTGTGCCCAGGTTCCCACGTCCCTCTTCCCATAACCTCCTCATTGATTATTTTGCCTTTTTCAATGGTTAAGGTAATGTATCGTACTAAATGCAGCACTTTCATACTTTCTGTGCAGAGAATAACACCGATGGAAAATAATCCTTGTTTATGTTTGTCATTCAGGGAGCATAATGGGGCCAGTTCGTATGATCTCATCGGGTCATGAACTCACCACCGATTATGATGAAAAGACTCTTCACATGCTCGGCTTCAAAGATATGCAGGTAACCTGAGACGGATGTGAAATGGTGTTTTGGTGTCGTGCTTCCCCAACTTTGTATGGCAGGATGTCTGCACATGGCAACACCTGCCTTTCGTGACATTAATTGTGCTGGTAATTTACTGTTTAGCGGGTTGTTAAACTTGCTACCGAATCCGTTTCTCGTTAACAAAAATACAAGACCACTGGTAAATTAATGATATTGTTGCAAACATGACTTCGGGTTGAATTATTCAGCAGTTATATCTTGATGAGCATAAACATTTGTAAACCCCAATTAGCATCGACCGGAAACAGATGTCAAATTGGAATCCTTGCTACCCTCAGCCTCATGTCTGTCTCTTTTTTAGGTCATCTCTACCGAGATGACCTAATAAAGCCGGACCAAATGTCCGTCCGTCCGTTCGTCCGTCAACAATTTTTCTTTCCGATCTTAATGAAACTTAGTATGTGGGTCGAGGTCGATGAGTGTTGCACAACGATGTAACTTTTGTCCGGGTTCAAGGTCAGGGTCGAGGTCACGCAAGTTATAAATATCGCCATTTTCAAAACCTCTCCCATCTACCATTCTACAAGATATTCGGCAACTGTTTATTGATTATGATAGTAAAAAATATTATATTGTATCTAACCGGACAGATTTTTGAATTTCCTTCCCGTTTGATCGTCACGTGATCTGGAAGATGGCCAAAAACGCCGATATGATTCGCAAAGAAGGAAGGAAGGAGAAATGAAATATAAATATAAAACACATTTTTAGCCTTTTATATTTATACATTTTCTGCCGAAGGTGCAAAAGTTTCAAAACCCGAAATGTAAACGTCGGCATTTATTTTCAAAATATAATTTCGTGCACGTGCGCCAAAATACCGAGTCATCTTTAAACAAACTGTGCTGGGCAGTTCCACTGCGCAGTCGAGCTGCGCAGTAGAACTGCGCAGTAGTCTTCGGTCATAACTGAACACTGAGAACTTGTGGTATTATAGAGATGACCGTCACCCCCACACGGGGGTAATTTTTCCATCTTCCATCCGTGTGCATCTTAAATCACCCCCCCCCCCCTTTCGTTGTCCTTTCATCATACCTCGACATGGAGGGCACACGTGTGCTATGTCAAGACTCGAACATGGGTTTTACAAATGGCATAGCTACATGTGCTACCTCACACTGCGAGAGTGCATATGCGAGACCTATGCAGAAAGGACCAGAAGACTGTCTATAAAAGGCAATGCAGTGTGAAGAGACAGCCTAGGACCTTCAGAAAGCCAGCCATTCAGCCGGGAACATTCAGCCAAACACCCGGGAACATTGAGCCAAACACCCGGGATCCCCAGCCACACACAGTCGTCACGGGTATGTAATGGCCCCCACACTTTTCAGCTCTTGCATGGGCTGCATTCTGGGGAGGATGTTGGAGAGAAAGTCAAGATATCTGACCATGATTTCGCAGATGATGCAGTCATCTTTGCGGAGACTGGATATCCTTTTGGGGCCCTCGAGGTGCTGAATGAGGAGTCGGAGCTGCTGGGATTATGGGTTTCCTTGGTCAAAACTAAGGTCCAGGCTTTCAATGACATCTTGGATGCTGCAATCTTCTCTGTAACGCTTTTTGGCGAGGATGTTGAGGTCACGGAGAGATTCACTTACCTTGGCAGTGATAGTCATATCTCTACTGGCTGTGAGCCAGAGGTCAATAGCAGGGGTTTCCTTATTTCTTGGAGTAGGAGGCTACCATTAAAAAGTAGCAGGTTACCATCACCACGAGCAAAGAGAGCGCAGCTGTATGGCTGGGGTCCAAGGCCCTAAGTGGGCCCTGGAAGCCGGAAGATCCTGGATGGCTGGAAATGCATTCTCGCATGATTTCTGACATGAAATAGTTCTCATATCATCATGCTGTTGGGGTGGAAAACTCCACAAAAACAAGTGGCGAGGCCTGTACTGGATGTAGTTGCATTAACATAATGACTGACTGACTGGTTGACTGAAATTTAGCGATACTGTATGGTTAGTTCAAGCAGCTTTTAAACAGAGTTCATTAATTTAAGGCCATGGTTTAGGGCACACCAAGGTGTTTGGAACATGAAGTATCTAAGCACTTTTAAAGAGTCATTTTTAGCAACATTTGGGCCATACCTTAGTTCTTAATAGGGAGATGATACTGCACATGGTGGAGTACAGTGAGCAATCTGAAGTAAGTGTGACATAATAATAGTGCAGATGAACTAGCATTCATTAAGGAAACCATATTCCATTTCTCGGATGTCAAAACAGGGGGATGTAGAGATTTCGGTGACAAAAAAAAGAAAATCGAAAAATTCCTTCTGAAGTAAGTAGGCGGCGACCTTTGACATTTTTTTTTCTCTGAGTAGATGGCTGCAGGTCGCCGGTAACCGGCTTGTAAGGAAACCCCTGCAATTGGTGTCTGGGTCGGGCCTGGGGAGTCGTGTATTCATTGGATCATGGGGTGTGGCACTTGTCGGTTCCTGTGCAGGAGGACGAAAGTCCAAGTCTTCAGGTCCTTGGTGCTTCCAGTCTTGCTCTACTGTTATGAGACTTGGACTCTGACCAGGGATCTCAGATGGAGACTTAATTCCTTTGGTACCAGGTCACATTGGAGAATCCTTGGCTATCACTGGTCGGACTTTGTGTCCAACGAGCGGTTGGTGAGATGGGGGATTCAAATGAGATTTGTTACCTGCATAGTGCGTGAGCATCAGCTGCGGCTGTATGGACATGTGGCTCATTTTCCTGGTGCTTATCCTGCTCACCAGATTTTCTCAGTGAGGGAGCCTCATGAGTGGAGGAGGCCAATGGGCCGACCATGTGCCTCGTGGTTACAGCAGGTTGATCGGCATCTCAAAGAGATGGGGATGGGCCAGGCATCGGCCTGGGGGACGACCAGATAGAGGCCCCTGGAGTACCGACGGAAAGTGGACGCAGTGACGCGCTGCTCTCGCGCATGCTCCCACACATGACCTGACACTCACAGGCAGGATCCCCAGAGAGTGGACATTCAGCGACACACAGGGATAGCCTGGGATTTCCAAAGATCAGATGTTAAGCCACACACAGAGATAGCCTGGGATCACCAGAGAGGGAGCCGCTTAGCTGAAACTATCTAGCCACCACACCACCGGTGCAGCAATGGAGAGCCAACAGTGGAAACCTAAGGATGAGACCGGACTGACAGAGAGGTCTGAAGTCGTTCCTTCGCGGCTCTTGGCACTTCAGGCAACACACCTACACACGCACACACCTACGCACACTGTCATTCTCTTTCTTCTTGTGTTCCTGACTGAGTCTCCCTGTGATAAGCTTACTGGTAAGAATAGCTGGGAAATTGTTACTGTCTAATTAAGTGCGCCGTTCAATTTGTTGCTGTATTTTTATTTCCATTTTTGCTTCCCTTATCCCCACCCTCATTATTTATTAAACAAGTGTTTGTTTTAAAACGAGTTGCTGTGTATTTTGAGCCGCAATCTCGTCCTCAGGCATCACCCAATTCTCTGCCTTAAAACCGTTTGTGCGTGCTGAAGCCACTGTGTGGGTTAAGGTATTAAAACATAACCCCATTGTTGTGCATTATCCACGCATGTGCAGTCCACCTTTTGCTTGGTCTCTTAAGAGTTTATTTTCTGGCTGTTTTGCATTGCCCGTTCGCGAGACCGAGTCTGTTACAACATTTAATGTAAGTGACTTCCGTGACCTCTCAAATGATTTTAGCCCAAACCTGAATGTTTGAACTTGAACGTTTTGCTCCCACTTCACTGCTTGTTTTGCCCACAGATGGTGTTTGTGTCCCTCGGGGCACCGCGAAGAGAAAGAAAAGGCGATGGACTTCAGCTTCCAGCCTCATGCCTCCCCCCTCCACAAAAGGAGAACACTCCCATGATTCTTCTGCTCCAGGATCAACCCTTCACTGCCCTCTTTGATCTCCTCGAGATGCTCGCCTCCTTTGGCTCACCACCTGCTTGCTTTGAAAAATGTGTAGGTCCAGCCACACCGGGGGGAACAGACGAACTCGCCCCGATAAAAGATGAGAACGACGAAGAGGTCAGTTTGTAAATATGATTGTAATTAAAGTGTTTATTAATATCTGTCATTATAATTCTTGTCATTTTTGGATGGACATTGTAACAAAAGAGATTATTTTGTGCTCTTTCAATAACTGACGAGTCCAAGTCTATGTTATTTATTTCCACAAATGGTGGTTTAATGGCGAAGAACGCAGGCTTATCCCTCGTCAGATTTCTTTTCCATGTGATCATCGAGTCTGTTCTCTTTGGGGTAATTAATTGATATTCTTCATAACTCGTGAATGCTGTTTGATGCCCCCACTCCCTCCCTCAAACCCCCTGCCCCATTCACCCTTTCTATTGGAGACACTGTCACATAAAGCACGGACCCGTGTTTCCTGGCATAGACAAATAAGGGAACATTTTTCGAGCATATTTGGTGAGAGGTGGGATCATAAACCCATCGATCAAATGAACTGTTCAAAAGCCAGAGTTGTTTTGGTCACACAGTGGGTCTCCGAAGGAAATTTAGAAGTTTAAAAACTATCCGGTCACAATATTTTCTCCATTTCATGTTTTTTTTTGTTTTTTTTTTTAACGTTTTTCTTTCCCCAAATGAACTGCTTGCAGAATCTATTTTGTGGATTAAGTAGTTGGTGTTTAACTTGCTGAAGTACCTACCCACACTGTGTGAGTAAAATCACTCGAGTTGATACAAGGGAAGACTCCAATCCACAAGCCGTTCTTATGCCTTTAACATTGTCTGTTTGTTGCACTAGAATTGGAGGTGTTGCCGTGCACTCGCTTGTTTAATGGTTTATAATGACCTCATATTTGTTGTCGAGTTGTGTGATGGTTCTTTGTTGAAATGGTGAGTGAGTGAGTTCCTCTCCCTCATAGGAGGGCACACCGACCTCCCAGTCAAAATATTTCAAAGAACCTTCAGTTTCAGACATAGAACCACGGGGGGTTATTGCAATCGGCTCCAGCCGTCTGTCTGTCCATCCGTCCTGCTATCACCAACTAAATAGTTGTGCAGAAATTCATCAAACTTCGTAGTTATGATGACCACATGGCACGAAGGTGCAAGAGCAGTATCATTTTTGGCCCTGCCCCTGGAGCGGGGTCAAAAGGTCGAATACTGTTCCAAAAAATGCAATTACTGGCACAGTTTTAAACATTTTTAAATGAAACTTTGTATATGCAATCAACATTGGGTGACGTATGAATTATGGAACAATTTTTTGGATTTGACCCCCAGTTCATGCCCCAGAGGGTTGAGACTTAGCGTAAAAGGGTTCAAAATGGGGGGGGGGGATTTAACTCAAAAATTGATATTGGGTCATTCTGGTTGAACTTTTTAGCATCTTTCAAGTTTGCTTTAGGTGGGAAGCGTGGGGATCTGTGATGGCGCGCCATCGACTTCACTCTTGTTTTAATTTTAAAGATGCATAGAGGTCATTCATGTAAACCAGTAAAAGGATTGGTTCCACGACCCCGAAGGAAAGGGTATGAGAGAAAATGCTTTCATTGTGTGCAGGAAGAAAATCCACCAATCAGAGAGGACCTCGGATTCCCTGAGCACAAAGTTTAATGATCAGGGCTGGGTGTCAGACTGTCAAATGTTCAGGGCAATGTCTAGTGAAACGGCTCTGACCTCTTGCTTAAGTTCAGGGTGCCCACCTATTGCTGAGTTAGTATGAGAGCATATCTAAGCTGAAAACCAAGACAAACACAAAATTGGTGACGTGATATTACAGTTGGAGAAGAGGTTGGACTGGAGATCAGCCTAAATTATTGATTCCATCATCGTACTGCTGATGATGGGAAGAAGTTTTACTGGTTTGTCGTTCAGAGGGTCCGTCTTGGCACCCTTCCTCTCGATAGGTATAACATTATAGCTACCTTCCATAAGGGCAGGTAACCCTCCAAAAAGGGTCTGCAGAAAAGTGGTGAAAGAGGAATAACAAGTTCAGATGCATATGTTTTGAGGAAGGGTATGTCGATGTTATCGGGACCGGTTGCTCTTGGGAATTGCCTGCAAGTAGAAGGAGATGTCGAACAGGAAGGGAAGGTTTGGGAACACGAATCAAAGAAACAATTTGAGCATTACACGTTGATATCACAGACTGTATATCACTACTCTCTACTTGATGAACAAAGGGACTTGGTAAGACCATCTGATCTTCTTGAGACAGTTTTAACCAGTTGCCACCAGAATAAGGAGCAGGGAGAAAGGACTGAGAGGTCTGATCTCATGCCAGTCTGATATTGTGTTCTTTCTCTGCTTTCTGCTTCACGATGGATACACGAGTGTATCCATCGTGAAGGATCCATCTGCAGGCCTCGTGAAGTATCTGCAGGTTACCATTAGTCGCATTGCAGCTGAGATAAAGAGCACTCCATGATGCACTGCTGTGAATTATTCCCAAACCAGTTTGTTGAGTTTTCATCGTTTCATTAAGTTAATCTTTTCCTCTTCATACAATTCTGAAATCTTTTATTTCTTTATTTTTTTAATTCTTTCATCTTCCAACATGCTTTCATCTTATCCACAGAGCTGGGAGTCTGAGCAGCTGTGTATGCATGCAGAACAGCTGTCACACAGTGTCTGGGAGCTTCTCATGTTGCTGCCAACATGTCCCAGTATGCTGCAGGCCTTCCAGGACTTCTCAGAAGATCAGGTGTGTGACACCTGTGGGTTGGGTAAACGCTCAGAAAAGTAACATTGATATAATAACAAAGCTGGCTCAAACTTTACTCCATTCAAATTTGTTTGTTATTTACTGCAAACAAACGTTTGGTTTTTCTTTCAGTGATGTGTTGTTTTTTTTACAAAGAGAGTTATTTTAAGCGAATGCTTTGCAGTTTTGAATGATTATGTTCATCATTTGATTTCTCAAGTTCTATCCTCATGGCTGGATGACATGTTCTCCGCAGAAAGGCAGGGATGTGTGCTGGAAGGAGCTTCTCCGTTCGAGGAGCCCGCAGAAGCTTCTCTATGCACTGGAGATAATAGAGGCCTTAAGCAAGCCAAGCCGTAGAATCCGCACTGTCTCCACAGTGAGCACCATTGTCGATTATGCTTTTTAATTTATTTGTTTATTTAATGCCATATTTAATATCAATAATATTGAGCACCTCCTCCTCACCTCACTTATTTTCGTCTCCATGTGTAGATTCATCAAAATGGAGCTCTAATTATTGTGTATTCCTCATGAGATTGTTTGAATGGTTCTTTACAGGGCAGTTACGGTGACCTCTATCCTGACTCCGATGATTCCAACGATAGCTATGTGGAGAATAGCAAAAGCTCTTGGTCTTGCAAGGTCTGAACACACACACACACACACACACACACACACACACACACACACACACACACACACACACACACACACACACACACACACACACACACACACACACACACACACACACACACCCAGCTCCATGCATCCATCACAGAGATACTCACTTATAGCTATCAAATGTTAAACAGGAACCAATGACAGCCATTCCAGAAAAATACCTTCGTCATTTGATCTTCTGTTTTATAAAGTTGATCAATCCAATGTGATCTCAGCAAACTGCCCATGTTTACTTTGTGTTATGGTCAGGAATTCAACAGGTGCATTGGTTTTTACATTTCTCATTGGTTCAAATGTTGGGCCTTCTTCATTTTGGGGTTTATTAATTAACTGCAAAACAACCCGTCACTTCTCTGATGGGGTTTTGAAGGGAGGGAGGGGAGAGGAAGGAGGAAGGGAGGGGGGAGAGAGAGGAAGGAGAGGGAGGGGGAGAGGAAAGAGAGGGAGGGGGAGAGAGAGGAAGGAGAGGGAGGGGGAGAGGAAAGAGAGGGAGGGGAGAGAGAGGAAGGAGAGGGAGGGGGAGAGGAAAGAGAGGGAGGGGGAGAGAGGAAGGAGAGGGAGGGGGAGAGAGAGGAAGGAGAGAGGGGGAGAGAGAGGAAGGAGGGAGGGGGAGAGAGAGGAAGGAGGGAGGGGGAGAGAGAGGAAAGAGGAAGGGGAAAGGAAGGAGGGAGGGGAGTGCGGAATGGTGGGGGGGACGTGGGAAGAGCGACGCCTCATCAAATGTTGCTATATACTGCAGGAGGGAAGACAGACAGACGGGGGGGGGGGGAAGGAAAAAAAAAAGAGAAAGGTGAGGGGTGGAGGTAGGGTTAGTAAAGAGAATGATATGTTCTGCTTAATAACCAATCACAAAAAAAAAAAATATATATATATATATATATATATATATATATATATATATATATATATATATATATATATATATATATCAGAACAGCTGTATACACAACGACCCAACAGAGTTTGTAATGTAATCCACTGGCACGTCTGCAAAAACTTTGATATCCCAGTTCCAGAAAAATTGTGGGAACATGAACCAAAAGGAATCACTGAAAAATTGGAAGTCCCACTCACGTATGACCCCATGATCACGAATCAATCGTGAACAACGAAAACAAAGCGTTGCAACCAGATGTCATACTTGGGTACAAAAAAGAGAAGAAGGCATTGCTTATTGAGATGTTAATCCCAGTGATTTTGGACTAAGGCCTAGGTCACATTTGCCACGGCGGCCGTGGGGTCTCCAAAATCAACGGCGGCCGCAGTATTTCCACGGTCACACAATGTAGCAGTCACATATGTTTTTATTTTTCGGGGAGCTGCACGGCGAATTTAAAAATGGTAGAGACCGAAAACGTGGGGTTGCCGTACGGTCTTTGATTTGATGTCGCACGGTGACCTTAGGGCGTTCCTGCGGCGGCCATAGAATTTTCAAGGCAGATGCAAGGCGACCGCAGGGGCGCCCTAAGGCAAACGTGCGGCCAGACGGACGGTAACGAATGGGTTAATTTTTTTTTTTTTTTACCAGTTCTTTTGTTTCGGCTTGTTGAATTGCTTCGGCGAACGTAGAAATGAAAAAGTTATAACTCCGCGTTATAATTCCACGGCGACCTTACAGCCTGTAAAATATAGCCATACGGCGTAGGGCCACCCTGAGGCCACCTCAAACTCTGCGGCCGTCGCACGTTTCTGTCAATTCAGAGGGCGTACGGCCGCCGTATCCTTGCCGTCGAGCACATGTGACTTAGGCCGAGGTCTTAGAAATTGTGGAGACCGAAAACTTGGGGTTGCCGTACGGTCTTTGATTTGATGTCGCATGTTGACCTTAAGGGGGCACTGCGGCAGCCATAGAATTTTCAAGGCAGACGCAAGGTAGCCTCAAGGTGCCCGCAAGGCGACCGCAGGGGGCCCAAAGGCGTACCTGCGCCCAGATGGACGGTAACGAATGGGTTAATTTTTTTTTTTTTTACCAGTTTTTTTTTTTTCGGCTTGTCGAATTGCTGCGGCGAACGTAGAAATGAAAAAAGTTATAACTCCGCGTTATAATTCCACGGTGACCTTACGACCTGTAAAATATAGCCAAACGGCGTAGGGCCACCCTGAGGCCACCGCAGAAACTGCGGCCGCCGCACATTTCTGTCAATTCAGAGGGCGTAGGGCCGCCGTATCCTCGCCGTAGAGCAAATGTGACTTAGGCCGAAGCGATGCAGAAATCAGGAAAATAACCAAATACCAAGACCTCAAGAATGAGTGCCGAGAGGTAGTTTTACACACACACACACACACACACACACACACACACACACACACACACACACACACACACACACACACACACACACACACACACGCTTGGAATCCAAGGGTCCTGAGTTAAAATCCTGCTTGGCCGTTGAATTAATACCATGTAGGGTCATCCGTCATCCTGCTTTCCTTCCGAGGTCAGCAACATGAGTTCCAGCTTGCCTGGATGATTGAGCCATTTGAGTATCCTGTGTCAGAGTAGCGACCTATCGAGGATTGTGCCCAATGGCCCAGGAGACTGCTTCAGCAACACCAACGCTCTGCACACAGTATGGTCCCAATGGATTTGGATTCTTTGGTTGGCATTGTGGGGAACATGCCTGGTGTTGGCTTTATGGTTAGGGTGGTGGGCTTGAGATCTTAGGATCCTGAGTTCAAATCCCCCTCGGCTGTTGAATTATATCAGGTGGGGTTGACTCTGTCATCTTTCCGAGGTCAGAAAAATAATGCCAGCTTGCTGGTATCCTGTGTCGGAGTGGCGACCCGTCCAGGATTGTACCCAATAGCCAAGGAGACTGCTTAGGCAGCACCAACGCTCTGCACAGAGTATGGTCCCAATGGATGGATGGATGGATGGATTGTGAAAAAGAGCAATGTAAGGATTGACAAACATCTGGAAAGACAAAGATATGACAAAACAAACCGAGTCATCTGGTGAATGCTCTGTTATTTCTTTTGCAGTGTATGGATGTGAGTTATGGACAGTGAAAAAGAAAGAGAGGAGGAAGATAGAGTTTTGAAATGTGGTGTTTAAGACGAATGTTAAAAGTTCCATGGACTGCAAGAACAACAAACAAATCAGTGTTTGAAGAAATTGTACCACCACATACATTAGAAGCACTGATGCTAAAACAGAAACTGTCATGCTTTGGGCACACTACCTGTGGAGTTGATGAAGGTCTGGAGAAATCAACCCTGCTGGGTATGGTTAATGGAAGAAGAGGAAGAAGCAGACATTGTATTTGCTGGATGGATGGGGTAAACGCTGCAACCAAGGTGTCTCTACCAGAGCCTTAGGAAGCAGTGCAGAATAGGAATAGGTATGTTTGAAGAAATGTGGTCATGAATGTCACCAGAAGTTGGACACTACTTGATGGAACTAGATAACTCAAATATATACACATATAGTAGAGCTTGTTCCTTATGGATGGTTTATATCTGCTCGCAAGTTTGAATGAGTTAAATGTCTTCCTTCACCTTTAGCCAATGTAGTAATTTTTGCCAATCTCACCTGAAATATCTTTTGGCAAAGTGAGCCCTATTGTTATCTTCTCAGACAGCATGAACAAGCTTTTCTTGGTTTGTCAGCTTAATTTGTTTGTTTCTACCACCCAGTTCATTGCTGCAGGAGGTCTTGAGTTGCTACTAGAGTTGCTGCTCGCAGGCACGCTAGAGCCGAAGGATGGCGAGCTGTGGAATGTGGTGAGCAATGTGTTGAATAAGGAAAACGACATAAAGTGATCATTGTAATCGGGACTGGATTTGATCTTTTAAATTAGTCTGTTGGCATATAATCAATAGTTACCCTCTCCAGAGGAGTGCGTATTGTATTTGGGTCCATTTGTTTGTCTGTCCACAAATAATGCACCAAGGCAGACCACAATTTTTACACGTTACCTTTTTTTTTCAATCGAGTACCTCTTTTAAGTACTGTATGTACAATTAGAATGTGAGTACATCTATAAAGTATTGTTACGAATTCGCGCCCACTGGCGTGCGAACGACCGCTTTTCACTAATAGTAGCCGCGTCGCCCACCGGACGGACAATTCAGTCATGACCTTCCGGAACAACGCCGGAACCCTGTCACGGGTGGGTTCTTCATCCCACCATGGCCTAGCCAATTTTCTACCCGTGCAAAATAGGGTCAAACGCCGAATATCGATATACCTAAGTACTCGCGCGGGTAGCCGACCGGGAGACCGTACCTCGACGCAGGTCGGCTTGGACACGAACCGCACAAGCCGTCCGTTCCGTTCTGCAGTGATAACCGAGCGGGTATTATCGCCCGACCTCGCCGGATCCAATTCTATTTACCGGGTGTTTAAAACCCAACTAGTATTCCGCAGTGCAAGATGGTATTCCAATACGGGAAAGAGGACGCAACGAACGGGGTACATTTAACTAAGCACATTTATTTACGGCGACGCACGTATACAGGGAATACTAAACACGCATGCAGTAAGCAATGCAAACACGTATACAGGCAACGAAAGCACTACAACCGACTATAAGCAATTATCAATGTACAGCACTTCCACAGTTCTACTTATCGACGGTGCCACCAACATTCATTCAAAAGAAAAGCAAAGACTACCCTCAAAGACAAGGGAGCCAGACAGGATCCGTAGACCTTTATACCTTGGAGCCTTGGTGACCGAAAGGGCCCCACGAGACCGTTGCAGGTTATCTGCACCCTCGTGTTGTCTTGATGGGCGAGTCGCGACGTCTGTCTCCACGGCAGCTAGGATAGCCGTGGCTGACTCGGGCCTTCCACAGGGCCAGCGAGCTCTCTCCGGCGCTTTACACTCGGGTGCGCAGGTTTGCGCCACAGAGCTGGCAGAGCAGCGCCTCCAGTCCGCGTCCCTGGTGCCACGCCCGGACTCCCCACCGACCGCGAGCTCCGACGAACGGGTCGTTCCACAGACTGCTTCTCCACAGACAGGCCACCACGAGCCGAAGATCCTGACCAGGAAGAAGAAGCCACCAAAAGAAACCACACACACACGACTTGGCTCCTGCGCGCCCTTATATTCCTCCTGGCTTCTTGCTCCGCCCTCCTTCGAGCTCCCGCGGAACGCTTCGAGAAAAGGGGCGTTGCCCATGTCCAACCCTCTCGGCCCCCCCTCTCGCGGGGGGGGGGGGGGCGAGTGAATCGTTACATGCAAACCCGGCACGGTCCCCAAAACAGCTACGGCCGCTACTCGGCCTTTGTCCACCGTCAGGCACCGTCGTCGTCACACTCCCGCGCACAGGCTCCCACGTGCCACGACACTCGCACACCTTGTCATGACACTCACACTCGGAGACGCGGCTGCGTGTTCTCGCATGCGAACCACCATCTCTCTCTCGTACTGCCACCTCACACACGCGGTCTCTCTCACACATCGCCTTTCACCAAGGCACTCCTTTTCACCCAGACACACCATACTACTCACACACGCTGTCTCTTTCACATAACGCCTTTCACTCACGCACGGGGTCTCTATCACACACACCATACTACTCACACACGCGGTGTTTCAATCACACACGGGGTCTCTGTCACACACACCATACTACTTGCACACGCGGTTCCTGTCACACAACGCCTTTCACCCACGCTCTGCGCGCATTGCAGCACACATTTGGCCACACTCGTAAACACACACACCGGGACATTCGTACTGGGGATTTGCGCCACCATAAGGGGTCCCAGGGCCTTCACATCCCCCAAGCTGCGCATGTACCCGTCCGTAGCACTCGCCCCTCCTAACTCGCTCGGCACGACCGGACCCACCTGGTCGAGATCCGCTTCAAGGGAGCATAGCGTCTCCCTCCATTCCTGAAGGAGGCTATCCGGCTGCTTGCACTGGGTCACGACACATTCCCCGAGCTCCCCCTAATTGTCCCCCGCTAACTACGTGTGTGTGTGTGTGTTCAGTTTCTTCCACCCCGTCCTTATCGTGTAGTCTCTCCTCTATTTTTTCTATCTCCCGCGTCTCTATACAATTTATTTCTGTTGGCTCTTCGTGTCTATTAGTTTCTTCCTGGATCTTTGTCTCTGCTTCCTCCTTCGTTCTATTTAATTCAGTCTCGACACGGCCTATCTCCCGTGTCGCTGGCAATACTTCTATTTCCTTCGTTGTCTCTGTTATTTCCCTCGTCTCCATTTTTATTTGTGTCTCCTTTGTCAAGGTTTGCCCTTATCGTTGTTTCGTCCGACGAGTGATGTCAATCAAGTCCCGCACCACCAACGTTCCTCCCTGTGGTGATGTCACACATCCCTTATTATTGTGCTGTTCTACTTCCTGGCTCCATTTTCTTTCCCATTGGAGTCGTTCTTTCTCTCCAAACTTTTTGAGTTCTTCGTTATCTTTCCGGAGTTTTTTCCATCTCTGTGGCCTCAAATTTAGCTCTATCCTCGAGTTGGTTAATTTGAAATTCATATAGTCTTCGTTTTCTCTCCCACTGTTCCTCATGCTTTTCAGTCTCCAATCTCATTGTTTCTTGCAATTGGCTTGGTTCCTTTTCCTGTTTCATTCCTTGTTCTTTCACTACTCTTTCTTGTTTCCTCTTCTGTTCTTCCTTCTCCAATCTCGTTGTTTCCTTCAATTGGCTAGTCTCCCTCTTTTGTTTCATTCGTTGCTCTTTCACGACTCTTCCTTGTTTCCTCTCCTGTTCTTCCTTCTCCAATCTCGTGGTTTCCTTAATTTGGTTAATCTCCATTTTGTGTTTCATTCGCTGTTCTCTCACTACTCTTTCTTGTTTCCTCTCATGTCCTTCCTTCTCCAATCTCGTGGTTTCCTTAATTTGGTTAATCTACCTTTTGTGTTTCATTCGCTGCTCTTTTTGTTTCTCATTCTGCAATCTCGTTTCTTTCACTTTCTCCTCGTACTCAAACCTCGCTTTCTCCTTTAATCTGGCCTTGGCTTCTAACTGTTCGATCTGCACAGTGTGGTTCCTTAACGTTTCATTCTCCATTCTGTTTCTTTCCTCTCTTAACATCCTCAGCTCGTTTTGTAGTTCCCTCTCCCTGCTTTGGTGTTTCCGTAACTCAGAAGCTTTTTTTTCTCATTCCTTTCTCATTTCCGCACTTCTTTTGCATGCTTGCTCTCTCCTTTCATTTGTTCTCTCACCGTTTTCTTTTAGTTTTCCCAGATATTTCTCTGTTTTGTGCCCGAAGCCCGCCAATGTCCGCCAGCCTCGCCTGCCATGATCTTGTGGTTTGAATCGTTGGTTGGGAGCCCCGCCTCGTGCCGTGCCGTTCGCTGTGCCATTAATAGCAGCCTGCTCCGTGTTGCGCTGGAGTGCGATCACGCCGTTATTTTGCGTCTTTGTTTGCCGGCAAAGTTCGTGCTCAGTGAATGAGGGTGAGCGCTCCCACTGATTGCAATTAGCGGTGGGGTTATAAAAAGAACCGTCCCGGGCCATGGATCCTACCTCAAAACACATTTCTAACTCTATTACCCCCTGCTCCCTTTCTCCTTGAACTGCCATCTTGCTTCTCGGAATAATTTTTACCACTCGCAATTTGATGGGAATCGAGGGTCGCTCCCACACCCCTGAACCGATTCCCGTGAATCTAGTTGGAGGCGGGATGGATTTGAATCCCACACTCCTGGACACCAGTGTTACGAATTCGCGCCCACCGGCGTGCGAACGACCGCTTTTCACTAATAGTAGCCGCGTCGCCCACCAGATGGACAATTCAGTCGTGACCTTCCGGAACAACGCCAGAACCCTGTTATGGGTGGGTTCTTAATCCCACCATGGCCTAGCCAATTTTCTACCCCCGCAAAATAGGGTCAATCGCTGAATATCGATATACCTAAGTACTCGCGCGGGTCGCCTACCGGGAGACCGTACCTCGACGCAGGTCGGTTTGGACACGAACCGCTCAAGCGGTCCGTTCCATTCTGCAGTGATAACCGAGCGGGTATTATCGCCCGACCTTGCCGGATCCGATTCTATTTACCGGGTGTTTAAAACCCAACTACTATTCCGCAGTGCAAGATTGTATTCCAATAGGGGAAAGAGGACGCAACGAACGGTGTACATTTAACCAAGCACATTTATTTACTATGACACACGTACACAGGGTATACTAAACACGCATGCAGTAAGCAATGCAAACATGTATACAGGCAACAAAAGCACTACAACTGACTATAAGCAATTATCAATGTACAGCACTTACACAGTTCTACTTATAGATGGCGCCACCAACATTCATTCAAAAGAAAAGAAAAGACTACCCTCAAAGACAAGGGAGTCAGACAGGGTTCGTGGACCTTTATACCGTGGAGCCTTGGTGACCGAACTGGCCTCACGAGACTGCTGCAGGTGACCTGCACCCTCGTGGTGCCTTGATGGGCGAGTCGCGACGTCTGTCCCCACGGCAGCTAGGATAGCCGCGGCTGACTTGGGCCTTCCACGGGGCCGGCGAGCTCTCTCCGGCGCTCTACACTCGGGCGCGCAGGTTTGCGCCACAGAGCTGGCAGAGCAGCGCCTCCAGTCCGCGTCCCTGGTGCCACGCCCGGACTCCCCACCGACCGCGAGCTCCAACGAACGGGTCGTTCCACGGACCGCTTCTCCACAGTCAGGCCACCACGAGTCGAAGATCCCGACCAGGAAGAAGAAGCCACCAAAAGAAACCACACACACGACTTGGCTCCTGTGCACCCTTATATTCCTCCTGGCTTCTTGCTCCGCCCTCCTTCGAGATCCTGCGGGAAGCTTCGAGAAAACGGGCGTTGCCCATGTCCAACCCTCTCGCCCTCCCCCCCCCACTCTCGCGGCGCGGGGGGGGGGCAAGGGAATCGTTACATGGCCCAGGCCTAGGGAGATTCATTCCCCCAAAATGAGGCCCCTCCTTCACATGACCTTTGACCTCTGGCTCGAATTGCATTTCCCCCACACCAAAGCGCGGGAAAAGCAGGCGGGAAAATCCGTGCGCCACTGATGTTCCTTCTTGTTTTTCCCTCACGTTATCGAAATCCCTTGTTCCTTTTCCTCCGCAGAAATGGCCTTCATGAGCGGAGAGGGTTGCGATTTGGTTTATGGAGAAGGGGATCGGTAGTTGGCGTAGTGGGGAAGGTGGTTACGTGATTGGCGTAATTGTGGTTGGCGTTGTGGTTGAGGTGATGAGGATGGTGTGGTTTGTTGAGAGTTGTGGTTGTTGTGGTGGGAGGACGGTGGATCTGAAGCGGTTGTTTGAGAGCGACGTTGGTGATGGTGGTTTGGTTGTGGTTGGTGGTTGAGGCGATCTTGGTTGTTGTGATGGTGGCGTTGTGAAGGTGGTTGTGGTGGTTGGTCCAAAATAACGATAGTAAAGAAAAACGACTATCTCAAAGATCACAGCCCTGTGACACGAATAAATTTCCATTAAACAACGGTGGGGAAATCTAACTGAACACAGACTTATCGATCTAACTGAACTAAGGACCTTTATGGTGGTCTGCGAATTTCCACAGCCGTAACAGTATGTACGGTCCAATTGGAATCGAAGTACGTCTAACATACGGACCATAAAACGACACAAAACAAATCCTGGTGAGGGTATGCAATCTTTGATTGCTTGTCCTCGTTTTATTTGCCTTCATGGAATCTGTATAGTTATCATGTCTCGAGCCATAGAAGACTTTGGTATTCAGCTCATTGAATGAATGACGTTGAGATTTTCATTGCATGTTCTGCGATTGCTGTGTTGCCTAAATGGCTTATAAAATGTATACAGTATTTGCATTTACATTGTGCAATCAGTACCTTTGTTCATATGAGGTTCGGTACGAGTCACGTGCCAGATGACAAGTCGTCTTGCTTTGCCTTTTCTACAGTGGCAGCTCGATTGCTTGGCCTGTCTCCTCAAGCTGATCTGCCAGTTTGCTGTGGAGCCGGCAGATTTTGACATTTCCTTTGCTGACATCTTCACCTGGTCACCTGTGGTGGAGGGCACACGCAAACGCACGTGGCCAACCAAGGGTCGCAAAACCGGTGCCGATCACACAAGGAGCTCTCTCATTATCCCACGGCTCACCGACGTTGGTGCTTTTTAAACTTCCTGTTTTAATGGGGTTATATTAACGGTGCTAATTTTTGCTTTTTTGGGTGTGTTGCACGTAATCGTAATGAAGTTTCATTAATCAATATCACTCAACCTTCAGGAGAAGGTTTTTATTTTAATTTTTATTTTGCTTTTTCTCTTGTTTTTGTCTGTCCAACTGAGAATTTTTTTGTTGAAGTTTGAATTTGATCGTAAGCTGCTTTGCTTGTACTTCCTCTTGCAGACATTTTTGAAGCTTGTTAATGGTAGCGACCTTTTAAAGCACCTCATGACAGTATCCTTCACCTACAACAAACTCCCAGAAAGGCAAGTTGTGTGTGTGTGTGTGTGTGTGTGTGTGTGTGTGTGTGTGTGTGTGTGTGTGTGTGTGTGTGTGTGTGTGTGTGTGTGTGTGTGTGTGTGTGTGTGTGTGTGTGTGTGTGTGTGTGTATGTGTGTGGGGGGGGGTGGTTTATGTGTTTGTAATTGGTGTTTTGGTTTGTGTTGTAGGACACTGAAAGTAGAGCCAACGGACAAGACAAAACATGAAGGTGAGACAAACCTCCATAGCCTGAGGATTGTGGATCCTTCTCTGATATTGCAGCACAAATTTCCTTGCTTGTTGAGAGGCCACTTAAGTGGGCTGTCAGTCTTCATAAGCATGCCACTGTTATTACCCCACATACGCGAGGCAAAAAGTGGGTTTAAGCAATTGGGTTAAGTCTGTACGTCTGTCTGTCCGTCTTGTCAGTTTACGATTGCCAGTTTGTGAGCGAGGAACAGCATATTTAAATGGAATGTTATATTTTGAGGCCAAATCGGAACATGAATAAAATGACAAGTTTGTCTTTTTAACGTACTTTGGCTTAGAATTCATCCCGACTGCACATGCACAGAGACACGTGAGATAATATCTTTACTCAGTCTGCCTGTCTGACAGTCAAACGAAATGGAAAATCATTCCAAACAGGAAACTTATTGTTTTCAAGGGTATTATAAGGGACATAAATAACAGGCAGGAAGAACGAATGTAACGTGTTGTTTGCAGTGCCGATAGAAAGTTTACACCCCCTTTCAAAATTTTCACCTTTTGTTGCCTTGAAGCCTGGAATTAAGTTGCATTAATTCAGACTTTTCCACCTTTATTTACACATCGTAACCCACAACTTCCAAGTGAAAAACAAATTCTACAAATTTCAGAAAATTAATTAAAAATACAAAACTAGAATATCTTGGTTGGATAAGTGTTCACCCCCCTTACAATAGCAATTGTAAATTAGATCAGGTGTAACCAATCACCTTCAATATCACACACCAAGTTAACTGGCCTCCACCTGTGTTAAATTGTAGCGATTCTGATTATTTCAGAATCAAATCAGCAGTTCCTGTATATTTCCTCTGCTGGGTGGTGCATTTCACAGCAAAGACTCAACCATGAATACCAAGGAGCTTTCAAAAGACCTCCAGGATAAAGTTGTTTCAAGGCCCAAATTAGTGGATGGGTATAAAAATATTGCAAAGGCTTTGAATATCCCTTGGAGCACAGTCAAGACAATCATTAAGAAGTCATAATTATGAAGTATGGTGTATGGTACCATCAAGACTCTGCCTAGATCAGGCCGTTCCTCTAAACTGGATGACCAAGCAAAGAGGAGACTGATCAAAGAGGCAAATGGAAACTTTGAAAGAGCTACAGGTATTTATGGCAAAGACTGGTCTCTGTGTGCATGTGACAACAATATCCCAAGCACTCCACAAGTGTGACCTGTACAGTGGGGTGGCAAGAAAAAAACCATAACTCAAAAAAGCCCACCTTGAGTCCCATTTGAGGTATGCAAAAAAAAATACACTCTGGCGATTATGAAGCCATGTGGTAAAAAGTTTTGTGGTCTGATGAAACCTCGATGGAACTTTTTGGCCTAAATGCAAAGCGTACCATTTTGCGCAAACCCAACACAGCACATCACCCAAAGAACACCATCCCTACTGTCAAGCATGGTGGTCGCAGCATCATGTTATGGGGATGTTTCTCATCAGCAGGGACTGGGGCACTTGTCAGGACAGAAGGGAAAATGGATGGAGAAAAATACAGAAAAATCCTAGAGGAAAACCTGCTGCCCTTTGCGAGAAAGTTGAAATTTGGACGGAAGTTCACCTTTCAACATGACGACCCAAAGCACACAGTCACAGCTACACTGGAGTGGCTAAGTAACAAAAAGATAAATGTCCTTCAGTGGACCAGTCAGAGCCCTAACCAAAATCCAATCGAAAAATCTGTGGCACGACTTGAAAAATGCTGTCTTTCAATGCTCCCCACACAGCATGACTGAGTTTGAACGTTTTTTAGTTGTTTTTTTGTTGCAAATACTGTCGAGGCTCGTATGAGAGCTAACACACAGAACGTACAATAAGGGGAGCAGGAGACAAGAGGGGTGGGAGAGGGCCCTCTTGTTAGCACAAACAAAAAAAACAATGTGACACAGAGACGTGAGATCTGTGGAAGGGAGAGGGATGGGGTGGGGTACACAGGGTAAACAAGATGGATACTACAGAGACTTCCAGTTTCTTACATGACAGGGAGTTTCAGCAAAGAAAGCAGGGGATTTGAAGGAGGTGGGTTTGGGATGGATTAATGGAGGTAGAAAAGATCGTGGTTTTGGGTGGGGGAAGATAAGAGGTGGTGGTGAACAGCTGTTTTGAAGACCTGGAGGGAAGAATGGGATTGAAGAGAGTGTGGGAGTTTGTTTCAAAAGTGTGAAAAAAGAAGAATGAAAGAGTGAGAATGAGCAGTGATTCTTGATTTTCATAGTTTTACCAAAAGGGGGTTGCTGGTGGACCTTGAGCCCCTGTGGAATTATTGGGGCGCGAGGGGGGGGGGACAAATCTCAGACAGAGTGGGGGGGGCGAGGCCGGAGAGGAGATGTTAGAAGAAAGAAATACCGCTGACCTCACTGCGGGGGGGGGGGGGAGAGAGAGGGAGAGAGAGAAAGACACAGAAAGACACAGACAGACAGATAGACAGACAGGCCCACCGAAAGACTCAGCCTCATCGCGGAGATGCCATTGATCCTGAATGCCTTGGTTTGCACAGCGTGAAGCCGAGAAAGGTGAGAGGCGGGTGCATCAGTCCAGAGAGGAGAGCAGTACTCCATCAGGCTGCAGACGAAAGCTTGTATGTGGTCAGTAGCTTAGGTGTGCTAAGAAAGGACTTTGCATGATGGAGGATGCCCATTCGGCGACTGGCTTAGGATGCCAGCTTAGAAATGTGGCTTTCCCAAGTAAGATCATGACAGATGGTGAGACCCAGAAGCTTGAATGAAAGGACTTCTTCAAGAGGATCGTTGAGGAAGTAGTTGGGGGGGGGGGGGTTACAGACGGTCCTTTCGGAGAGACACGGTGAGATTGTGAGATTTGTCAGGGTTGAAAGACGTTTTCCACGTGTTGGACCAGTTTGTGATTTTATCCAGATCTGCAGGGAGTGAAGAGGCTGCGGCTTGCCGGTCTGAGGGATGACAGATGGTACAGCAGAGGGTGGAGTCATCAGCAAAGGGATTAAGAGGATTTTCCAGTCAGAGAGATCATTGATGAAAACCAGAAAAAGAACAGGGCCCAGAACACTGCCAGAACCTAAATCTATACTGACGTTCCCACAAACTAACCATTCCACGGGCCCCATGAGGACTTGTCCCTGCCCCATGAAGCCGGTCTAACTATACTAACCCATCCCCCTAACTCGGGTGTTCCTGTGCCCGAAGCAAGGGGGTCTTCCACACCTGCCCAGGGAATCCTGTTTACCCGAAGTGGCGAGGTTTGCTTTTTTTTTTTCCTTTTAATGTGCACCAGCGCGGAAACTCGCAACCTGCGCTCTTTTCCCGTGACATCATGGCAGCTGTTCACGCTTCGCGCACCTCGTCCCTTCTCAGACGGTAACATCCAGCAGGGATTTCCCTTCTGACGGATTCCAACCATTCGTGCAGCCACGACGTCACCCTGCGCATCCCAAGCAAGCCTCGCGTTTCGAGGGTTTCCCCACGCGAGCACACGTGCTCTGCTCGTCCGTAACCCGCGCCGCGGAATCCCCGATGACGTCACTCGCACCCCGAACCCGCGCGATTTCTCGCACAAGTCGGGGCACGCGTAACGCATCAGGGAAGCCGCTTTGTGCGCTCTGCGAACAGAATGCGCGGCGCAGGCCACATAGAGCTTTACACACACGCTCGCCTGGAGAACCCATCCGATCCAAATTCATCTCCCAGCCTACCTTCTGTCCGTCCGCGGGATCGGCTTACATCCACCGCGTGCGTTTCCGGACCGGATTTCACTCGCGCAGGCACGCAGGCGGCGGCCTCATGCGAAGCACAGCACGGACCCCGAGTGCGCTACCATGCGAATCCGGCACAGTCCTCAAAACGGCTACGGCCGCTACTCGGCCTTTGTCACTTGTCTGGCGCCGTCTTCGTCGCCATTCAACACACGCACTCCCACGTGCCATGTCGCTTACACACCTTGCCATCACACTCTCACTCGGACACGCGGTTGCGTGTTCCCGCATACCAACCGCCATTTCTCTTTCATACTGCGACCTCACACATGCAGTTTCTCTCACACACGGCCTTTGACCCACGCAGGCCATTTTACTTACGCACTCCATTTCACTCACGCATTTCACCACACTCGTAAACACACACACACACACACACACACACACACACACACACACACCGGGACAATCACACTGGGGATTTGCGCTACCACAAGGGGTCCCGGGGCCTCCATACCCCCCAAGCTCCGCGTGTACCCGTTCACAGCACTTGCCCACTCTAACTCGTTAAGCTCGGCCGGACCCACCTGGTCGCGATCCGCTTCAAGGGGGCATATTCCCTCCCCTCATTCCTGAAGAAGGCTATCCTGCTGCATGCAGCGGGCCACCAAACATTCCCTGAGCCTCCCTCATTGTCCCTTGCTAACTCCATGTTTGTGTGTTCGTCTTTAATTTCTTTTAATTCACCCTCTATCTCCCATGTCTCTGTTATTTCTTTTAATTCCTGCGTCTCCCTTTGTGTCTCTGTTAATTCCATCACCTCGTTCATTATTTCCATTTCTTCCTGGCTCCATTTTCCTTCCCATTTGAGTCGTTCTTCCTCTCTGAGCCCCATAAGTTGTTCATTATCTTTCCGGAGCTTTTCCATCTTTGTGGACTCCAACTTTGCTCTCTCCTTGAGTTGGTTAATTTCAAATTCATATCGTTTTGTTTTCTACCCCACCCTTTTTTTGTTTTCATATCTTTTTTGTTTTTTGTCTCTCATGTTCTTCATTCTCCAATCTCATTGTTTCTTTCAATTGTCCGATCTCCTTTTCCCGTTTCATTCGTCGTTCTTTCATTATCTCTGCGTACTTCAACCTTTCTTTCTTTTTCAGTTGTTCTTGTCTTTCTTTTTTAATTTCTTTCACCCCCTGTCCGACCGTCATTATTTCGCCTGTCACGTCCTTCTTGCCCACCTCCATCGCGGACCACACACCTTTTACACTCCCTTTCAATTCGTTCACCTCCTCTCGTATCGTGCCGATCTCCTTCGCCATTTTGCCTTTTGCTTCCTCCAATTCCTTCTTTAGTGCCTCTTGCCCTGCCTGGAGATTCAGCCCCATGCTCTGCGTTTCGCCCCGCAGTGTTCGCATATCGCTCCTGAATGCCTGCATATTCCCATCCATTTTGCCCCTCATCGCATCCAAATTGCCGTTCGTGGCTTGAACCGGTGGGCGAGAGCGCTTCCCCGTGCCGTGCGGCTCGTTGTGCTATTAATACCAACCCGCTCACGCCTCGTGCCGCGCTGAGGTGCGGCCGCACCGCCATTTTGCGACTCCGTTTTTGGTTGCCGGTAAAGTTCCTGCACAGGCCGC
>NC_140967.1:88713768-88798768 GCF_056783735.1 Eptatretus burgeri
AATCAGTCAAAGGTCAAGGTCACAGTGAGGTCAAACATCCAAAAAAAGTTATAACTCGAGAACGGAAGAAGCTACTAATGTCAAATTACACCACGTGCGTGATTCAGGAGGGTGATGGCTCGCGCTGATTATATTTTGGTCAAAATCGGTCAAAAGTCAAGGTCACAGTGAGGTCAAACAAACGATTTATGATGGTTTGGTACACAATCATCGGAGAAACTTCTGGTTTGCGTCGCTCCCTTCTCCAGAGACAGCTTTTATTAGACAAGGTCAGAGGTCAAGTTGACGATTTCATAAGTACCAGTCTATGACTGCTTGTAGATTTCGTAAGTATATTGATGACTTCCGTTTCTGTTTGTTTGTTTGTGTGTTTGTTTCTTACGAAATCAAAAGATTTCGAAAGTATATTGATGCCTTCCGTTTCTGTTTGTTTGTTTGTTTGTTATCTTGCCAAAACGAAGTTTTTGCAAGATATGTTAGTCAGCTTGTATGTTTTTTTTTTTTGTTGTTTTTTTTTGTTTGTTTGTTTGTTTGTTTGTCTAATCACGTATAAAAAATTCTGCAGAGCACAGTTATCATCGGAAATTTTTGTAACTTCGCATATCAGAGGCCTATAGAGGTCACTTTCAGTGCACAAAATTTTGAAGGTCAAGGTCAAAGGTCAAGGTCACTTTGGCGCAAATCACGGGAGTCGATGAAACCCTTATTTTTGAGTAATTTTGATCGGATCGTCTTCAAACTTCATGGGAATATAGTTCATGGTCTGGCGCTCAGCTGATTAATTTTTGGTGGCGATTGGCCTTGACCTTCATCTGTTTTTTTGTTTTTTATTTTTTGGTCTGTAATCACGTATAAATCACTCTGCAGAGCACAGTTATCATTGGAAATTTTTGTAACTTCGCATATCAGAGGCCTATAGAGGTCCCTTTCAGCGCATAAAATTTTGAAGGTCAAGGTCAAAGGTCAAGGTCACGTTGTCGCAAATCAGGGGAGTCGACGAAACCCTTATTTTTTGAGTAATTTTGATCGGATCGTCTTCAAACTTCATGGGAATATAGTTCATGGTCTGGCGCTCAGCTGATTAATTTTTGGTGGCGATTGGCCTTGACCTTCATGGTTAGCGCCTCAGGTCAAACATATTTGACCCCAAGGTCAAATTTTCAAGTTTTAGGAACCATATCGTGAAGTACCTCAAATTGAACACCTCGATGAGTGCTTTCTAGATATGTCAAGCTTGAGACATTATGACGTCATTTGGTGACGTTATGAGGCAAAAGCATATTTTTCATGGTTACTCTGTAGAACGATTCTCATCGGAATCTCTCGTAGGCAGATATTCCTCAAGGAGTCGCTCCTGGTGGATAGCAGCTCTGTTCACCTCAGTGTGACCTGAAAGAAGTCACACGTGGTCACCTTTTGGCAAGATACGGGTCACCCTGCGGGTGACATTGGTTTATTTTTTTGTTTGTTTGTTTGTAGGCACCATAACTCGAGAAGGGAAGGAGCTACCAATGTCAAATTACACCACGTGATTCAGGAGGGTGGTGGCTAGCGCTGATTAGATTTTGGTCAAAATCAGTCAAAGGTCAAGGTCACAGTGAGGTCAAACATCCAAAACATTCGATTTTTGATGGTTTGGTACAGAATAATCGTAGAAACTTCTGGTTTGCGTCGCTACCTTCTTAAGAGACAGCTTTTATTTGACAAGGTCAGAGGTCAAGTTGACGATTTCGTAAGTACCAGTCTATGACTGCTTGTTTGTGTGTTTGCTTGTTTGTAGGCATGATAACTCGCGAACAGAAGAAGCTACCAATGTCAAATTACACCACGTGATTCAGGAGGGTGATGGCTCGTGCTGATTAGATTTTGATCAAAATCGGTCAAAGGTCACAGTGAGGTCAAACATCCAAAACATTCGATTTTTGATGGTTTGGGACAGAATCATTGTCGAAACTTCTGGTTTGCTTCAATACCTTCTCCAGAGACAGCTTTTATTAGACAAGGTCAGAGGTCAAGTTGACGATTTCGTAAGTACCAGTCTATGACTGCTTGTTACTTACGAAATCTAAAGATTTCGTAAGTATATTGATGCCTTCCGTTTCTGTTTGTTTCTTAGTTTGTTTGTTTGTTTGTAGGCACGATAACTCGAGAACGGAAGAAGCTACCAATGTCAAATTACACCACGTGATTCAGGAGGGTGATGGCTAGTGCTGATTAGATTTTGGTCAAAATCGGTCAAAGGTCAAGGTCACGGTGAGGTCAAATATTCGATTTTTGATGGTTTGGTACAGATAACTCGAGAACGGAAAAAGCTACCAATGTCAAATTACACCACGTGATTCAGGAGACTGATGGCTCGTGCTGCTTAGATTTTGGACGAAATCGGTCAAAGGTCAAGGTCACAGTGAGGTCAAAAATTCAATATTTGATGGTTTGGGACAGAATCATCGTAGAAACTTCTGGTTTGGGTCACTACCTTCTCCAGAGACAGCTTTTATTCGACAAAGTCAGAGGTCAAGTTGACGATTTCGTAAGTACCAATCTATGACGGCTTGTTTGTGTGTTTGTTTGTGGACACGATAACTCGAGAACGGAAGAAGCTACCAATGTCAAATTACACCACGTGATTCAGGAGGGTGATGGCTCGTGCTGTTTAGATTTTGGTCAAAATCGGTCTAAGGTCAAGGTCACAGTGAGGTCAAACATCCAAAAAATGATAACTCGAGAAGGAAGAAGCTTGCAATGTCAAATTACACCACATGATTCAGGAGGGTGGTGGCTAGCGCTGATTAGATTTTGGTCAAAATCAGTCAAAGGTCAAGGTCACAGTGAGGTCAAACATCCAAAACATTCGATTTTTGATGGTTTGGTACAGAATAATCGTAGAAACTTCTGGTTTGCGTCGCTACCTTCTCAAGAGACAGCTTTTATTTGACAAGGTCAGAGGTCAAGTTGACGATTTCGTAAGTACCAGTCTATGACTGCTTGTTTGTGTGTTTGCTTGTTTGTAGGCACGATAACTCGCGAACGGAAGAAGCTACCAATGTCAAATTACACCACGTGATTCAGGAGGGTGATGGCTCGTGCTGATTAGATTTTGATCAAAATCGGTCAAAGGTCACAGTGAGGTCAAACATCCAAAACATTCGATTTTTGATGGTTTGGGACAGAATCATCGTCGAAACTTCTGGTTTGCTTCAATACCTTCTCCAGAGACAGCTTTTATTAGACAAGGTCAGAGGTCAAGTTGACGATTTCGTAAGTACCAGTCTATGACTGCTTGTTACTTACGAAATCTAAAGATTTCGTAAGTATATTGATGCCTTCCGTTTCTGTTTGTTTCTTCGTTTGTTTGTTTGTTTGTTTGTAGGCACGATAACTCGAGAACGGAAGAAGCTACCAATGTCAAATTACACCACGTGATTCAGGAGGGTGATGGCTAGTGCTGATTAGATTTTGGTCAAAATCGGTCAAAGGTGAAGGTCACGGTGAGGTCAAATATTCGATTTTTGATGGTTTGGTACAGATAACTCGAGAACGGAAAAAGCTACCAATGTCAAATTACACCACGCGATTCAGGAGACTGATGGCTCGTGCTGCTTAGATTTTGGACGAAATCGGTCAAAGGTCAAGGTCACAGTGAGGTCAAAAATTCAATTTTTGATGGTTTGGGACAGAATCATCGTAGAAACTTTTGGTTTGGGTCACTACCTTCTCCAGAGACGGCTTTTATTCGACAAAGTCAGAGGTCAAGTTGACGATTTCGTAAGTACCAGTCTATGACTGCTTGTTTGTGTGTTTGTTTGTGGACACGATAACTCGAGAACAGAAGAAGCTACCAATGTCAAATTACACCACGTGATTCAGGAGGGTGATGGCTCGTGCTGTTTAGATTTTGGTCAAAATCGGTCTAAGGTCAAGGTCATAGTGAGGTCAAACATTCGATTTTTGATGGTTTGGTACAGAATCATCGTAGAATCTTATGGTTTGCTTCGCTACCTTCTCAAGAGACAGCTTTTATTCGACAAGGTCAGAGGTCAAGTTGACGAATTCGTAAGTACCAGTTTATGACTGCTTGTTTGTTTGTTTGTTTGTAGGCACGATAACTCGAAAACGGAAGGAGCTACCAATGTCAAATTACACCATGTGATTCAGGAGGGTGATGGCTAGTGCTGATTAGATTTTGGTCAAAATAGTTCAAAGGTCAAGGTCACAGTGAGGTCAAATATTCGATTTTTGATGGTTTGGTACAGATAACTCGATAACGGAAGAAGCTACCAATGTCAAGTTACACCACGTGATTCAGGAGCGTGGTGGCTAGCGCTGATTAGATTTTGGTCAAAATCGGTCAAAGGTCAAGGTCACAGTGAGGTCAAACATCCAAAACATTCGATTTTTGATGGTTTGGTACAGAATCATCGTATAAACTTCTGGTTTGCGTCACTACCTTCTCTCGAGACAGCTTTTATTCGACAACGTCAGAGGTCAAGTTGACGATTTCGTAAGTACCATTCTATTACTGCTTGTTTGTTTGTTTGTGTATTTGTGTGTTCGTTTGTAGGCACGATAATTCGAGAACGGAAGAAGCTACCAATGTCAAATTACACCACGTGATTCAGGAGGTTGATTGCTAGTGCTGATTATATTTTGGTCAAAATCGGTCAAAGGTCAAGGTCACAGTGTGGTCAAGCATTCGATTTTTTTATGGTTTGGTACAAAATCATCGTTGAAACTTCTGGTTTGCGTCGTTACCTTCTCGAGAGACAGCTTTTCTTCGATAAGGTCAGGGGTCAAGTTGACGATTTCGTAAGTACCAGTCTATGACTGCTTGTTTGTCTGTTTGTTTGTCTGTCTGTCTGTTATCAACTTTACGGCAAAACGGCTTTCGCAAACACTATCAAATTTAATCCACAGGTGGACAATGAACCTTGGACGACCCCATTAACTTTTGGGTCCAATTGGATCAAAGGTCATGGTCAAGGTCACGAAAAGATCAAAATCGTTTTTCGCTCATAACTTCGTCAAATATGATCTGATTTACTTCAAACTAAGTTTACTTCAAACTAATTTACTTCAAACTTATAGTGAACCTTATTCTATTTGTCACTTATAATCCTACCTATTCCTATGGTGAAAAATGCATATTTGTGAAGATCGGTAGGGTCCGAAGACTTTATGCCTTAAATGGGCGGGATTTGTTGTGCCTGGTTGTTTTTGTTTCTGAGGCACAAACATATCTGTGTTCCTGTCCAGGTTGGACGTGATGATGTGTGGATTGCGTGATTGCTGGAGTTCCTGTTGGGTGTTGTGCATGTGTGGGTGTGGTGTTGTGGAACGAGCACTGGGTTTTTTTTGCGCACCATGCCCACTTACTTGCTCCATGCAGTATTTGCCATTTGCATGAGAGGTGTGCATCGTGTGGTTACGTCCACGGTCTCCCAAGTTAGACCACCCTCTCGGCCCTTAACGTGACATGCTTCCATTATCAATCTGTCATTTGTTTTAATGTCGTGTCTCGGACATGGGTCCCATCATAGTCAACTTTGTGGCCAGATTGCAGACAATGACATTCTCTGGTTGACTGTGTCACCTTTCCAAGCCAAACTGCTCGGACATGTTCATCTGGCTTTTGTTTCAAATTTCTTCCAGTTTCACCAATGTACAGGGTGTTCCAAAAAGACCCGGACAACTTTGGTTGTTAATATATTTATACAACGATGATACAACGATAGCCTTTGGTTTATTTGATATCGAAACTTGTGACATTTTGTGCACATTATCAATACACTTCAGTATGAGCTCCGTTTGTCACGCGCAGGACATCAAGGCGGTACACGAGTTATTGCCATGTTTGGCTCAGCATGTTTGCGTCCACCAGTGCGCATGCAGCTGTGATCCGAGAAGAAAGATCATGCAGGTTTGCCACCTTGGTGTTGTCGCCACCATCTTTGACAAACCCCACAGAAAAACAATAATTAAGGGGGTTATGTCTGGTGATCATGGGGGCCAGGCGGTTGGTCTATCTCGGCCAATCCAGCGACCTGAAATTTTTTAGTCAGGACTGCTCAAACGACTAAGGCCCGATGAGTGGGAGTGCCGTCCTATTGAGAAATGATATTGGGTTGCAGGTCTTCAATCTGTGGGAAGGCAAACCTGCAGGATATTCTTTCTTGGATCACAGCTGCATGTGCACTTATGGACGCAAACATACTGAGCCGAACATGGCAAGAACCCATGTTCCACCTTGATGTCCTGCACGCGACAAACGGAGCTCACACTGAAGTGTTGATAGTGTGCACAAAACGTTAAGTTTCTGTATCATATATAACAAAGTTGTTTTTGTTTGTTTGTTTGTTTGTTTGTTTGTTTTTATCATTGGATCATTTGTGGTTCAAAATACATTAACAACCAAAGTTTCCCAGGTCCTTTTGGAACACCCTGTATAATTGGTCACAGTCTCTGTATGACAAATGGTAAACCACTGGTTTGTCAACACTTGATATTGTGTGCTTTGTTTTGAAATGACATTTTGGATGGTGGATGGAGATCTGTCGGCTACATCAATCCATGCGCTGTTTATTCTCTTTCCCCGAGATGTAGTATCGAAAGCCTTGGGTACGTAGTTCGGCAGTACACAGTGCTGCATGTCTGGCTTGTACACATAAGCATGTCTGGCTCCCGTTCTGCAAATGGGATAGCCAAACAGGACGCACGATGACATATTCTGTTCATGGAGTGATTAGTGTATTGAAAGTTCTATATTGAAGGACAGTTGAGTTAACCAGCCACTAAGTACAGGTAGGAATCTGGTGACATATTGAGGGACAGCTGAAGTTCAGGGCAGCCAATAAGCTCAAGTAGGAAACTGATGCGTTTCTTGAGAAACTGATGACTTGGGAAGGGTTTTTTTAGGATCTTTTATTCCTTTGGTTTTCCTGCAGGTGGTTATGCCCATCTGTTTGCATCATTGTTGTTGCTGTTTTTGGTGCACCTGGCAAAAGTCCAGTTTGAGAAATCGCCTCATTGTTGGTGAAACCAAGGATGAAACGAGGAGGGTATGATGGAGATGCCTTTTTATCCTATGTTACCAAGAAATGAGAGATCACTTCCATTAATTTTTTTAAGGCAATGAATCGTTGACTTTGCAGTCAGTAGCTGCAGATATGTTCCATTAGAAAAGGTTAATCTGTGTTGTATAGAGAGAGATCTGGTATTTATTGCTTGCAACATGCATGAAGCTCTTGTTTGAGTTGCAATTGTCATTTGAATATCATCTCTGTTCCACCCACCCTCACCTTCCCTTTCCCTTTTCTCTTATTGCTTCTCTCATTGCCTTTTCCAAATCCCTCAGCTCTCTCCTTTGGTTCTTTACCCCTCACCACATCTCCTCATGCATGCCTCATTCGTGACGGACCCCACTACCCCCTCCTGCCCCGTACTCCTCGCCCGTGCCCTTTAGTTACACACTACGCCATGTGGCTGTTGGTGTGCTGGGCCAGCTGCTATCCTGCCGTCAAAGCCAGCCTTGCCGAAGACCAACGCCTCGATTCCTGGTTGTTCAACCTCACGCTGCTTGCTCCAGAGGTATGTCTGATGTCTGATGACGTTCAGGCATTTTACCAGGCCACCAGTTTGACCTTTAATCCTAATGTTCCTGTGTTTTGATGAGTCACCAGTGCTGCATGGCCGATGCTGGGATTCTCCCTTCATTCCATGTTTGCTGTAGTTTCTTCCTGGGTCTACTGTTTTGCAGTTCACAGTCTTTGCTTGCAAGCTCTTTTTAAATATTTTGCTTAATTTTTGTTTTCCAATGCCATGACCTTAGGCCGCTGTCCGTGCTGAGGCAGCAAGCTGCCTATACCGTCTGTGTGTGACCGGTCTCGATGAAAGCGAATTGTCCGAGCGCTCGTTTCTTTTACTTATGGTTTCGACACTCCTCAAGTTTCTACCCGACGCGCAGGCAATGCGGCCCAGCAAGGTGAGATGAAATGTGACGGCATCGTAACACTCTCCGTATTGTCGTAAATATTTGTGTTAAGCATTTTCAATCCAGTCAATTGAATTCGAAATAGGGCCTGAGCTTAAACATATTGCTTTAAAGATTAAAAAAGAATTTTGTGGCTTCTTCAGAGAGCTTTGTCCTTCAACATGTCCAAAAGTATCGATTGCGAGAAAGCTGCAAATCAGCTAAAACATACCTTCATAAGAACCACTTTATCATTTATTGTCCAGCAGTGAATTACATTTCCCATGGCACAGCAATCACAAATGTTGTGTTTCACACATCATTTGGCATTGCAGTAATTGGGTTATAATAGATTTTAATGTCACAGCACGAGCTTCTTCCTTTGTACACAATAAATGGGTTCATTGGTCATCATCTTGGATGCTGAAGACCATTCTCTGAGAACAGCTTTTCTCCCCGGCACTCGACTTTATTTTTCCCTTCCTTTTTGTGATGGTGATGGACGTGCTGAGTGACAACGTAGAGAATAGCGGGTGCTCCTGTTCGCCGATGACTCGGTCATAACAGCAGAGTCAAAGGATGAGCTCCAGAAAAGAGTGCTGTAATGACTAGGGAATTTCGAGAGGTAGATATTGACAATAATGCTAGAAAGATGGAGGTTATAGTGTGTCGTAAGATCGGAACAGAGAGGGTCCAGATTGCAGAAAGAAGAGGAGAAGAGCTGAAACAAATGTACAAAATCAAATACCTTGGTGCAGCACAAAAGGAAGAGGAAGGTTGTGAATCAGAAGTCCAGGACAGAGTGTGAAGGCAGTGTGAATATGGTAGGAGGTGGTTCGTGGTGTCGTCTATGATAGAAGGAGACTGAGAAAATGGAAGGTGATAATCTAGAAGAGAGTGATTAGGCCTGTTCTACTGTTTGTTGCAGAAAGATGGCCTTTCATATTTTATCTTCAGCTGCAGCATGGTCAAAATCCTTGTCTGCACCAGGAGTCCCTGAATCCTTGCTTGAGCAGAAGAGCATTATGGGTAGTGTCAACAAGGAAATGGCCTCAGAAAGAGAATGGTTGAGCTGGAGGTGTTGCTGTGCATTGCGGAGGACTTTAACACACATTTGGGAGTGCTGGAGATGGGTGAAGATGATGTTGGTAAATTTGGTTGGGGAACAAGAAATAGAGAGGGTCAAGGGCTGGTGGAGCTGATGGTGAGGAATGGGATGACAGTCGCTGGTTCATTCTTTCAAAAGCAGAAAAGCCACAAGATTACCTGGAGGAGTGGACAGCATAGAACATAACTGGATTTGGTGGTGGTAAGGAAGTTGCGGAAGGTTAAGGATTGTAAGACAGTGGTGGGAGGGCATGTAAACCACCCAGCACAAGCCTGTGGTGCTTGTGGTACAGATGAAGAAAAGGAGGGAGGTTAAGTGCAGGGGGTGGAAGACTATTAGATGGGGGAAGTGTAGGGGCAAAGTCATCAGAGAGAGAAGGAGAGTACGAGGGCCAGATATGAGCAACTTAGCGAATAGAGATTTGGAGGAGGAATGGAAGAAATACAGAGAGGCGATGAGAATTGCAGAAGTTTTGTGTGGAAGGACGTCAGTAAAGGGTTCGTCGTCGAGGGATAAAACCAAGGATGGTGCACGCAGGAAGTAGTGAAGGAAGTTGGTCAAAAGGAGGTTTGGAAGAGGATAGAGAGGATCAAGGATGGAGTGAGGCAACCAGATGCATGGTTGATGCACCTGAATGAGCAAAAGAAGAAAACAGCAAGCAGAGTGGTGGATAAGGTGAGGAATGGTATGGAAGAGGTGTCCAACAAGTTGGAAGAGGGTGATGGGAAGATTATTTATAGATATATATATATATATATATATATATATATATATATATATATATATATATATATATATATATATATATATATATATATATATATATATACACAAGCTGGTAGGCGGACTGGGTAGTCGACTACCCAATAGAACCTGACGCGATGGGCCCGTTCGATGGGAAATGACCTGAGGATTAAGCACAAGAAAATTCATGATTCTAGCTTCAAGGGTTTAGGCTGCAGATTATTTTTTCGTTAAAATACCCCCACATTTCGAGGTTTTTCAGCCGTTGCTAGGCAACGAAGGGGTCCATAGCAACGGTTCTTTCTCACACATAACTTGGACATACCATGAACCTACCATACCAGTTTCATGTATATCTGACTCATAGTCTCTGAGATATAACGAACTTCGTTTTTTTATTGTTTTCGACCAGGGTTCATTCAAAGTCTATCTTCTCCGACAGTTTTCATAGGATTCGGCTGGAAATTTTTGACAAAATGGCTGAATGTACTGCCCACAGTCGCTCGGGGCCCGATTTTTGATTTTCGAAAAAATTAATTTTGTATGATTTTTCATAAATTTGAAAGTCCCGTTGCAAGGCAACGGTGGTGTCCATAGCAACGGTTCTCATTTGCACACAACTAGGTCATGGTATGACTCTACCAACCAAGTTTCATCGAAATCTCCATTGTATTAACAGAGCACTGGACCAAACAGACAGACAGACAGACAAACAAGCCGGTAGGCGGACATGGGTAGTCGCCTACCCAATAGAACCTGATACGATGGGCCCGTTCGATGGGGAATGACCTGAGGATTAAGCACAAGAAAATTCATGATTCTAGCTTCAAGGGTTAATGCTGCAGATTGCTTTTTCGTTAAAATACCCCCACATTTAGAGGTTTTTTGGCTGTTACTAGGCAACGGTTCTTTCTCACACATTACTAGGACATACCATGAACCTACCATACCAGTTTCATGTATATCTGACTCATAGTCTCTGAGATATAACGAACTTCGTTTTTTTTATTGTTTTCGACCAGGGTTCATTCAAAGTCTATCTTCTCTGACAGTTTTCATAGGATCCGGCTGGAAATTTTTGACAATATGGCTGAATGTACTGCCCACAGTCGCTTGTGGCCCGATTTTTGATTTTCGAAAAAAATTAATTTTTTTATGATTTTTCAAGAATTTCAAAGTCCCGTTGCCAGGCAACGGTGGTGTCCATAGCAACGGTTCTCATTTGCAAACAACTAGGTCATGGTATGAACCTACCAACCAAGTTTCATCGAAATCGCCATTGTATTAACGGAGCACTGGACCGAACAGAGGGACACAGACAGACAGACAGACAGACAAACAAGCTGGTAGGCGATGAGGGATTCGCTAGGATCGAAGCGCTGGATACGATGCTTTTCATTCTGACCGATCCACCGACGAAGATTCATTGCCAAGACGTATTGGTTCACATACAATTGTTCCTCTACCTGGCAAGATTTTTCCTATTGCGTATTTTGCCAACTGGCACTCCTCATAAAAAATGACGGTAAATAGACACCCTATTTTTGAAGGACCACCATTTGAAAAATAATCGGTTTGCTGGTTTGTGCTGTGGAGCCTCGCGTTGCAGAGACACACACACACACACACACACACACACACACACACACACACACACACACACACACACGGAAAACCCGATAAACTTCTCTCAATGCTTTTGTTTGACCACACCTCCTGATCCACACAATATTTTTCATAAGCCACGCCCACTTTCCTATGCCACTCCCACTTTAAACAATAAATAATTGGAGGTGGTGTGTGGGGCATGGAATCGTTTTTGGTAAATAAATAAATAATTGGAGGTGGTGTGTGGGTCGTGGAATTGTTTTCGGTAAATAAATAATTGGAGGTGGTGTGTGGGTCATGGAATCGTTTTCAGTAAATAAATAAATAATTGAAGGTGGTGTGTGGATCGTGGAATTGCTGTCGGTAAATAAATAAATAAATAATTGGAGGTGGTGTGTGGGTTTGTGGAATCGTTTTCAGTAAATAAATAAATAATTGGAGGTGGTGTGTGGATCGTGGAATCGTTTACGGAAAATAAATAAATAAATAATTGAAGGCGGAGTGTGGGTCGTGGAATCGTTTTCGGTAAATAAATAAATAATTGGAGGTGGTGTGTGGGTCGCGGAATTGTTTTCGGTAAATAAATAAATAATTGGAGGTGGTGTGTGGGTTCGTGGAATCGTTTTCGGTAAATAAATAAATAATTAGAGGTGGTGTGTGAGTCGTGGAATCGTTTTCGGTAAATAAATAAATAATTGAAGGTGGTGTGTGGATCGTGGAATCGTTTACGGAAAATAAATAAATAATTGAAGGCGGAGTGTGGGTCGTGGAATCGTTTTTGGTAAAAAAATAAATAATTGGAGGCGGAGTGTGAGTCGTGGAATTGTTTTCGGTAAATAAATAAATAATTGGAGGTGGTGTTGGTCGTGGAATCGTTTTCGGTAAATAAATAAATAATTGGAGGTGGTGTGTGGGTCGTGGAATCGTTTTCGGTAAATAAATAAATAATTGGAGGTGGTGTGTGGATCGTGGAATCATTTTCGGTAAATAAATAATTGGAGGTGGTGTGTGGGTCGTGGAATCGTTTTCAGTAAATAAATAAATAATTGAAGGTGGTGTGTGGGTCGTGGAATTGTTTTCGGTAAATAAATAAACATTATATTATTAGAAATCCACAAAGACAGAAATGCCAGTGATTCCATTTATTTTGGATCCTTTTCACTTTGGTCAATAACGTTTGGATCGAGGAGAGATCGAAGGTGGAACGACGGTGTAGTTCCTTACAAACACTGTATACACACCTTAAATGACGTTAAATAAACACCCGATTTTTGAAGGACTACCATTTGAAAAATTAAACCTCAATCAAAAATCGGCTCGAGTAAAATTTTCTAAATATCTCGAAGTGTTTAATTCCGAAGTCTCGTTTCTCTACATTCAAAACTGAAGGACAAGTATTGAAAATACTGCACACGGTTTTTCGGCCGCTGCACAGCAACGGGTGGTTGCGAGGCAACGAAATTCAAACGTGCACCTTCCCAGACCATATGGCACCTGTTGGCAAAGTTTCATCGAAATCGGTTTGCTGGTTCGTTCTGTGGAGCCTCGCATTGCACACACACACACGCACACACGCACACGCGCACACGCGCACACGCGCACACGCGCACACGCGCGCACACACACACACACACACACACACACACAGAGACACAGACACACGGAAAACCCGACAATAAGGGATATCTAGCATATATAGCGAATCCAACATATCGACGGAAATACTGATAATAAGGGTAGAACAAATCTCAAAAAAAATTTTTGATTTTTTTTTTTTCCCGACTCGATCGACTACCCAATATATATATATATATATATATATATATATATATATATATATATATATATATATATATATATATATATATATATATATATATATATATATATAGGCTTGGGACAGGGATGAGGATAGTATGGATCTGAAGGGGGGAGGGCGGAGGTTAAGGATGGTGGCCGGAGGCTCGTGACAGTGAGGGGGCAGTATTGAAGGTGTGGGAAGGATATTTCAAGGAGTTGTTGAACCGAGGAAGAAGCAACAGCGAGCTGGAGCTACCATGTTATGTAGAGGGGGAAGTGAAGTTGGTGGATGTCACGGAGGAGGAGGAGGTGTGGATGACATTGAAGGGAAGAGCACCAGGCATTGATGAGGCTTGTGCAGAGATTATAATTGCAGCGGAAGTCGTCAGTCACGTGGACGAAGAGGCTGTTGAATATATGTATGAGAGATGGTTCATATCCGGAGCGTTGGAGGAACAGGGTTAATTGTGCTGATGTCTGAAGGGAAGGGCGATGTTCAATATATTGGGGAAGTACAGGGGTATTACGCTCCTAAGTCATGTCATGAAGGTGCTGGAGAGGATTCTGAACAGGAGGATAAGAAAGAGCAGCAGGTGGTTAGAAACAGTAGGGGGATGATGGATGGGATGTTTTTTTTTTTGTTTGTTTGTTTTATATTCACAGTTAGGGGAGAACTCAAAGGGTGGACAAAATGGATACCGAAGCAAAATTTTGGGAAGGGTGGGGGTTGTTTAACGGGTGAAGAAACGATCATTGCTTTGGACGGGGGATCACCTGAGATGGTGGTGAACAGCTGTCGTGAAGAATGAGATTGAAGGGAGTGTGTTCATGCTGAGACAGCTGGTGCAGAAGATGTTGCAGGTACAAGGTGAAATGGCATTGTGATTTGTGGACCTGGAGAAGGCTTACGACAATGTCGCGAGAGAACTGGTGGTAGCAACACAGAGATTGATCGGAGTGCCGGAAGCAGAAGTTAGGTTGGTGGAAGAGATGTACAAGGGACCGAAAGGAAGAGTCCCACTCATGTCTATCATAGTGATGGAGCTGGAAAGCAGGAAGGTATACAATCAGGGGTATTCTGGGGATGATGTTTTATGTGGATGATCTGGTAGTTATGGTGGAGAGTAGGCAGGAGATGCAGGAAGTACTGGGGGTGGGGGGGGGTGGAAGGAGGCATTTTGGAAGCATGGGCTGAAGATGAGTATGGCAAAGACTGAAGTGATGTTGGTCGGGCAGCAGAAAAAAGAAAATGAAAATTAGGTAGGAGGGGAAGGATATCAGACGGGGAAATAGGTTTGAGTATCTGGGGAGGAACAGTGACCGGGGATGGTAAGTCGGAGGCAGAGGTGCGGAGGGGCATTCAGATGGGTGTGAATGGGTGGAGGGAGTAATGGCAGACAGAAAGATATCAAGGAAATTGAAAGGGAAGGTTCTGATGTCGTGTGCAACGTCAGTCTACCTTTACGGTCTGGAAACCATGGGACTAACGCAGAGAAACAACAGAGGCTGCAGGTTTGCAAGAACAGCTGTGTCAGGAGGATTGCTGGAATAAAGAGGGTGGATAGGAGAAGGATGGATGAACTGCGGGAGGAGATTGGTCAAATTCTGGCTGAGATGGACTGGACATTTGGTTTAGATGGGGAAAATGGCAAAGAGAGCAGATTAATTGAGAGAGTAAGGTCAGAGGAAAATAGGTTTGCCGCAGTTGAGATAGGAGGATTGTGTGAGGAGAGATATCAGTAAGGTAAGGGTGGTTGGTGAGTGGAGAGAGTTGGCTGAGAACAGAGAAAAGTGGAGGAGTATAGTGGTCAAGGCAGGGCAGAAGCTTGGTGCCATTCTACCTCACCCTTTTTAAATGGAAGAGGAGGAGAAGAAGAAGAATGCAGTCTGTGGCTGCTGGTTGCATCACTGCTGGGAGCGTGGCTGTGCCGCTGATGCAGTGCCCGCTACTTCCAGTAAGCTGGTACTTATTTTACCGACGCCGAGAGGATGACAGTCTGAGTCACCCCACCTCGTGTTATTTAACGGTTTTACAGGGGCTTAAAGTGAAGTCCCTCAGATCTTAAGCCAGCCACATTAACAGTTGAGCATGGACCGAACAGAGGGACACAGACAGACAGACAGACAAGCCGGTCGGCGACGAGGGATTCACTAGGATCGAAGCGCTGGATACGATGCTTTTCATCAGATAACCAGACTTTGACAGAGAGATCATTGATGAAAATTAGGAATAGGACTGTGCCCAGAGCACTGCCTTGGGGCATTCCAGCCTTAACAGGGAGAGCAGATGAAAGATTCCCGTTGAGAGCCACACATTGGCTGCAGTGGTAGAGGAAGTCAGCCATTTGTGGAGTTGTCCTTGGATGCCATTGGCAGAGAGTTTGGAGAGCAAGGCGGGATGCCAAACTGTCAAATGCTCGACATATGTCTCGAGCAATGGCATTGATCTCCTGGGTTACAAAACTCTCCAAATACAAGCAAATAGCATCCATTGTGATATGCCCGCACCTGTCCAAAACTCCCATTGTTTTGAAACCGGAGACTGTCAATAAGGGTTGCGGGAGAACCCATATCTGCTCCAAGTTGTGGTCATTCCACGCACATGTAAATGCGGTAAAGTAGAATTGTTATGAGACAAGATACAAGCATTATATTACATATCAGTCTTTGAGCGTGAGCAAGCTCTACAGCAGCAAAACTCATTGTGTACCACAGAGTCCGATGCTACGTCTCGCAGACAATAATGTTGCACCAATTCTATAAATTACCTTTCATTACCTTTCGATATTTGCTTAATGTCGTGCTCGTAGAAATACAACGGAGTACTAGTCTTGCTGAAGAAGGCTAGTGTCGGTCTGCATCGGCGGACAGAAGGAACAATGGATGGAATTGACAGAACATTGATTGAAGTGTTAACCGCTGTGGGAAGCAAGGAGAAGCTGATATTTCTGATGTTTACCCTTCGTCAGAGAAAAACAGCATTTTTGCAATTTTAAACTTCCCTCTTTTGGTGCTGGTTGTTTCTAGGGTCTCCCCTTGTGCACGTTACATCACAGTGTGCTCCGTAATTCAAAGGCAAACGTTCAACTCGGTTTTATTCTTTAGTGACTGCACCCACTTTGGGGGCAAGAGTTACCTTCCCAATGCCCCATCGGCTGCGTCAACCACCGGTCACATGATAAGATTAGTTACAGGAACATGCAGGTCTGTTCGTAAGATCACAATAATGTCGCGCGTGGTTCATGAAAAGACCTGCCTGAAAGATGACACCAAAAATGCCCGACATATGGAACTTTTCCCAACTGAAGCTGGTTAACGCTTCTTCGTGCCTTGCACTGTGTCTGATGCCTCGGGGGAGGCTCGCGAGCAATACATAACTTGTAACCCTTATGAGCAGCACACAACATAATGCACAAAATGAAAATCCTCCGCACCCTGCAAAGTCATTTTGGGGCATGCATGTCATCAATGTTATCCTTTAAAATTTGGTTTCTTTAATCACTGAGAAATCATTGACCAAGGAATGTTTAATATATTAGTTCATGGGTTTCATTAAGCATCTTTTTTTTTTTTTCTTGTAATTTCACTCATACGGGCAGCACAGGAACGGTGCCATTGTAAAGATTCTTGAGCATCGTGTATTGCTCTTTATAAGCAAAAATTATTGTTTAAATCTACAGCCTGGAGATGATGAAGATGAAGAATGTGGCTTCAAACGAGGCTGCCGGGATTACTTTTGGCTTCTGGGAAAGTTGATCAATAACATTCATGTGAAGGACACGAATGAGGTTTGTGTTTGTTTTTTGTTTTTCTTCATGCAACAACAGCTCACAAAGGGTCTTGTTTATCCCAGTCACTTTGGCACTCAGTTTTATTTTAACAACTGTGCGTGTGTTTTCATGTCTTCACATGAGGGTCCACACGCAGATCTACTTAAATCTCCATCGTTTATTCTCGTAGCTACTGTATCCGTGGTTGTATTCAAGATGGATGGATACAACCACAGGGAGTGGACAAAAAAAAGGAACCCTCAATGTAACGTCACTTAATAGGGCGTTGGGCCACGTACGTGCGGCCAGTCCATCCTGTATGCGCCTTGACATAATAGAGTCCACCAGCGTCTGGAATTCTGCAGCAGGGATGTGGCACCATTCTTCCATGAGAAAGTCAATCAACTCACCTATTTGGAGGTGGAAAACGCTGTCTCAAGCGTCATTCCAGAACATCCAATAAATGCTCGATTGGGTTCAGATCTGGTGACCGAGAAGGCCATGGCATGTGGATAACATCAGTGTCATGCTCATCAAACCATTGGGAGACTACACGTGCTCTGTGGATGGAGACATTGGGGGAGGTCTCCTCTTGCATGGATGTTATTCGCTTAAATAACACATGGGCCTCCACACCTGTGTGGAAACTGTTGCTTGGTGTCCCTCATTTATCCAGGTGTTTCCATTTTTTTTTGTCCACCACCTGTGTATACCCTGGAAGACTCTGCATTGTTTATCCTTGTAATGTCTCCAAAGTAGATCGATCTCCTCATGTCTATCTGTTGGCACAGCATTTGAGTGTGGAAATGCATTTAACGAAACCCAAAAATATCCGAAATAATATTTTGTAGATTTATTTTGAAATGTCTCAGTTTCACTTCTCATTGTGTGCTCGTTTACAGGGTACTCTTGTAGATCTGGATGCTCTTGCTCGACACCTTGCAGATTGTATCCGGAGGTAAGTTTGTGGCTCGTGTTGAGTCTGAACCTCAGCTTCTTCTTCTCCACACTGTGGCACTCAGCCTACTGCTTTGCCTTCAGGTTATTGACGCTCTCTTGCCACCCAGGACATTTGCCAAATTATTTCACCATTGGCAAAAAAGGTGTCTTGATTAAAAGTAAATGTTTCATTTTGATAGTTTCCCATAATTGAAATGACTGCTGATGAGATTTGCATCAATTATGTGTCTCAGATGGTTTTTTTTTTACAAGTCTTTGGCCACTATGTTGTTACCCGGTATCAGGGAAATTAGCTGTAAAAGGTGAATCTAAATTAAATTGGAAAAACAATCGGTTGCGCTGATCATTATCCATTTGCTTTTGTCTTATTTATTTCCAATTTTAAAATCAAACAAGTCTGGAGACGGCAATGGTTCACAAGCGGTATTTGACGATGTGGATTGTTTCAGAAGTCAAGGATGAGACAATGTGATAATTTTTGACCAAGTTATAAAAATGATCAACATGATGTGGTATGAGTGACAGGTTATTAGCTGCAAAATGTCGAAAACCCGGTTTCGTTCCACAACTTTCAAAATTTGACCTTTGCATAACCTTTAAAGGTCACAAAACAATGTTGTGGACATTAAAATAAGGAAACAGGATACGTGCTATAGCTTATTGGAGTTAGTTCGTCGAAGAAGGTCGAAAACCCGGTTCGATTCCCACAACTTTGAAAATTTGACCTTTTTTCCCTTTAAAGGTCAAAGATCAAGGATTATGACCTTTGGTGCAAAACTTCCTCTGTTTTGAACAATATAATAACATTCCATGAACAATATAACGTCATATAGGCTATATGGCATTTCACACTCTTTGGATTATCCATACTTTGATGAAATCAGCGTAAAAACAAACTTGAAGGGGACGCCACGAGCAAACTGGTGGGAATCGGGAAAAACGTAAATGATGAAAGTTGTAGTAATCGAAGAGCACTACAAATCGACCACGAATTGCGAAATCCTAAACGTAGTTCGCCTTTTTTATTTTTTTATGGCGAAAATTGGGAAAAACGTAAATGATGAAAGTTGAAGTACTCGAAGAGCACGACTTGCATCCCAAATTTCATTCGAAACGGTTGAAGACCCTAGGAGCTCGATGCCCAATTTATTGTTTTTTTTTGACATTTTCTAAGTTTGTGACCTTGACCTTGGGACGAAAATGAAAAATTGAGCTCCGTGGGGCTATGTAGGTGCCATTGGGCTAACCAAATACCGAAACCCCTGCCAGATTCGACAAACCCCCTCGGAGAAGATGGAACTTGAAATCGGCTACCCCCTAAAAACACATGTTTTTTGGGCGTGGCTCCGCCCATAATGGGTGCAGCATGCCCATTCTCAGGAAAACACAACTAGATCATGATATAAACCTCGCACCAAAATTTTATCAAGATCGGATCAAAACCCACGGAGCTATGCTCGGGACAGACAGACAGACAGACACACACACACCCATAACGAATATAGTGGTCACTTACTGACTCGTGAAGCAATAGAAACTGAAGTTGATTTGTTATTTCTGTGGAGGCAACCATGTTCTTTTATATACAATGTCGAGCTCGTGGAGTTGCTCGGACATAAAACAGATCAGGACATAACAAGCAAAAGGAACCGCAGAAAGAGGTGGGAAACACATCGAGGGTTGAGGGGCAAAATAAAGGGATGAGGTGAAGAATGAGGATTCACAGAGGACATGGGGGTTGTACAAGATGGATACAACTGCAAACTCTCAGGAAGGAAAAACTAGAAACTTGGAACGAGGTGGGATTGGGCATGCTTAATGGGAGTAGAAAAGATCATGGCTGAGATGGTGGTGAACAGCTGCCTTCAAGCCCGAGAGGGAAGAATGAGACCTAACAGATTGAGTAAGTTGGTTCAACAGGTGGGAAAAAGAGGAACAAATGTGTGGAGGTGAGCAGTGATTCTGGATTTGGGGAGTTTCATCAGAATGAGATTATTGGCAGACCACATGTGCACTGCAGGGACCTGAGGAAGGGGGACAGAGAATGGAAAGGACCATAAAGGAGGTGGTAGAGGACAGAGAGACCACTGACCTGTCTGCAATGGGAAAGTGATCGGCCCATAGACTCAGCTTCATCGTGGAAGATTCCAATACTTTTGAAGGCCTTTGTTTCCATGGTGTCAAGCTGAGCAAGATGTGAAGCAGGTTCCCAGCCCAGATTGGAGAGCAGTACTCCATCAAGCTGCAGATGAAGGCCTTGTAGGTGCATAGGAGTCCAGGTGTACCACGGAAGGATTTTGCACGACGCAGGATGTCCAGTCAGCGACTGCCTTTGGAGGTGAACGTGGAAATGTGGTTTGCCCAAGAACGATCATGGCTGATAGTAAAGCCAAAACGTTTGAGTGACCATCTTCTTCAAGAGGGTTATGTTAAGAAATTAGATGGCCAGATGATCCTGAGAGAGATAGAGATCAAGATATTGCTATATAAACTCAGCAAAAATAAAAACTTGACACTCATTATTTGTCAAATAGTGTTTAGAAACTTTTCTTGAAAGAGTTCTTGTTGTGATTATGGTTAAAGGCATTGTCGAGGGCATTGCTTCACACATTCATTCTACTGGTCTGGCCTACGTAGCACGTAACAGAGCACTGCACGCTAAAATCACGTTTCCACGTGACATAAGTCACGTGGCCTATTGATCTCAAGGTAGCAGAGGAGAGTATCATCTCAGAAAAACAAGGTTTGATGGTTAATTATTCGTTAATTTGCAATGCCACGACTGTCAAACATTCAGCGTGAACGTGCCATCGGCATGCTGAATACGGGAACATCCGTCACTGGCGTTGCGAGGGTTATGGGATGCAGTCGACAGACCATCCATAACCTCCAGACACGTCTCCATCAAACTGGCACCACAGCTGACCGCCCCCGTCCTGGTCGACCACGTGTTACGTCACGCGCAGAAGACCGACAGATTGTCTTACGTCATTTGCGTAATCGGTTTGTCACTGCCACATCCACTGGGAATGAATTGTTTGGAGGTCGAGTGACTGCCCAAACCATTCGAAATCGCCTGCGCTCTGCTCGTCTTCATGCACGGCGGCCATATCGTGGGCCAATTCTAACCCGTTTCCATTGACGCCAATGTCTTCTTTGGGCACGACGGCACCTGAGATGGACCCAGCGAGATTGGAATAGGGTTGTGTTTAGTGACGAATCAAGGTTCACACTAACTTTTGCTGATGGAAGGGTTAGAGTGTGGAGAAGACGAGGAGAACGCAATGCCCAGTGTTGCGTACAGGAAGTGGATCGCTTTGGGGGCGGTAGCGTTATGTTTTGGGGTGGTATCAACGGTCATGCTCGATCCCGACTCATTGTCATCCAGGGAAACCTTTAATGCGGCAGCATACAGGGATCAGGTGCTCGTTCCAGAGCTTTTACCATTCATGGCAGCTCATGGCCCAGGTCTGACTATCCAACAGGATAACGCCAGACCTCATACGGCCAATTTAACAACGAATTTCCTCAGGGACGCTGGCATCAATGTCATGGAGTGGCCCTCAAGATCTCCTGACCTCAACCCCATAGAGCATGTGTGGGATGTGTTAGGCAGGCGACTCCATAAAGTAAGGAACCCTCCACAGAACTTGCAGGAGCTTGGTGCCTTGTTGGTACAAATACGGCGGCGCATTCCCCAAGCTATGTTCAGATGCATCATCCAATCCATGAGGAGACATTGTATCGCAGTTGTGAACGCCCATGGAGGACACACCCGATATTGACATGATTTCATTAAGTTGTGACTCACAGTTTTTGATCATGGCCATTGTCGTCGCATTTCCGGTGGAACCGATTCCATGACAAACATGATCTGTATGCTATAGCATCCTTAATGACAAGAGAATTGAATACAATCGTTATTTCAAACCTATTTTCCAAAGTGTTCAAATTATTGACTTTGAAACGAGTGTAAAGTTTTTATTTTTGTTGAGTTTATTTGTCAGGATTGGACAACATATTCTAAATGGGTGACCACGTTGTGATTCTATCAAGTACTGCAGAAAAGGAAGAGGCTACGATCTGCCGATGTGAAGGATGAGGGGTGTCCCGGCAGAGGGTGGAGTTGTCAGAAAATGGAGGATTTCCCAGAGTTGGAGAGATCGTTGATGAAGATTATGAATAGAACTGGGCCCAGAACGCTGCCTTAGCTCCAGCCTTGACAGGGAGAGGAGATGAAAGAATTTGGTTGAGAGCCACACATTGGCTATGAGAGTAGAGGAAGTCAGTAAGCCTTGTGTGTAGTTGACCTTGGATGCTTTAGGCAGAGAGTTTGGAGAGCGAGGCAGGATGCCAGACTATCAAAAGCTCGAGATGTGTCTTAAAAGATGCCCCTGATCTCATGTCTCACATTGAGGGCCTCCATCGATTGTTGGAAGAGCATAAGCAGCCTGTCCAGGGTTGAGTGACCTGGTCGGAATCTGAATTGGTGATCTGAGATAAGGTTGGAAAAAGGAAGGATTTCATATCAACTGCAATGATTGATTCCATGACCTTGCTGAAGATTGGAAGTAAGTTGATAGATCTATAGTTAAGGCGATCAGGTTTTTGCACCTTTTTATGTAATGCAGTGATGTTGGCTGACTTTCAAGCAGACTGTCTTCCAAGCTCGTGAGCTGATGCTGTCCAGTCCAGTTGCAGAATCGGAGTGGAGAGTTGCCAGAAACTTCTCCACCTTCTCAGGCGCAAAAGACACAGAGTTTAAGACCATGTGGGTGTAACTGAGTTTCGTGTGTACAGAGAGCTCGGGGTTGGGAACACAAAATTTGGAAGCAAACATGGAATTGGGGAATTTGGCCTTCTCATGAGCAGAGTCGGCTGTGGTGCCATTTTAAGAGGGGGAAGCAATGGAAGGAGAGCATACTCTCGAGACACATTTAACAAGGTGCCACCAGATTTTAGAGGAGAGAGACCAGTTTGACAGATGTTGTTTTCTGGCTGTGCTGAGAGTGGACACACTTGTTGCGGACTTTGCGGAAGGCTCTGAAATTGCTTTTGGTCGGTTGTGCCTTCAGAAAGAGAAGGCAAGTTGTTTCAAGGCAACTGCCTCACCATGGGATTCAGTGTACCATGGGTTGGAAGAAGCTAGGATAATTGAAGACTAGATGGGATGAATACGTGCATACGAGAGAGAGCAGGTTTCTGTGATGAATTTACAAACTGAATTAACATCAGGGGCAGTAGATTTCCGAGACCAGTCCTGAAGGTGGCAGTTTGCAGTCCCTGCCAGTTTGCTTGAATGAACTGCCAGACTCGCCAGTGCTATGACAGCTCCCTGAAAATATCCAGAGATTTTCAATCTCACAAGCACAAGATGAGATAAACCAATTGGAGCCAGAGCAAGAGCAGGAGACATTTTCAATAACTCTTTCATTGTGTAGAGAGAGGCACACCCCTTTCTCGCAGGTACATTTTCATGTATTTTCGGCTTATTGCCTCCGCCACTGAAGGTGGCCAGAGGTTATGTTTTCACCTCTGAATGTCTGTGAACATGATATCTCTAAAAATTGTGTACGGATTCAGACGAAATTTGTTGGGCAGGTTGGTTGTGTGACAAGGAAGAATTGTTTCAATAATGGTGAACATCTGAATCCGGATCCAGATGCAAGAATTTTAAAAGTGATTCTTCACCATTGAGAGATAGGTCCAAAAACAATACGTAGCACGATGTTTCAAAAAGTTGTGGACGAGTTATGACAAAATTTGGTGGATGATTTGTGTAGGTGACCACGATTAGATATTTGTTAAGGTCCGGACCCAGAACTGGCCTATCAGTGGGAGAGAAAATGTAAACTGTTCAGCCTCGCGGAGATGTGCACTCTACCGTTTGAATGAATGAATTTATTTTATTTTGAATTTTTATCAACTCGTCGACTCCTTTGAGGACTTGAGAGCAAAGAAAACGTAATAATACAAGTGTCTACAAAATGTGTGACGTCTTGATACAGATGATCAGATATAACTTATTTTTGAAGCACGACTCGGCATACAAAATTTCTCTCTGGCAGCAAAGAAATTAACAAGTTATTAGAACCTAGATACTATGCCACCAATAAACGTTGCCACATTAACAAGCTGACCAACATTACCTACATTTAATTAAAGCTCATTCATTTTATGCACCGAGGGATTTTCCCAATCATGATGTTTCACACACTTCTTATGAGCTTCATTGAAAGCTAGACAGACAAGATAGCGAGATTCATCACCACTTCCATTAGCCTCGCATAATGGACATAAATGTTGAAAAGTATCTTTCCAATCGCGACCATGAGAAACAGGAAGTACAGGAGAGAGTTGCAGTAAATATGGGTCGAAGTAAAACTTGTTCTTAAATATGCCTGTAATTTGAGCACAGGGGTTTACTGTTGACCTTTCCATGCCAAATCTGCATACTCATGTCAATAATTTTGTGTTTGACGCTAGACCTAAGCCATGATTTTTTTCAGAGTTGGAGAAATCATACCATACTAGCTGAAACCCCATCACAGACGGATTCCGTTCATTCAACCACCCTCACCAGCTCACCCACACTCGAGGGACATGGACTGGACAGGGTGTGCTTGCCCCCGCCTACCCATCCCCCGCCCCTGCTCCATTCAATTTGCTTACCCCAGCCCCGCCTCTTCACTCCCCGCCCTCCGTCTTTTGATTCCCCGCCCCACTTGCCCCCGGGCCCCTACTCCCCTGTCCACCCCCTCACACTCAACTCCGCCTCATTCAACCCAGCCCCCTCCCCATTTCCCCCTGTCTCCCGCTTTCAATTTGCTTACCTCCGCCCAAAAATTTGCTTACCTTGCCCCCCGCCTCTTCACTCCTCGCCCCCATCTCAACAAAAAGTGCTTATTCTGCTTCAGCGTTGAAAGTTGACTATTGCCACTATGTGCGATGCACTCTGACACGTATGAAGTTTCTTTCAGTCCAGGTCACAGTACTAAGAAAAACGTGACGCGACCGCTAGGAGGAGCACAAAATTGGTCCTTCAGTATTAATATATAGATAGAAGATAGAAGACACAGGAGACGCCACTTTATAAATCCACGGTTATAAAATCCAGCCGCTGATTGTGACCAACATGAGTTGGAACGGAATTTTACATCAAGAAATCCTCCGTTTAATTAATCCACCTGCTTGGCACGTGCACGGTCTCAACCTAAGCTTGATGTAGTATATGCGCTGCCGCAGAGTGAAAAAAAAAAACCAACAACAACTGGTGACGGACTTCGAATCCCGCCGCCGCTCGAATCCCTCCGACCCCGAATCCCAATAGCCAAGGGAAGAAAGCGACGACGAACCCGATCCGATGCCAACAGTGGCAGAGATGCGGACGGCACTCTCCAAATTGGACAGGGGACTGCAGCTCTCAGGTTTTGCCCATCCCGATTTCCTCCACGTGACGGATTCAATAAAGGAACATTTGCGCAAAACCTTCCCTCCCAAGAAAGCGACCTTGGAGAGATTCTTTTGAACAATCACCTTGTCACCGTTTGATAAATCAATGTTTTTGTAGAATAAAGCAGTGTTTAACGACATTCGCTTTTTGTCTTATCTATCCAGTAGGTGGCTGAAAATAGGTTCTCCGCTTAATAAATCCAAACGGCGTGGTCCCATGGTGGATTTAAAAAGCTGCGTCTACTGTACAATGTTTCTTGTTACATTTTTGTGTCAAATTCACATTCTGAGGTAGTCACCATGTGCAGAAGAGGATTTTACATTGCAGACGCTATTTTCGAGGAGTGGAATTAGTAATTACACCTCTCAGCAGTAACGTTCTGACGACGGACGTAATGGCATCAGCCAATAACCGATGATGTCATGACGTCCTGACGCCTCTCAGCGGTGACATCACACGTCGCCATGTAAACGAATGTAAAACGAAAAGTGTTTATTCTGCTTCAGAGTTGAAGTTTGACAATTGCCACAATGTGCGATGCACTCTTACAGGTACCATGTTTCTTTCAGTCCAGGTCACAGTACCGAGAAAAACGTGACGCGACCGCTCGGAGGAGCACAAAATTGGTCCTTCAGTATTAATATATAGATTGTGCTGGACTCGGGGTTCGCGGATGACCGCAAGGGGAAGCACTCGGGTTCCTCCTGAATGCCCAACCCTGTTGGCAGACGTGCCAAGGATAACTCCGTGGCCCTGGCGGGTTGCTAAACAACCACAAACGTCAATTAACTTTGTCAACTCCACAGGGTTTCCTGTCGAACACCATTTACCTGAGGAGCTGACTCGATTAACTGAGGTTCCTGCCTCACATTCGTGCCCTCATGGGGTGAAACTTCCCGTCTAACCATACTGTGGACTGTGCTTTACCATTGGAGGAAAGGATGCTATGAGCAGGTTGAGTTGAATTGAACAATTGACATGGGTTTAGTTATAAGGAAGCACGAGGAAAAGCATGTGGCACAACGAAGACAAAGAGTTACTCACCGCAGGTATTCGTAGAGCACGGACATGCAATATTCGTGTGTTTTGTGGCAAAAAACATACAATGATACAAATTCATGCAGTAAACAGACAAAGAGCAGAACTTTTCTGAGCTATCTTACAGTCTTAATTAAATTAACATGACAGGCACCATCAGCATCACTTCGCGGAAGGATAGATAAGCAAGAGAGACGACAAAAGCTGAGGCGTTGGCGGCCTCGAGCTTACCGGGCACGTGCTCGTCCAAAGTGCAGGGAAGCTAAGGATGAGAGGTAATGAAGAGCAAAGGGGGGTGTCTTGGTGATAATGTTGAGGTGCGAGTGTTTTGCGGTGTCGGGTGTTTAGAGTGAAAAGATGGTGTGAGTCAGTAGTCGCTCAAAAAAGAACGCTTGTTCAGGTTTTTCCCTCGCTGATATTCTTGTGCGTCCACAGTAGATGAGCCGGAAAAGAGAGAAAGAACATGTGAATCAGAATGGCCTATCAAGTATGATTGCTGATTTCGCCTCTCACCCAATACTGCGACCAGACTGCTTGGCACTTGGTCTGCTTCTCGGCATTCCATTCCATTCCGTTCCTTTCGGCAGCAAGCATCCACAAACCTGGCAGTAAGCACTCCATCAAGCAGTAGCCACCACATAAGCTCTGTAGCAACCACTCCACCAAGAACCTCTTTGGTCAGCTCTTGCTCCAGAAGCTCTCGCTCTAGCGACTGACATTGATACTTAAAGGCTGTGGGGGTGAGGAGGGTAGGGTGGAGTTTGGGGGGGGGGAGGTATCAAGGGTGATTCCCCGCCTCTTATGGGGGTTGTTCCTAGGAGCACGGGCCATGCGCCGCCCTCCTTCTTCCGAGCGCGGCATTCCCATTGGTCCAAATGTGCTCTGGGGTGACGTTGTCCTCCCTGCGAGGTTGCTGGGCTGGATTAGCCATTACTTCTCTTCTGACCCTGTCATGCATATCAGCTCCCAACTTAACATTGGGCCGACGTGCAGCGGTCCCCATCTGTCGCTCGAATGCCCGGGAAGGGAGCAGATGGCTTGCTGGATAGCAGGGCGGTTCCCGCTGATAGAGGAACATGAAGGAACAGCAAGCGCACACTTGCACCTTGGTGTAAAGGGTCCGTTTGTGATGGTGCCGGTTTGGGTCCGATCCTGAACCAAAGGTGTCCGTGGGAAAGGCAAGATGATGGTTTCAAGGTACAGGAAGGCAGGTGGTCATTGAGACATATGAGGTGGTGTGGTTGTGGAGTCGAAGCTTCGTCGTTGGGTGATAGCAATGTGGATTATGGTAGAAGGCTGGAATGGTGGTGTTGAATGAAAATAAAGTCCGGTGTGTCTGAAGCAGGCAGGGTGGTTATCGCTGGCATGTGGGAGAATCGTGGTGAAGAAGGCAATTGTGGTGGAAATGGCAGTTTGATTGTGGCACGCAGATTCAAACAAGGTTTTGGCACTCATATGCAAATTAGGCTGCCAATAGCGACTGCTTGGTTGTATGAGGAGAAGATCGTGTGCAGAGAATAAAATGCCAAAGAATGGGGGGAAAACCTCACTTAATCCCTCACAACGCATATTCTCTTAATCTTGGTGTTGGCTTAGCGGTTGTGGTGGCTGGCTTGAGATCTTAGGGTCCTGAGTTTGAGCCCCTGTTGCCTGTGAATTAACACCAGGTGGGGTTGACTTAGTCTGTCATCCTTCCGAAGTTGGCGAAATGAGTACCAGCTTACTGGTAACGGGCATCAGCAGCACGGCCGTGCCCTCAGCCTTGTGCTGCATACGAAGGAGAATATTCTCTTTGTAACCCATTCGACACATGAGAAGAAACCTATCTGTCACAAGTAATAACGAAATGACCACCTCGGGAACCGCTATATGTTGCGTGCCATTGCCTTGGGGTCTTGGTTCCCAGAACCGTCACAATATATTGGAATAACCACATGATCAACAATACTTTTCACAGCTGATATCCATTTAGACTCATATATTTCACTTTCATGAAGGCACTTTGCGAATCTAAACATAACAGCAGAATACGAGTGTTCTTGTTTTCGAAGCTTTCTGAGCCATTTTAGGTAACAATGTTTATTTCGTACACACGATATTGTTACGGCTGTGGAAATTCGCAAACCACCATTCAGGGCCCGTAGGTGAGATATCTCTCAGTACATGTGTAGTTAGCCCAAACCCATTGTATAGAGTGAATTTATGTGATTCATTCGGGCTGCGATCCTTTGAGTTAGGCGTTTTTCTGTTCTATCTTTATTTTGAACCAACCACGTCTCAACCGCCATCACACAACAACCACTTTAACCACCACGCCAGCCATCGTCACCAACTACAACCACGCTCCAACCCTCAGACAACAACAACAACGCCAACAGCTACGACCTTTACCTTCACAACTCGATCCCGCAAACATCGCATCACCGCCATTCCCAACGGCACCATAACCATCAACCACCACCGAAAACCCTCCACCACCTTCACCTCTCTCCTTCTACGACCATTCCCGCACCACCTGTGAACACTAAACGTCGGGCTGTCTCGGGCCCGTTTGGCGATTGGTGCCAAGCGCACCGAGCCACGAGCACAAATAGCGGCCTTTCCGAGGGAAAATTCGGATCAAGATCAAGAACTTTTCCTCCATCCAATTAGCGAGCGCGGGGCGACTTGGCCCCGCCTCCAGGCACGTGTGTGTAAAGTCGATGTATGCAAATTATTGGATCAGGGGAGATTCACGCCCCCACTTCCTCCGACAAATGGGCGAGCGTGGCTCCGCCCCCGAGGTCATTCTCATCCGAATATTTGCATAGCTGCTCCTGCCAGCCTATAAGAAGGCGAGCGCAAGGCGAATGAAGTGAGTTGGGTTCTGGAGTCGCGGAGAAGAGTTGCAGAGAGAGTTGGGCGAGTAAGAGCGGTGGAACTGCAGGCAAGAGAGCTCGGGTCCGAGGCCATAAGGACGGCGGTCGGCGACGAGGTCGCGGTGTGAGATCGCTCGTCGCGGGACCCAAGCCAGCCAGCCATCTCCCTCCCCCAGGGCATCAACAATTCCCCTTTCCCCCACGCTGAGATAGTGCAAAAGGGGGCCCCGTTCCCACCCCACTCCAAACATCGTGCCAACGAAACCCGCCAAGGAGCACGGAGTCGGAGCACAGCCGAGCGGCCACATCTGTGGCTCGCCTGCCAATGCGTCACGAGGACGCGCGTAGGACCCCCCCGGTCTCGCGGACTTGGCCGCTCCTCCAGGTCACGCGCACATATTGGCCTACAGGCCCGTCTGCCCCCTTGTCTATGAGAGTGGCTTCTTTCCTTTGCTTTTGTGTAAATGTGTGTTGGCGCCGTCTGTAAAGTAGAACTGTATAAGTGTTGCCGTGTGTGCGCGTAGTCGGTAGTAACTCTGCGTCGTTGTTGCTTTTGTTTTGGTTGCTATATGTGCATTTTGACTGTATGGCTGTATATATGTGCTTTCCGTGTGCCGGGAAATAAATGTGCATTGTGTGAACTGTTTTCCCGTTTCGCTTCGTCTTTTCTTTATTGACCCTCCATCCTGCTTCACGTAAAGGGTTCGTAGTGGGTGCAAAACGTCCGGTAAATAATCTGAACCGTCGAGGTCGACGATAACACCGCTCGGTTATCCCGATAGTACGGAACGGGCCGCCCAAGCGGCTCGTGTCTGGAGTAGACCTGCGGCGAGGTACGATCGCCCGGTTTACCATCCGCGTGGGTACTTAGGTAGGCCGAGTTTGGCGAACAACCCTATCCTACGTGGGTGGCCAATTGGCACGATTGTGGTGAGGTCGAAAGGCCCACCCGTGACTGGCTCCGGGCGATAGTTCCTGGAGGGTCACGACTGAATTGTCCGTCCGGTGGGCGATGCGGTCGCGATTCGAGTGACGTGGCCGTCCGCACGCTGGCAGGCCCGATTTCGCAACAATATATATACTTTATGTTGCCCCTGAGTCCCACCATTTCCTGGGGTTTCTGTGCATGTGCTCTGAGTATTCTGGTGCCGAATGTGGGATTTTGAAAGTCGTGTATTCTGTGCAGCACAATTAAGCTGTCCTGTGCTTTGTTTGTTATATACATAATATCACCAGGTAGAACATGAAACCCTCTGGGAAATACATTTGGTGATTCACTAGGGTTGCATTTGTAGCGTAAGTGGTTCCTCTAAGCCTAAATGGAGGTAATGTGAAATATTCAGTGTTGCAATTGTTAATTGTTATGCCTCTGCGGACGAAGTTTTCGGAGGCATTATGTTTTCCGGTTGTCCATCCGTCCATAATGGATCCCTTCAGCCGTTCTTAAGTTATCCAGGTAATGAAAACCTAAGTCAAACTTGATACAAGTATGTATAATAATGTAAGGATAAACTGATTAGATTTTGGGATCAAGAGGTCAAATGCCAGAGGTGTCCCCTAAGGTAAAAATTCTGTTTCTGCCCTAACTTGTGAACCAGTGATGGGATTTTCACCAAACTTGGGATAGCCGAAGTAGATGTAATGATGCAAAGATGAAGTGGATTAGATTTCTGCATCAAGATGTCAAAGGTCAGAGGTCATGTCAGGTCAAATTGTGATACTTGACAACAGCTGAAGGGATTTAAATTTAACTCTGTACAAGTATTATGATGATGCAATGATGTGGGCAGAAGCATATCTCGGTCGACGTTGCAACGTCGAGGAGTACCGTTATAGTTTTTTGGAGCTTTACATTTTGTTTTGCCGCAAGCTTTTGATTAATGTATAAATTTTGGAGAGAATATATTTTTGTTGCTTCTTTTTGCTGTCTTTTTGTCAGACACTAGAAATGTTCTCGCTGTTCGCTTGTCTTTTTCTTTGCAGTCGTGAAATTGTCGAGCAGCGTGACAGCAGCGTTGAAGACGAAGGCCTGATTGGCCTCCTCAAGTTGTGTTCAGCAGTTATGAAGCACAAGCCGGCTTTCAAGTTTACTTGCGATGGCCAGGTCTGGTCCTTGAGCTGCTGTCTCATTTCAGGACTTCACCTCAATATTGATGTGCCATAATTTTATAACTCTGTAGAAAGGCCCAAATTATTTATGTGCCATGTAAACATCGTGAGAAGATTGCCCTTGTTGTGCTCCGGGCTCGAGGTGGAATGCCCGAGTCCCCTTGCCCGAGGCCCGGGCTTGGGACCCTGTGACCCAGATGTAAAGCTCAGGATCCCATTAGCCAGGGGCGAGTTACGAAGCTTACCAAACACCCTGTTATCGTGTGAATTTTATTGTACAATTTTTGAAGAGCTTGGAGAAGTATAAAGCCTTCCTTACCCTTTACTGCTTTCTTCCTTTTTAACTTGTTCACATATCTACTGAGGAAAACTTGACATAAATGATGAATTATATCAAGTAACACAGGGTTATCTTTATTAATATGGAGAGAAGGTGGCAGCATTATTTGAAATGTTTCACTTGTACTTATTCCCACCCTTTAGGAATTTCTGCATGACGTCTTTAACCTCCTCTTCATGCTGCCTAGCATGGCGGACAGGCAGCAACCCAAATGCAAGTCTGAAGGAGCACGTAGTGCTGCCTTTGATCTGCTAGTTGAACTTATCAAAGGTTGTCCAGAAAGCTTCCGTCTGCTGCACTGTTGGGTCATGACACAGCATCTCCACAGTACGTTTTGTTACTTTTGTGGGGTGGGGGTTACATATTCCCATGGAGCAGATAGCAATGTATTGAGTAGCATGGTCTGTGTACAAGTTGTTGGCCATCTCGATGTATAAGTAGGGAAATGGTAGCTTGAGAATTGTCCTGTTTGAATGTGCACCATACAGGGGTTGGTGCATGATAGTAGATAGTCAGGGATTATGGTTAAGGAAATTGTGCATATGACCTCTACGTCAACCTCTACCCGGGGGCGCTGGGAGACTCAGCATGAGAGAGAGGGGTGGAGTGATAGACGCCTCCCAAGGGGTGGAACGTTGCCCGGGGAGAAGTGGGACGAGCTAATCTGGCAGTTGGAAGTCGGGGACAAAAGAGTATGTCTGAGGAGAATGCGGCTGGGAGTTTTGTGTGCGAGTCTGAGGAGAACGGGCTTGGTCTGAGGGAGAATCGTCTCTGAGGAGAGCTTTAAGGAGGTCGTCCTGCCTGCCTATTTTTGTCACCCTGTGCCTGTTTCATCTACCTGCTGCTTTGTCGTCTCATTGTTGCCCAGAGCCCGTTCGTTGACCTGCCTGTGTGTCTTCGTGTCCTCCTCGTCCCTCCTCATCACCTGCTTCTCCCCGCTGCCGCCAGAGCCGAGTCCCCCGGTTTTTGTTCCCTTTCCCCCATCAGTGACTGAGTCTGGTGTGTGGCACCATATATTATTTTTTTTAATTCCGATTGTACATAATTATTATCAATTCCGTGTCCCCCTTTGTTCCCCACCACTACCCGCCGTCGTATCCTTCCTTGGTCAATAATCCCTGGTTTATTTTGTTTGTAGTTCAGGAAATAAGCCTGTTGGTTTTTCGTGTCTCTCCTCACGACCCACGCACGTGTTGTTCGCCATTAATTCGGAATGTCTCCCCAGGAGTAAGCCGCTCGGGACACCGTGGGATTTTACCTACCCACCACGACGAGCTCGACGTTAGTCGAGCCATCAACACTACAGTATTCTGGCCATGGTGTGGAATTAGTGTATCGATGCAGTACATTGTCAGTACATGCTATCTATTTTGGTGTCAGGCTGTAAGACTTTCTTGGTGTGCATTGGATTTGGGGTACAGCAAATTCAACGTCTGCTGCAATATATATTTCGATCAGATCTGGTGGATTGAGTCAGGATTGATTGAATGGAAACACACTTTACCTCCTTCGCTTTTATTAGTCGCCTCCCGGTTTCACCAGAGGGGACTATAAGTTTGCTCTCCGCCTCGTCCGTCCGTCCATCTCACCTGTATTTTTTCAAACTCCCCCCCCCCAATACCTTTAACATATTCAACATATACATGGTTTTAATATGATAAATTACGGAACAAGTTCGAGTTTCACTGTGTTTCGTTAATTTTTCACATAGTTACCTTCGCAAACTTTGTTGCGAAGGTTATGTTTTGATTGCTGTGTATTTATTTATTTATTTGTGAATATGTTTTTTGTTTGTTTGTTTCTTATTCGCATAACTCCAAAAGTATTGAACTGAATCACAGCAAATTTGGTGGGATGATTGGTTATTATCCGAGGACCATTTGATTAGATTTTGGGAGCAATCGGGTCAAAGGTCAAGGTCATGAAAAGGTCAAAATCGTCTTTTTACCATAGTGCGGTCAATTTGTATCCAATTTGCATGCAACTAATGCCAAAATGTTCAGAATTCAATGCCCCATCTTGTGATATGTGACATGACACAATGACGTAATAACCCTTATTAGCGGTTGGGAGTCAAAGGTCAGGGGGGGTCACGACATTGCAAAATGTGCGGTTTTAGTCATAACACGGTCAATTCTTATCCGATTTGCATGAAACCAACACCAAAATGTTGACTGTTCTGTTCCCCACACTCTAATACCAATTACAAAATTAAGAGTACAAAGGTCAAGGTCGAGGTCATGAAAAGGTCAAAATCATCATTTTGCCATAGTGCGGTCGATTTTTATCCAATTTGCATGAAACCAATGCCAAAATGTTGTGAATTCAATGCCAAATCTTGTGATATACGATATGACACAGGAAATTTAATGTTTTTAAGCCATCATAACACATATGAGATGGCAGATGTGGTATGGGATTAAAGACCCTCACAATTAACGGTTTCTGGGGGGTTGGGGGGCAAAAATGTAGCGTTGGCGAAGGTATGCGCTGTACTGAGTGCCGTTCTAGTTATGCCTTTTTTGGACTCGAAAATATCACATCTGGAGGCGACATAGATTGAAAAGCAATTCTTGCTCTTGTTTATGTTTTATTTTTGTACTAGCAAATACCACCCATCGCTTCGCTAATGGGAAAACTGAAGGGACGAGGGAGAAAAAGAGCAGAGGGGAGAGGTAGAGAGGGGTGGGGGTGGGAGAAGAGATGGAGGGGAAAGGAGAGAGGAGATCGGGGGAGCGAGGAGGGGTGGGGAAAGGGAAGACAGTGTGAGGTGAGAGGAAGGGAAGGCAGACGTGTGGTGGAGCATTAATTGCCTCCTGGACACATCCAGAGACCAACCCTGCCCGGACACGTCTGGAGACAAACACCATCCAGACATAACCGCTGTCTGAATATGTCCAGAGACAGAGAGGAGGGGAGAGAGAGAGAGGTGTGTGGGAGGAGGGTGCTTGGGAGGGGGTAGAGCAACGATGGTACAGGTCGACACAGAGAGAGATACAGAGACAGACAGACATAGACGCTTTATGAACCGTGTGCGAGACACACACACACACACACACACACACACACACACACACACACACACACACACACACACACACACACACACACACGTGCTTCACCAATATCAGAAACAACCCAAAAACCTTGAGTTTCTTTCACCGAAAAACATTGTTGCATTTAAATAGATGTTTCAGGGATATGTTCACAAACATTAATCTTTATAAACAGCTGCATGTAACCGGTGGGGGAAAAAAATTGGCTCAGTAATTTAGAAACACATTAATACGGCAACCGGCTCGGAAATCGGGTGTTATTTCACACTAACTTGCTCAGGGCGACGGAGCACGAACCCCTCGCTCGGGGCGACGGAGCACGAACCCCTCGCTCGGGGCGACGGAGCACGAACCCCTCGCTCGGGACGACGGAGCACGAACCCCTCGCTCGGGGCGGCGGAGCACGAACCCCTCGCTCGGGGCGGCGGAGCACGAACCCCTCGCTCGGGGCGGCGGAGCACGAACCCCTCGCTCGGGGCGGCGGAGCACGAACCCCTCGCTCGGGGCGGCGGAGCACGAACCCCTCGCTCGGGGCGGCGGAGCACGAACCCCTCGCTCGGGGCGGCGGAGCACGAACCCCTCGCTCGGGGCGGCGGAGCACGAGCCCGTCACTCGGGGCGACGGAGCACGAGCCCCTCGCTCGGGGCTGCGGAGCACTTGCTGCTCGCTCTGAACGACGTGGCGGGCAAAAGCGTCCGCAGTGAGTGAATGATTTGCTCAGAAGGATGTTGCGCGGTACCGCTATCGACTGTAAGGTGTTCGGCAAGTCGCTTTAACACTCGTGCAAGCCCTCCAATTAAGTGGTTGATAGGGAAAGGTTAGCCAGGCTGTTGCTGCATATCATATAGGAACCCTTTAACTTTAAAGCAGGTCGTAACCGTGCACACAGCAGTTAATGAATTAAAATTAATTTGTGCAAATCACGACTTTATTCACGAAAGAGTTGCTGCTTGATACAGAACAACCCTGGAGACATCGGAAAGTTCAATGACCGTGAAATAAACCTTGTAGATAATGCATCGTCTTGCCTGCTCGTCTGTGCACGTGTCATGTGGTACATGGATTTGGGGTCTGTGTGAATGTTATGACTTTTTTTTGAAATGTCCGTTTTTCACCAGATTTGTTTTGATTTCCTGCAGAGCACCTCACGAAACTTCTGAAAATATAGACACAGATCTGGCAGACACTATGGATAGGCAGTCCCTCTGGGGGACTGGGCACGAGGTCCAGCAGTGAATGTATTAAATCATATAACTTGATGAAGGTGGTTCATTTTGGCATGTTCCTAAATGTTTTGTTCACTCAATATAATTCTCCAAACAAGAAGGTACGGAGTCGAAAAAAGATAAGTTAAATGCTTTGGAAATTTCATATATTCTTGTGTATCTATGGAGGAGGAAACATGGCCTTGCTTGCTTAAAGTAAATAGGTGTATTGGCTTAATTAAATTATCAGCTTAGTGGGGAAAGTGGAAAAAAAAGACTGTCGTGAAGAAATTGTTGCAGCCTGTTCCAAGTCAAGGCATTGTTGAGCAGGCTAAATAACAAGGCGGCTTCAGACCCAAGCGAGGTTACCCAGGAAATGCCTTAAGACCCCAGAGAGTGAGGTGGCTGAGGATCACCCGATGAAGGATATAAATAAATAAGGCTTTTAATTATCTTCAAAAGGGGTGTTTTAATTAACCCAAACACTCAATTTTCATTCTTGCACTTCCTTGGAGTTTTCTTGGTATGCATGCACAAAGTTTCAGGCTGCTAGGTTTTATGGTTTTGGAGTTATGGAGGACACACACACACACACACACACACACACACACACACACACACACACACACACACACACACACACACACACACACACACACACACACACACTCACTGACATTTATTAGTTTCAGGTACGGAGCCGAGGATCTTGGAAAAGCTCGAACACAGAATGGACCAGAACATAATATATAGAGGAGAACCTGGTGGAAAGTGTTAATCACACTTACATTAGGGTAGAGTGACCCTTAGAGGAAGAATGAGTGTAAAGAACAATGACATCAAGGGTGGAGGAGGACACAGAGAGTGAACAAGCTGGATACCAGCTCAAACACAGCTCGAGGAAGAAGGGTAAATCGGGTGATGGAAACAAAAATGGAACAAAATAACGGAAAGGCTGTTGGGGGGGGGGGGGGAAGAGAAAACAACAACCTGGAAAGGAAGGTTCATGCTTGGGGAGGATATAAACGAGCAAGAAAAGGGCAAAGTGTGCAAGATCAGGAAGGAGGTGGTAAAGATGAAGTTCACTGACCTGTGGGTAATGCAAGGACAACAGATACAGAAACTCTGTTTCATCAAGGGAGATGCCAATGATTTTGGGGATTTTGTTTCCACGGCATCAAGCCAAGGCGTGCAGGGTGTCAGGCAAGGGTGCCAGCCCAAAGGGGAGAACAGTACTCCATCAATCCATGGATGAAGGCCTTTTGAATATTATCTGCCCTCTATAACGCTGAACCCAGATCTCTATAAAGAAAAAAAAATGGAACATGGGTGGGATGTGCACACTCGCTGCTTGCAGCAGCTGTTCCAAATTAGTTTGAACTGAAAGTGAACAGCACATGGTTGTTTTTTTTCTTTTCTTTTGTCAGATTGACTTGCTGGCATGGAAGTGTCTAATAAATAGGTATAGTTTCCAACAAACATAAATTCCTGCATTTTCATAGGCATTCTAAAGTTTGTGCTACCTTTGTTGTTGATGGTGATGTGATGTGATATCATGACAGCATTATATTCTGAATTGTTGACTTTGTGATGATGAGGACAAAATGATATTTATTTTAGGCCTGTATGGGTTGAGACAGAAAAGTCTGGTAAATTCCTCCTCACTCGTGATCCAGAACTGAAATATGCTGTCATGAACTGAAACCCATCTCGCAGCTTTGAACTACAACTTCTGCATAATGCTCGCTCACATAACCCCAGTGCTTGATGTTTTATTTGCCCTCAAAGCCCTCGAGGGAAGAGTGGGATTCAACAGCCTCACAAATTTAGTTGCACAAAGAGAAGAAAAGAGGGGTAATAGAATAGAGGGAGGCAGTAAGCCTTTATTTTGTAACTTACTAGGTGGAGGTTCCTGAAAGTCCTTTTCTCCTGGAGAAGCTTGGGTCTGAAAGCTCAGAAAGTCGAGAGCAAGAGCGAAGGAGAGGCGGAAAAATAAACAGACCACAAAACCTCGCTATGATTTGAGACTAACAGCCTTTGTGCTTTTGCCTAATCGCAGGATATGCATTGATGTTTAGAGCTTTGAAACCCACAGAATCCATGACAGATGGATGTCAAACGGGGGGAGCTGGCCAATAGGGAAGAGCAGTCGTCTATTGATCAAGAAAGGCTTTGTCTGCTGTAAGTACTGATTATTCGAGGAATGTCTTGGAACAACAGAAGATGACCGAGTCAGCTTTGGCTGGCTTTGGAGACCTGCTTTTGAAATGTGGTCACCCAAGGATAGATTGTGGCTGATGTTGAGGCAATGAAGTTCATGATGAGATCAAGAAAGGTCGTGGCTGATGTTGAGGCAATGAAGTTCATGATGAGATCAGGAAAGGTTGTGGCTGATGTTGAGGCATTGAAGTGCCTAATGAGATCAAGAAAGGTCGTGGCTGATGTTGAGTCAATGAAGTTCATGATGAGATCAGGAAAGGTTGTGGCTGATGTTGAGGCATTGAAGTGCCTAATGAGATCAAGAAAGGTCGTGGCTGATGTTGAGGCAATGAAGTTCATGATGAGATCAGGAAAGGTTGTCGCTGATGTTGAAGCAATGAAGTTCATGATGAGATCAGGAAAGGTTGTGGCTGATGTTGAGGCATTGAAGTGCCTGATGAGATCAGGAACGGTCGTGGCTGATGTTGAGGTGAAGAACCTCTTTCATTGGTTAACTGTGGAAATATATACAGTGCCTTCACAAAGTGTTCACACCCCTTGACTTTTGGCACATTTTGTTGTATTGCTGCCTGAATTAAAAATGGATTATATTAAAATTTTTGTCAACGATCTACACAAAATACTCCGTAATGACAAGGTGAAAACGTGTTTTTTGAATTTTTTTACAAATCAATGAAAAATGAAAAGCTGAAATGTGATACACACCATGAGTTTATGGAGGGCAACAGATTTGATCCTGGCTGTGTAAGAGCTTGAGACAACAAACATAGGAAGATTGCTCCACATGTGTAAGAAGGGGATGAATAAGTGAGCTGAGCATTAAGTTTAGACTATGGGTCACAAGATAAGGATTTATGTTGATAGGTTCAGAAGAGGATGCTGAAACATATCACTTGTGGCATTGCAGACCCAGGTTCAAATCCCAGATATGATATGTATTAATGTATTTGTCCATTGTAAAATTAGATACAGTACTTATCCTGTATCCAAAATGCACCTATCATAGACAGGTCTCTGCCAGGCAAAAACTGCCCTTTTTTCCAGTCAAGGTTTTCTCTGCTAATTTATGTACTTTGGAACATACACTTTCAAATAAACTTCTAGGCCCCCTGAATTTTGCCGCAAATCCAATATGGCTGCCCCAGATATTTCAATGCACAGCAAACTTTTTTCTGGTGCATTTTACACCCCATAAATGTATTACCAACAGATAGAAACATGTCACTAAACTACCAGAATAACCCTTTATTTCTATTCTGTGACGTCGAAATGACGTCAAAGCAATGCGATAGCCCCCATAATTTCAAATTTTATCAAACTTTATATTTTGAATGAATTAAAATCGGATAGAAATGTGGTATTCTAATCACTGGTCCATAAATTTTCAATGACAGCAAAATGACATCATATTAGGTACAGCGACCTCTCCTCGCTGTGCCATACTAGATTTCAATGTTGGAGAAGCTATTTGGGATTAGTCCAACAAAATGCACGAATTGAAATGTATTTCTATCCCCTCTCAATGATCAAAGTACTTGTCCAATTGAATGACGAGGCTCTGAACCATTCTCTCATGCTGTTTCCTTGTGAGATGAAGAGGTTAGGATATCCAACCTATCCTTCAGCGTTGCTCTGAGCTTTGCCATAAGGTGACTTGGCTTAATGAAGGCATCTGTTGTCTGCTTGCTCGTGCTGTAACCACCATGCATTGGACCACCCCTAACTTTCACCTCTCTGTTGATTGTGATCTCAGTGATCAAGTCTCCATGGATTGTCGTAAAAGGTTCACCAGACAAAGATCCCCCGAATCCATTTTCCACCAGGTCATCCCAGGCATCCTTGTGGTTCATCTTTACATTCTGCAGATTGACGTGTTGGAATGTCAGGTATCTAGCATAGTTGACATGCCCAAAAGCAAAGCACTTTGGAAGAAGCGTTCACTCTGCTGCAAGGTGTGTTTCAATACTTTTCTCCCTCATGGCGGCTATAAGGCATAACATCGCTGATACATCCTTCAGATACTCTACCATCATCTTGGCCTGTGTTCCTTCTGAGTGCATCAATGTGGTATGATTTTGTCGTACCTCTCCTGATTTAGCCATGAAATTATCAACATTTTGCTGTTAATTTCCTCATCTGCATGTGCAAAAATATAGTCCAATTCAAAATCGTCTGCTATCTGTTCGATCATGTCCATGTACCATTTAATCACATTGTCTGCTGGAGGCAAAGGAACGACAGGAAGAGACTCCAACTTGTACTTAGTAGTGGAGCAGTCATTCACAGTTTTCATGAATGAAGTCGAAGAACCTACAGACCCTAGCACATCTTTATCAACCTCTGGAAAGAATTCTTCTAGGCAATCATCATCCACTATACCAACAATAACCCACGGATTTTGAATGTTCCATAGTCTGGCTCCTCTTGGTCAATTAGACTGGACTGTTCCTGTTTGGAGGCAGTACTGGTCGGGGTATCATCTGCTCGGACAGCCTGGAATATTGTACCAGTTGTATGGTGGGTAGTTTGAGCTCCTGTTAGAATTTGTTGTTTCCCGTCAGAGTTATCAAAAGTTAGATGCACACTTTGCCCTGCGGTAAAACCTGGAGGAAGCCTCTTATGCTCCATCGAGATGAACTTTGCCCAGATGTTATTGATATCACGAACATCCGTGTACGATACTCCAATGCCAATTCGGTTTAGGAGTTGAGTGGCTTCCTTGCTGCCTGTTATCCTGTGAATGGTTAAACTCATAGCAACTCCTATTGGAGAACGCTCACCATTGACCAGTTTCTCCCAACTTTCAGCTATGGCCAAAATTTTCTCGGCTTCAACCCTAGAGGCAGTGGCATATCCAAATGTGTTTGTTGACCTCCTAGGATTGATTGACCAAGCATTGGCATTGTCAATACAGTGGAGTGGTCTGTGACTATCAAGTGGAGTAAACAGTTCGTCTGGTTCTAACGGCCATTTTACAGCCTCCCTCTGTGAAAGTTTTCTACGAATTTGCCTCGCAAATGCCTTGGTCAGATCAGATTCACAAAGTCCATTTCCTTGTAATGTAGCCGCAGAGTACGAAAGTGGATTGACCGCACCAGAGTGGACGACCAGCCGGTTTCCCAGCAAGTGAAAGTCAATGGCATCTCCAAATCTCTTAGTCAGGCATTTTTTCAAAGTATAGGTTTTTGAAATCGTAGGTTCCCTAACATCATATTCTTCACTCATCTCCTTTATATCATCAATTAACTCTGTCAGAAAATAGGCATTCAGATCCTTGATGACCATGCGTTGGAACAGTTTGAAAAAGCCATCCATGACCTCTGAAACTAATCCATCCTCCTCTGCTGGAAGCTTCCGCTCATAAGTGTAAGTAATCTTATTATAGCAAGTCTTATGATAATACACATCCGCTGCAAAAACGTCATAGGACGCACCACTAAGAATTACATCATCAATTATTTTTGCGGCAGCATGCAACTTGTCAGTTTCATCATTTATTTTCACATCCCTAGCTTGCAGGATTTTTGATACTGCATTTTTCTCAGAACATCGGCCTAGACCACCACTATTGAAGGGTTTGCTGTCATCTGCCGTTTGCACATTGCATATAAAACAGATTTTCTTCGTTGGAAGGGACCCTCAACGTATTCTGTACGGGGGCATTAACAACATCTTCATTGGACTCATGCGAACCAGTTGTCCCTGAACTCGACGGCAGTAGTTTTTTGGACTGGGCTTCCTTTCGGGTGATTCTGTTTCGAAATGTGATTCTGCAGTTCTCATGAACATAGACATCCTGGCCTACGCTAGAAAGACGCTGTGCAGCAGACAGGAATTCAACATAGACTGCCTGAGTACATAAACTCTGGTCAATTTTTACCCATCTTTCTGCCAGTGCTCGAATAGACTGCAAGCCATCCTGAGTTAACTTTGAAGATGGCTCACCTTCGTCGATACGTTCATTACACAGACAACACAAATGCAATCATCACTCTCTAAACACAAAATTGGTGTAGATGCCATTGTGCAACAGTTTACACCTGTTCAAAAGCTGACATTGTCTTTATCTGTAGAAATGTGCATTCGCTGAATCTTCTCAGGAATCCTGGAATCTCTACTGCCTGTCCTGATGTTAAGGATTCTAAAATAAAAGGGAAGCTGAGGAAATATGACCATGGAGAGAGGGAAATACATAAATCACTTGAAACCTTTTTATACAGTAGAAAATAGTAAATCCAAAGTGACTTAGACTGGTGATTTGATATTGTTGGTTATAGAATAAAAAGTTTGATAAAACTTGAAATTATGGGGGCTATCGCATTGCTATGACGTCAAGGAGACGTCACAGAATAGAAATAAAGGGTTATTCTGGTAGTTTAGTGACATGTTTCTATCTGTTGGTAATGCATTTATTGGGTGTAAAATGCACCAGAAAAAAAGTTTGCAGTACATTGAATTTCTGATATCGATCGGTCGACTATGACGTCATTTCAACGTCAAGGAGACGTCATAGAACAATTCCAATATAATATTTGTCTAGTTTGTCATCATGTTTCTATCTGTTGGTAATACATTTATGGGGTGTAAAATGCACCAGAAAAAAAGTTTGCTGTGCATTGAAATATCTGGGGCAGCCATATTGGATTTTAGCTGCCATATTGGATTTGCGGCAAAATTCAGGGTGGCCCAGAAGCTTATTTGAAAGAGTATGTTCCAAAGTACATAAATCAGCAGAGAAAACCTTGACTGGAAAAAAGGGCAGTTTTTGCCTGGCAGAGACCTGTCTATCACTGCTCTGTGCCAATGCTCCAAGGTCGCCAAGAGACTGAACGCTGAAGTGGGAAAGGCTGTCTTCTGCATCTCCATAATCTTTTCATTTTTCTGGCATTTAAGTTAGTTCTAATAGCAGATGACTGTTTTTGATTCCAGGCAATTGACAGTGAATGTAACAAAACGGTGGTAGTCAGTCCAGAATGGAAAAATTATCGCTTGTTTTCCTCTTGCACCCTCACAGCGTCGCACACACCGTACAAGTGGGATTATTGGCCGCATGATGATGTCCGTGCAGAATGCCGCCTGGTGGGCCTAACAAACCTCGGTGCCACGTGCTACATGGCTTCCACTATCCAGCAGTTGTACATGATCAAGCAGGCCCGCCAAGCTGTATTTACGGCCCAGGTATGCCGTTTTTGCAGTTTATTTTGCTGCCTCCCACGCTAATCTTAATATTGTGAGTAAAATGTAAATTGAGCTTTGTGAGATGTTTGTAAGTAAGCAAGTTCTCCAGTTTTTATGGTAAGATGTGCATAAACTGTCTTTTATATTTCCTTACGAGGCTTGCTAATGTGAACAGTCAACTTCAATTAATAGCTGTTTTAGTTGCACCATTGTGTACTGCAGTGAAGATAGTGGATACTGGTGTCACTGCTCAAGAGGTATTGTAAACTATTGTTTTGACCGAAAGGATTCTGTTTCTTTTTTATTTTTGTGGAATTAATTACAGACTCACGGTCTTCTTCTTCTTCCTTCGGCTGCTCCCGTTAGGGGTCGCCACAGCGGATCATCCGTATGATCCGCATAGTGAATTGGCACATGTTTTACGCCGGATGCCCTTCCTGACGCAACCCTGGTCGCCTCTTACCACACAGGGATATGGTACACCTATTTTAACCGGGGTATACACCGGCCCAGTACATTGGTACTCACTTCGCCGACCTCGGAAGGATGACAGGTTGAGTCAACCCCCTGGTGTATTAATTCAGTGGCCGAACGGGGCTTGAACTCAGGACCTTTTAGATCCCAAGCCGCTGCCCTAACCACTGCACCAACACCAGGATATTAATCACAGACTCACGGTACGACTTGTTAAACCCTCATGCTCAGAGAAGAAATGGGGGGTTCAGCAATTGGTTCACTCTGTCTGTCTGTCTGTCAGTCTATGATTGAGGAACTATTTAACTTGAATTTAATTTAATGTTTTGAACACTGAAGAACATTAATTGAGACATGAATCTGAACACGAACCTACAGTTTAGCAGTACTTTAGCTCTGAATTTGGCAAATTGTACGGAATCCCATCCCGAGTGCGCATGCACATAGTGCGGTAACACAATAACTTCAGTCTGTGTGTCTTTGTGATGGTGAAACAAAATTGAAAATCAATCCAAGTAGGAAACTTACTGTTTTGGGCGACGTCATAAAGGACACAAACAACAGGCACGGATAACTAATGTAGCGTGTTCAAGAAGGTGGCGTAAAAGACGCTGCATCGACGGCGGTAAACTTCCGATTCACTGCTTTTTTTTCTACAGCCTTTAAAACTTTTTTTTAATTTCATTTGAATTATTTATTTGAAAACTAGAACACAAACTGCCTTGTTTACGCTTTCAAAGCCTTCCGTTTACCAGTACTTGGACAAAATATCATGCCGTAGCGACCAATTAAATTTGTTGCTCGCGCTTTCAGGGTGGGGGAATTTCCAGGAGATCCTTCTTCCTCCAATAGACTGTTTCCACGTCCTTTTTCTCAAAACTGCCTGGGGTGAGGAGTTCTATGAACTCTTGTTGGTGATGTCATAACACAGTTAAATGTCCACACCTTTTTCTTAATATTGTAGGCCTGTACTCTTGACAGAGGTTCGTGGCGTTCACGATTGGTCGAGACTTTGAGGAGCTCACAATAAGTGAAGAAACGTATTGAAGGCTACAATCACTGTGTTACAATCACCTATTTCGGGATTGAAATGGGTCATGCCATGGACCCAAATTAAAATGCTGGTTATCACGAGTTACACATCATCTGTGAGTTGGACGTGCGAGTTTGCTCGTCGACAAGTTGGACACGCAAAGAAAAGTGAGTGTTCATGTCACGGATAGAGATACCATCACTGATGACGAGCGATTTGCTGATGAAAATAGATCGTCTCTCACAGCACACTTAATGCTGAAAGGACCAATTTGCAGACCTTTTCATTTTGAGATGGGCACCATAGAGATGGTCTTGGCTGTGTCTTTGGAAAGCACCCTCACTTCCATAATTATGTTAATTTGGGGTGTCATCGTGCAGTAAAGCTCCACTGTCACTCGACATGCTCGTTCAAGTAAAGTACCAAAACTGTTTTGGTGCTATTTGAGGATAAAAGGAATCCTTGATGTGCCGGCACGGCAATGTCAGGGTTGTTGCACGAACACGACTCTCAAGCAGAGATGCTGACACTCAGCGCTGCAAGTAAAAAGGCCGAGGCATGATTACGAGAATTCGTTTAAATCATCCATCACGGTTTAGCATGTTGACGAAAAACGAAAACAACTGACCAACAAAAACCCCAACGCATTGGACCCTTTATATTTAAATGTCAGTGATGTAATGGTTCGAGAGTCTGGGAATCAAACCAAAAACTTTGCTCGACGTTCAGCATTAAAACGATGGAGCACGGACAAACAACGCTGGGAAGGCGATGGCAAACCACCCAGTATAACCCTTGCCAATAAACTGCTTCTGCAGCACCGACACTCTGTTAAGCGTATGGTGCGTCAAATGAAAAAAACAATTGTGGAAAGTATCTCTGGAATACTTCTTCTTTAAGAACAACAATTATTCCGACGTTCTTGTGGGGTTTGCCAGGGAAGGGGGAGTTTTTGGCCCAGGTCTTTCAAGAAACCGGCTCGCACAGGCCGAACACTCGACTAAGTGTTTCGGGCAGGAATTTTAAATTTGTTCAGGGCACCAGGAATAGCTCGCCTACTCTCTGCGAAGGACACTGTGGGATCTTTAACGTCCACCAAGTAATGCCAGCAGACGGGACACCTGTTTAACGTCCATCCAAGGGAAGGCACACACATTTATGAAACATCCTGCCTGTGAAACACCAGAATCACAGTTTATCGATGGGTTGGAATTCAAACCCAGGCTATAAAGCCTAGAGGCGAGTGTGCATACCTCGTGGCCATCTTGCCAGCCCATCTGTGGAATGTTGAAACAAGTTGAGATGATGTAGTGAATTCAGAAAGTGATCTTTAAGCAAAATCTGAGTGGTCAAAACACAAGGAAGTGAATGAGATTTTGTTTTATTTCTCTTGTTTTCACTGCATGTCACGAGTGGATTTATTCTTCTCTGTGACTTGGATTTTACCAAAGGAGTGGTTATGTTGCACCATGAATGTGTTGTACTTTGTGTCCGATGCCAAAAATGAAACAAAATATCATTTTGTAATTAAAGACTTCTTTTTGTGTTATTCTGCAGTACAACGATGACATGAAGCATAAAACAACATTATTTGAATTGCAGAAGATGTTTACTTACCTTATGGTGAGTATGGATGAAACGGTGTTGTTTCCTCATTGTGGCATTAGATTCTAAAGAGATCACGTTTGAGGGTCTCCCCCTTCCCCCAACCGCTTTTCCCCTTCCCCCCCCCCACCCCCCTCCTCCCTCCCCTAGATAATGCTGTTATACAATTATAAATTGCTGGATATCTCCCAAGCATTTAATTATATCTGTCACCCTACCTTGCAATCCAAACTCAGTGAGTGTTGTCCAGGTTCATCTCCTGGAGTCATGATTACATTGAATGCACACTTTCAAACAGCAGATTACTTTGAATGACATTCTCTCCCATGCTCTACTTCTAGATGCAGTCAACCCTCAAGGTAGCCTTCTGGGACTCATCCTGTCCTCGGTGTTGCTCAGCGACCTTTCTTCTTCACTGGAAAAATCTATTGTAACATTTTGCAGATTACTCCAATCTGTGTTGGCTAATTAGTTCCTCAATCCTGGAAAAATACAAACAACTGGTCAACTACTTGAAACTGGCTTTTAATGCAGGAAAGACCCATTTTCTTACTTTGTCCATCCGGATCAGCTGGAAATTCTCCAATTTATATTGTGGTGAACTTCTGGGAGAGGTACAGTCTGTGGAGGTCCTGGGCCTCACGTGCCTCATCATCAGCCGTAACCTTTCTTTGGCAGATCACATCTCCAAGCTGGCCTCCAAATCGTCTACCACCACCTTTTTCCACATGGCCAAATCATTCCTCTGCTATTCTCAGCTGATAAAAGTATAAATCGTCTTCATTAAAAGTCTCATAAAAGTTGGCTCTGCATTAAAAACAGTTAGTCTTGCTTCCCATCTTGTCCCCCCCCCCTTGATGCCTATATCCTCTGGTTCATTGGCATCTTACGACAAGAGGCTGAGCTCAGGGTCAGCTTCTTACTTACCACAGGCAGGTTGGTGGCCTTGCAATCTTACAAGCTCTATTTTGGTCTCTCTCTTTTTTTTTATTAAACCCCTGCACGTGTTCAACCAGAAACACTCACCTTGTTACCCTCACCAGGCTAAGCTTCATGCTACGTCACATTCATTTGTTGCTTCTGGGTTTTGTTTTTGTCCCCCCCCTCCCCCCACCTTTCACACTGTGCCAAATGGCCACCACCTTTGTCAAGCATCAGGCATCCTGGCAAATGTCAAAAATAAATTGCTACTTATGTGCCTTGATGTGTTCTTAATTTTCAAGTAATGAATGCACAATTTCCTATCCAATCGGTGGTGTAATGGTGAGAGCATCCGCTCCGAGTCTGGGAGGTTGGCTGTTCGAACCCTGGCCGAGTCATACCAAAGACTTAAAAAACGGTACGTGTTGCTTCCTTGCTTGACGTTCAGCAATTAAAAGGATAAGAGCACGGACAATCCCCATCGGTGAAGAGGAGATTCTTCCTTAGGAAATGCCCCGTTAAGCGCAGTGAGAAAATCGGCGCCATCCTTGTGATGTTGCTGGTTCCCAGAGTGCCCCGGGATGTGACGGCACTTACCGCCAATCTCAGTGGCTGTGTATGTCTCATCTAACAGTGTGGTGTGTGTGTGTGTGTGTGTGTGTGTGTGTGTGTGTGTGTGTGTGTGTGTGTGTGTGTGTGTGTGTGTGTGTGTGTGTGTGTGTGTGTGTGTGTGCGCGTGCGTGCTTGCACGTGCGCTCTCCACTGAGCCTTAGATCTTTTATTTTAAAAAGAATTGATTTTTGATATGGTGAAAACTTAATTATTTAATTTTCGCCCGATTGCTCTTCTTCTTTATTTCATTGCAACTTGCACTTGTTTGCATTCCATTGTGAGCTCACCCATGCACACAGCTCCCAAAATAATTCCGGTTTCGATGAAGATCTTTCTTGGTTATGTGGCATCTTGTTTTTAAAGGCTTGGCAGGCTTCTTTCTTTGAATTTTGTTTTATATTTCAAATCAAGATTGCCTAATGTTCATGGCTATTGATGCGTGCATATATTCGGGGCCTGTGAGTGATGCTGGGTGAACTCGATACAGTAAAGGAAGTGCACCATCAAATTTCCCCCTGCATCCTTCGTGTATTGGTTTGAAATATAAATATTAACTTATTTTCCCTTACAAAGTTTAGTTCGGTTGAGCTCCGTGTTATTTATATGGACGTTTTCGTCTTGCCAGGAAAGTGAACGCAAAGCCTACAACCCTCGGTCGTTTTGCAAGAACTACACCATGGACAAACAACCTCTGAACACGGGCGAACAGAAAGATATGACGGAATTCTTCACGGACCTTATCACCAAAATCGAAGAGATGTCTCTCGAGCTGGTACTCTTAACTTTGCTTTTGGCAACCAGTTAAATATTCATCGTTGTCGGTCCGGCACCACTTTAGCATGTACCCGCGCATCCTTGCATGATCTCGTGATAGACATGTTAAAATGGTACATTTCTGAAATCGCTTTTGATCTGCAGTTCATTTGTGCTGACACAGTTTTTTTTTAATGGATGCTTTTTGTTTGTTCAGAAAAACACAGTGAAGACCTTGTTTGGTGGAACAATAACAAATAACGTCGTTTCATTGGTGAGGTTTATATATTTTATTTTTCATTTGTTCATGTGCTGTCCTGATGAACTCTTCTGTGGGACCTGGATACTTTAATGGCTTTCTTTATTTCCTTCAGGATTGCGATCACGTCAGTCAAACTGTTGAAGAATTTTACACCGTACGTTGTCAAGTTGCCGACATGAAAAACATTTATGTAAGTCTTTTGAAAACGTGCCATAATCAACAAGAACGAGCATTTACAAATGCAGAGCTTTACTTGGGTTTCGAGAATACAGTTGATCTGATAATGAATGATTTATATTAAAGTTGATCTGTATATACCCACACACCCCATTCCAAACCCACCGACCACACACACACACACACACACACACACACACACACACACACACACACACACACACACACACACACACACACACACACACACACACACACACACACACACACACACACACACACACAATTCTGGAAAGGAATTTTGAAGATCGAAAAGAACACAATCTGGAGATGGAATGGATCCAAAACTCCAGAATAAGCAACATGTCGAGGAAATGCCCCTAGTAATAATTGTTCCAAAAAAGATAAGACATCAACTTGCAAAGATGGCAAACTTCAAAAGCTCTAGCTCAGATGGGATCCCAAACTTCTGGCTAAAGCAATTTGATGCTCTCCACATTCAACACTCTCGAGCATTCAATGAACTTATCCAAGAGGATCAGGAAATGGATGAATGGCTCACAGAAGGTAACACTTTCCTCATCTCAAAATCTGAGGAAACCCAACTAACCTCACAAATACTGGCCAATAACCTGTCTCCCACCAACATACAAACTTTAAACATGAATCATCACAATGACAATGTACTATCACCTAACACAACAAGGAGGCCGAGAGGCAGAGCAGAAGGGATGCAAGAGAGGATGCTACGGAACAATAGACCACTTACTACTAAACAAGGCCATACTAGAAAACTGCAATACCAGAAGAACCAAATTGTCCACAGCCTGGATAGACTATAAGAAAAGCTTTTGATAGTGTCACACATTCATGGATGATAAAAGTGCATGCAAATCTACAAGATAAATCCCCCAAATAATCAATCTGAGTGAGAAAGCCATGAATCTATGGAATACCACACTAATCCTCCAGCACTCAGAAGGAACGATTGAAATACCAGGAGTGAAGATACGATGTGGGGATCTTTTAAGTAGACAGTCTCCCCCACCCCACTCCTGTTTTGCCCGGCCCTGGATCCACTAAGTAACCTCATTAATGAGCAAGGACACGGATACACCCTAACAACCAATGAAAGAATGTCCAACGAAACAAAAAGGTGACACATCTACTGCACATGGATAATGTAAAAATCTTTGCACCGCACGATGGAAAATTGGCAGAACAGCTGAAATTAGTGAAATGGTACACTGACGAAATCAAAATGGAATTTGGCCTAAATAAGTGTGCCAAGTGCACATTTGTGCAAGGGAGACCAACAAAAACGGATACATAAAAATATACGTAGATGCATCAGTACAGGAGCTGGACAACAAAGCATCTTACGAATAGATACCTTGGAGTAGAAGAGGGCCACCAAATATGTGATAAAAAATGCGCAAAATAATTGTCAAAGAATACCTGTGTAGAATGAGGCTGATCCTGAAAACATACCTCTCCCCAAGAAACAAAATCAAAGCCATTGACCAACTAGCCATACCAGTGTTCCAATGCAGCTGCAGAATAGTAAACTGGCCACAAGGAGAAATCAATAAGCTGGATATCAAAAAGAAGGAAACGACTCATCATCCACAAAATGTTCTACAAAAATCAATGCATCCCCAGAATGTACCTGCCGAGGAAAGGAGGTGGCGGCGGCCTGGTGGAACTCAATCAAGTACACTGAGTGACGACTGTTGGATTAGCAAAGTACGAGAAAAGTTCAACAGACTACCGAATACAATTTGTACACAAGCATGAACACAACAAGCCAGAAAAGGTATCTCTCACTCACCTTGCAAGAAACTTCCAAAAATAGGTGCCAATGGAAGATGTCATGCACCAAACCGAAATGGCAACAAATCAGCCGCAACAATTTCAAGTAATTACAAAAGAAAAATACAAGATGAAATACAAACAGATATATAGTGACAACTGAGAGAAAGACAAAAGACCAGGGAAATAAAAAATAGAGTTGTACAGATTGGGGAGAGACAAAGAATGATGACTGGAATGGCTAAGAAGAGGTCAGCTCAATTGGGACGGAGAACATATCATTGTAAATGCCCAAGACCAAGGACACTACGTGAATGGCTTTTTTAAAAATGGCAGGACTGAGCCAATCGGACATGTGGAGGTTCTGCAAGGTAGGAACGGAAAGCACAAGTCACCTCCTATCGGGATGTAAGAAAAACTCGTGTCGGAACAACTGTACACACAAAGGCACGATGAGGTATGTAGAGTAATCCACTGACACATCTGCAGAAATTTTCATATCCCAGTTCCACAAAACTCATGGAAACGTGAACCAAAAGCATTCATTGAAAACGATGACATAATGCTCACGTATGACCTGATGATACCATCCAGCGTGAACAGAGAGAACAAATTACTGCGACTAGACCTAGTACTCAGATACAAAAAGGAAAAGAAGGCATTGTTAATTGAGGTTTCAGTACCCAATGATTTTGGTCTAAACAATGCAGAAATCAAGAAAATGACCAAATATCAAGACCTTAAGAATGAAGTGAAAAGATCCTGGAAGCTAAAGAGTGCCAAAATTGTGCCAGTGATTAATGGAGCAATGGGAATGATAAAGAAGAACCTTACCATGATCCTGCCAACATTCCCTGGGAACATCACCACAAACGAACTGCAGTTAGAGACTGTCCAGGGCTCAGTGACTCTCCTGAAAAGAGCCCTCGGAGCAAAACACAGAACAAAACTTCACAACTTAGGCCATGAATCATGATCCTTCACTGAAACGAAGGTGGATATGATGAGACCTGGGAGTTCTTGGTTCCACTTTCTGAAACCTGCACATATATGAAGACCACAAGGGGAAAACCAGAGATGTCAGGATAAGTCAATTTTGAAGAAACTGAAAAACAAAGTTTCAAGACTTTGGTGGACTGTTTAATAACTGTCATATAGATTTATTTTCCAGTAAAAGGAAGAGTATTCATTGGCCGATCAAATTAAGCATGTAGCATTTGCCAAGCTTCTGTGTTATTTAATTTAAGAGCAAAGAACGAATCAATGTTGCAAACTGACATCACTGGTTATTCCCTTGTTTAATAACTGTCATGCAATTTTAACCCAGGATGTGTAGCAAATTCATGCTTGTTGGTTATTAGCATACATTACATGACTTTGGTGATCACAGATTATTTTTTTCAACATTAAACGGTCATTGTTTTTTGGTTTGATTGGTGTTCAACGCCATACTCAAGGGTATTTCGCTGAAATGACGACGGATTCTCCATTTCTTACTCCGTACTACTTAATATGATGGAAAACCGGGAGGAAACCAAGGATAAACCACCCCCGCGATAGCCGAAGTCACCTCATGTGACTCCCTCATATACCTAAGCAGGTTGATTGGGCGGTGGGTACATCGAATGAGGATGGGTACTCAGACGCGCTAACCATTAAGCCACGGCGTGGGTCCCATAAAAGTCACAATAAAGGTTTGACCAGGCTTGAACCACGATATGCACCAACTACGGAGCCCATGATATAACCAAATAGGCCATTGTAGTGCTCAGAGTTTATGCTGTGAAAGTTTTACAACCTTTCATTTTTTAGTTTCTCAACACTGAATATTATGGTGGAACAGTTAACATGTATTAAAGGGAGTTAACCAGGAGTAAAGTACTGACAACTCTGAGTTTCTACTTGTTCAGCTTTGACAACACTTGTTTTTTCATTGCACGGCTAAACTTTATACCATATAAATTATGTGACACCCCTGGTTATTTGTTAAAGTAATATTGTGAGAGGAAACCTTATGTTGCCAACTATTCACAGGTGCAATAACCCTGAAATTTATAAAAAAGTGACATCACCGGTTTTCCCATTGTGGTCTTCATATACATATATATATATATATATATATATATATATATATATATATATATATATATATATATATATATATATATATATATATATATATATATATATATATATCTCCCCCTCTCCCTCTCCCTCTCCCTCACTAAATGAGGATAAATCTGTGCATTCATGCTCTCCTCTTACATATGGTCAAAAGACTTGGTTTGTTCATATGTAATGCTCTTATGGAGTACTCAATATGTTTCTCTCATCCCTATCTCCTACTTCATCCCTTTGCCCTGTTCTGTGTATAAGAGTATTTGTTGGTGTGTTCAAGGCAATAATTTATTCATCAAATATGAAGAAGATTATTCCCTCTGCCACCGAAGGTGAAGGAGGTTATGTTTTCACGTCTGTCTCTCTCTGTCTGTCTGTCTGGGTGGTCGCTAGACTACCGTTATTCTCAGGTTTTCCCTCTGTCTGTCTGTATGTATGTAATGGACAGCTCTGGAGGCCAGAGGAGTCGACCGATTTTGATAAAACTTGATTGGTAGGTTCATACCAGGATCTCGTTGTATGCTTTTGAGCACCGTTGCTATGGACCCCACCGTTGCCGAGCAACGGGACTTTGAAATTTTTGAAAAAATCCGAAAAAAATATTTATTTTTTTTCAAAAATCAAAAATCGGCTTCCGCGTTTTTATGCACACTATAATCAACCTCTTTGTCAAAAAATTTCAGCCCAATCCGTCAAAAACTGTATGACTAGTATGCAATTATATAGCGACCACCCATGTCGCCTACCGGCTTGTCTGTCTGTCTGTCTGGGTGCAGGATATCTCAAAAAGTTGTGGACGGATCCGGATGAAATTTTTGGACAGGTTCAGTGTGTGACAAGGACAAACTGATTAGATTTTGGTGAAGATCCGGATCTGGATCCGACTACTAGAATTTTAAGTGATTCTTCACCATTGAGAGATAGAGCCAAAAACGATATATAGCACGATATCTCAAAAATGTATTGGGCCCGATATGTTCTCATGGATCAGGCATTATGTGGCAGAGGTTTGCGCTCTAATGAGTGCCCTTCCAATTTGGAGATGTATTTATCATGAAGAGAATGTTGACTGTGAGTACCACTTTGACTTTCCACTTCTTCCAACTAACCGATTAAATTATTCTCTAATCTGCGATACAAGTCCTTGTAGATGGATATGCACGATCCACAGCTCTCAACTTCAGCTCCACGAGAGTCACTAGTATTTGCGTGAAGACAAGTTTTCAAATGTCCTCAGAGAAAAGAATGGCATGGATTTATGTTTAGTTGATTTACCAGGACATTCCACCACAAAGTGCTCCTTCATCCCTTTGTGATGGCCACACTAATGGTTGTTGAGGCCCCTTCGGTTCAAGCACGTCGTGTTTCTTTCCATATTATAATCTGAGAAGCTGAAGAATTGTTTCCGCATGCTGCCCAGCTTGTCCTAAATAAAGGTTTGACGCGTCATTACCAGTCATTTGTTGTCTCAGTGAATGTCAAGACAGTCCAACCCTTTTGTTCTGTAGATTTGGTGGCATTTAGTTGCCATGTCCAAAAATACACCAGTTTATTAGATTCTCTTGATGTACGATTCTTACCAGCCTGAAACGACCATCATTGTTTCATGAAACACCCTGTATGAGGACAAGTCAAAACTGAATGAAAGAATGGTCCATTGCCACTGATGCTCAGCACAGATGTTCATCCTTTGTCTATTTTTTTCCAGCCAGTGTGACACACACTTCCCAGTAATGGGTGAGTTTCTTGATGGCATTGGAGTTCTCTACAAGTCTTCTGCTCCTCTGGAGTACCCCATGAATCCCCTCCTGCCCCTTGTTGTGGAATTTGTTGTTAACCGACTCAGCCGATATATTACTCAATTTGCAATAAACAAATAATCCGCTGTCCACAACGAAAAGTACATTTCATCAGAGAACATTTATTTCGTGGTACCACGGAGTTCAAAACACTGAGATGTAAAATATCCGCAATGATTTGCACTAAACTAAGCTTACATTTCTTGATATATATATATATATATATATATATATATATATATATATATATATATATATATATATATATATATATATATATATATATACTTTGGTAGGAGTGGAGGGGTCTGAGAGAACCTGATAAGCATTAGGCAAAAGAACTCAAACTGCAATACGTGTCCACTGGGTGAAAAAGAATGACATAATCATGGCAAAAGTTGCAGTGTTATCAACCAGGTCACTTTGTTTCATGGTAAGATATTTCTTTTATCTATATTTAGGTCAAAAGACTCTTGAGTAAAGGGAAACATAATTGACAGCCAATTTGACTATAGCATAAAAAAATTAAATTTATAAAGCACCAGCAACAATTATAATTGAGAGTACATGAATATAATTATTTTTCTTCCACACCCTCACCCCCCCCCCAAAAAATTTATCTTTTAAAATCTTGTTTTTTTTAATTACTTCAATTGAATTATATACTTAAACAATGTAGGACAAAAATCTCCTTTTTGACACTTTCAAAACCCTTCCATTTAACAGTACTTAGACAAAATATTACAGCATTTTACGTCATCACAACAAATCAGATTTGCCGCTCGCAGATCCCGCTCATGTCCTTTTTTCTCTGAACTGTGTGGGGTAAAGTGTTCTATGACCTCTCTTGTTTTAACAGTAATCCAAGGCTCAAGGGGACATTGTATGTAAATCACATGCAGGCCACAAACATCAGTATATGTCAGTTACATGAATTACAAGGACATTATAAACGATGGACAAATGCACATGGGATGTGGGATTTTTATTTTTAAAAATGTTTTAATACAAATATGCACTGACAATAAATATCAGTGCGCACTTATACCATGAAAATGGTACAACAGTGGTTGGGGAAGATTTGAACTGCATTGTCATCCACCAGACGAGGAACATGCCTTCCGTGGCTTCAGCAACACTGTGCACCTACCCTCTTCCCCACGTGTGCAGTTTTGTGGCTGCCGTTGGATAATATCCTGCTAATCTGCCTTTTGATGGTTGCCGTTGGATAATACTGGCTCGTTCGCCTCGCATTAAGGGTCCAACAACCCCTCTCGGCTACCCGAGTTTCCACAAACCAATCCAATCCACATGGGTATGTTTTTTTTTTGTTTTTTTTTTAGGAGACACCATCTCCTTACTGGATGGCTGTTGACTCCTGAAGGGAGCTCATCCGCTGTTTGTCAGGTGGTGTTTTTTGCCCTGTCGGGGTGTGACAGTCACCCTCCCCATTAGCAAAGCCAGCGATCGGTGTCAGTGTAGTTGTCAACAACCTGACCATGCGGCAGGGACCACTGGGCAATCCCATGTTACCAGTGGTAGTCCCAAAAAACTGACCCGACTCTTACCTGAACCTGCATTTTAAAACTTTTTTTTAATTTTTATTTACTTTTTTGAACCTGCAATTAACTGCATCAAAAGCCAGGTTTTCAGGTGAGTGCTGCAGGCCAACCCTTTTTATTTGCTTCTGAAAGTTCTTGATAAGGAAAAACTTTTCGACTCGCCACACGAGTTTTTATATTTATTTGCCGCTTTCTTTTTGATCACATCTATCCCATAGTACCTTGTAATTGCTGTCTTTTCTTTTCTATAATGCAGGTTACTTTAATGTTGTTCTTTTTTATTTTATATTTAATTTTGCTAAGTTGTTTTCCCTTATCTGTAACACCTTGACTTTAAGTTTGTTTTACCTGAGCATTTACACCTGATGTTATGTTCTCAACTCCAGTTGATGGAATTGTGCAATTGCCGATTCTTTTTCATCTCCTTCACATCGTCATTGGTAAACCTGTGTCAAATGCTTATTTTATGCCATAAAAGTTATTTGTGATTTTGCTGTGATCTTCAGAATTTGTAAAGTAAGCAAAGATATCAATGTATGGTATATTTCTTTTGCGCTAATTTTAGGAAGAAGAGAGCATCTGCCTTAGTAGGGAGTCTCTCTTGGATTTAATCGGGAGTAAAATGGTGAACATAACTCTGTGTCATTTAGGAATCTCTGGACGAAGTCACTGTGAAGGATACCTTGGAAGGTGATAACATGTACACGTGTTCACAGTGCGGCAAGAAGGTCCGTGCCGATAAAAGGTACGGCCCGAACTTGTTTCTTCCATTTACTCCCTTTAGTTAAATCTTCTCTGATTTTCAAGTTTTAGGAGAGTTAACCAGCAAAGACGATGTGTATTTGTGCAGGTACATAATGGAAACGATGATGGGTGGACATCTCAAAAACAAGGGCACACTTCCATGGCATAAATGGGGTTTAGTCACCTTGCAGTTGTGGGTTCAGGTCCTTCTTCTTCTTGCGTATGACAGCTTGGCTGCTGGGTAGCTGTCATTTTGTTGGAGCGTGACCATGCCGCTGATGCCGTGCCCCTATACCAGTACACTGGTACTCATTTCGCTGACCTCGGAAGGATGACAGGCTGAGTCAACGTGACCTGGTGTTAATTCAGCGGCCAACGGGGCTCAAACTCAGGATCCTAAGATCCCAAACCAGCCTCCCTAACCATTTAGGGTTCAGGTCCTCAATATCAACATCACTTGCCACTGACTGGATTATGCTGTCAGTATGAAATTTGTTCGCAGTGGTATTCCAGGGCCTTTTCTGTGAGGTTGTGACTGGAACCTGCATTTCTATTCAATAACGCTTGACTTTAAAAAGACAAGTCACACGGTTGGCCTATGTGCAGTTTCCATTTGATCACGGAGCTTATGATGCTGAGATACCCACCTCACCAGGAAGTAATAGTGCCATAGGTTGTGCTTAGAAATGCTAAGGGGATCCTTTCAGCTGGCCTCCAACTTCTATCAAGAAGTTTGTTGGGGTTAAAGGACAGCGTGGGAATTTCCGCACTGCCTCCACAACAAGGCTCAAGATCATGACTTGTAAAAGTATGACTTGATGGTAGTTGCAAGTGCTGTTTTCAAAAAAATCTTGCTCCATCTGCCACCAGAGAAGGTGAAAGCAGTGGAGCAAAAGGTGTAAAGACGAGAGAGGAACGTTTGATTTGCAAATTGTATGTCGCGATGCATGTTGGGCATTTTCCAGGGCCTGCTTCAAGAAGTTACCGCAGATATTGAGTTTCAACACGATGCGGTACACATTCAACATGGTAACCATGATGAAGGAGAAAGTGAATACGCATTTCTCATTCCCGATGCGTCTCGACATGACCCCGTACTCAGAGTCCTGGCTAATGGGGCACAAAGACAAGCCTGAAGGTCAGTTTGTGTAAAATTTCAAACCCTCTCTGTTTGATTCGACATTGTTGGAGAAATATAAACAGCATTTTTGCCATGAAGGTTATGTACAGTGTTCATTTCTGCTGCTTTCACGACCTTCAAGTATGTTGGAAAAGCCCTTGAACAGTGCATTGACTTTAACACCTCTTGCGCACATTCTTTAAGACAAACCGGTCCTGATTGATTTGTGATGCTCAGGGCTACCTGAGAACAACTCGAGCAAGTTTCTAACTAGAAATGTCCCGCAGTTTCGTGCAAACTTCTTATAAACACTGTGCCCACCTTGTACCCCCCCCCCCCAAACCTCCATCTCTTTCAATCTCTCCATCAACACACAAAGCATGAGAGAATAAAGGGCAGTGCTGTTTGCCCAAAGTATGACCAAAACAACTTGTCACAATTGGCATTTATGAAGTGCCATCGAAATTGTATTCACTTCAGAGAAGGTTGGTGAGAATAAAACATGACTTCTGTTCCAATGGCATTGGGAAACTCGGCACCTTTCAGAATTTGTGTAAATGTTTGGAAACTACTTTGGGAAGGACCAACATCTGTGCCAATTTATAATACAAGTTCCCTTGCAAGGAATTTTGATGCAAGATGGGCCATTAGGCCCATCAAAGCCTGCGTTATTATTGCCAACCTGTGGATAATTGTCCGTGCTCTATCCTTTTTTATTTTTATACTTTTTTATACCATTTTTATACTTTTTGGTACAACTCGGCCAGGGTTCGAACCGCCAACCTCCCAAACTCGGAGAGGATGCTCTAACCATGACACCACCGAGGCTGGTACAGCCGAGTTTATATTATATCATCAATATTTTGGCATCGTTCCATTCATTCATGGTTGGACTTTTTTTTCTTCTTTTTTTTTTTTCTTCTTCTTGCATATGGCAGCTTGCCTGCCGGGTGGCTATCATTTTGTTGGGGCACGACTATGCAGCTGATGTGCCCCTATACCAGTACACTGGTACTCATTTCACCGACCTCGGAAGGATGACAGGCTGAGTCAACCCCACCTGGAGTTAATTTAGTGGAAACAGGACTCAAACTCAGGACCCTAAGATCCCAAGCCAGCCACCCTCACCACCAAGCCAAGTTCAGGCTTATTTCATTTTTTTTCTACAATATTAACTTTGAGTTATGATGTTTCTAGTTCTCGATTAAATGTATTATATGATTTGGCTTGTTTTCCTGCGATTCATTCCAGATAATACAGAAAAGGGCAAGAACATGGAAAAAAAAACATATTCAATGTATTACATGAATTGGCTTGGCCAGGTTGCCGTTGCATATCATATCAGATCCCTTTAACTTTAAAGCCGGTCTTCACCACGCACATAGCAGTTAATGAAATACAATGAATTGTTCAAATAATGACTTTATCCACAAAGGAGTTGCAGCTTAATGCAGAACAACCCTGGAGACATCGTAAAGTTCAATCACCCGTGAAATAAACATTAGAGATAATCCGCCATGTTTCCTGCTTGTCTGTGCACGAACGGGTCATGTGCTCCATCGTTGGAGGTCCATGCAAACGTTATAACTACATTTTGAAATGTCTGTTTTTTACCAGATTTGCTTTGATTCACTGTAGAGCACCTCGCGAAACCTCCGAAAATATAGACACAGCTCTGGCAGACGCTATGGATAGGCAGTCCCTCTGGGGGACAGGGCATGTAGTCCAGCAGTGAATGCATTAAATCATATAACTTAATGAAGGTGGTTAATTTTGGCATGTTTCTGAATTTTTTGTTTACACAATGTAATTCTCCAAACAGGAGAAAAAGGTAAGTTTAATGCTTTTAAAATTTCACATTTTCTTGTGTATATATGGAGAAGGAGGGAAGCCTTGCTTGCTTAAAGTAAATAGGTGTATCGACTTCGTTATAAGACTCTATTTCTTTACAATATCAGATTTCACTCCAGATTGACACTTATTTAGTCCGGATGATATCCGATCCTCAAAACCAAAATAATATTTCAATGATATTCTTAAAATTAGTCTGTCACAGTATTCATCATCATCATCATCATCATTTATTTAAGTCAGTATTATCCCCCATTAGGGTTCAGGCCCATAACGGGGGGGTTTCTGACTTTCACTCCTTCCATGACATAACTCCAGCTCTGCACTTTCTTCTATCTTCTGCGTATTCCACTCCCAATCCCAATTTCTGACTTGCTTTCATAACCAACTCCTTCCAACTCAACTTTGGCCTTCTTCTTCCCCTTTTCCCCTCCACTTCCAAATTCCATACTCTCTTAACTCCCTCGTCGTCTCTCTTTCTTAGCACGTGACCCAACCATCTCAAGCCACTCCTTACCACCTCCACTATTGTATCTTTCAGACCAATCCTTTCCATCAACTCATTCGTGTTCTTTCTGTCTACCAACTGCACTCCACACATCTTTCTCATCATTGCTCTTTCTTTTCTTCTCAAGAGACCTTCTACCGATCTCACAGTCCATGCCTCTGACCCATAAACCATTACTGCTCTCACACAGGTGGTATAGATCTTCCCTTTCATCTTCAAAGGCAGTCTTTTACCACATAACACTAATGCAAGCTCATTCAACTTCATCCAACCCAATCTCGTTCTTCTTGTAACTGCAAGCTCGCTGCCTCCACTACTGTTGATGGTGTCACTCAGATAACAAAGTCTGCTTACTCTCTCAAGATCTTTCAATCTTTGCTCCGAATCCGGATCCTGATCCTGGTGGCTTAAATTTCTTCTTCTGATGCAGCCACTCAAAACCACCATCTATTGTTTGTGTCACTCTTTTCACATTTGTACATCTACCATGAATCCATTTGTGACAAGAACTGCATCTGATGACATTACTTCCCACTCTTTTACCACAAACTCCACATGGACCTTTCTTGGCCAATTCAAGAACCCCTGTTTCTTCACCACATTCCATAATTTTCGTTTTCCCCATGTTGATTTTCAAACCTTTGCCTTTCAAACACCCTCTTCCATTTGTTGAACTGTGATTCCAACTCCTCCATTGATTCTGCAATCAAGACAAAATCATCCTCATAAAGTAATTCAAACAACACACCTTTTCTTTCTGACTCTGACAATACGTCGAGTACCGTCACAAACAGGAGCGGCGAAAGCACCGATCCCTGATGAACACCCACGGCCACATTGAATTTTTCAGAGAAACCACTACCAACTTAAACTCGTGTCGTCGCATCTTCATAAAGTTTCATTACAACCTCCACCAAAGCCTCAGGAACATTTATTTTGCGTAGCGTCCATTCGATGACTTCCTGGGGACTCTGTCAAATGCCTTTTCCAGGTCCACAAAACACATGAATAATTTCTCTTTCTTTTCTTGATAGCACTCCTGCATGCGCCTGACTATGAAGATCGCATCAACCGTACCTTTTCCTGGCATGAAACCATATTGCATCTCATCAATCTTCACCACCTCCCTGAGCCGTTTCTCCAACACTCTTTCCACAAGTTTCATTCCATGTTCCAGTAGTTTCACTCCACGATACGATCCACATTCCATGACACTCCCTTTACTTTTGTAGATAGGTACCAAGGTGCTTTGTTTCCAATCCTCTGGCATGCTCTTACCTTGCATTATCTCATTTGTAATCTGATGTAATACTTCTAATCCATGAGGAGACGATGTAAAATGCTCCTTCGTAATGCTTGATGGACCACCTGCTTTTCCATTCTTCATACTTTCCAAAGCTTTCTTTATTTCTTCCTTTGAGATTTCTTTCACTGGGCCCTCCGTTCTTTTAGCTTCCACTAAACCATCCCACTGATTTTCCTGATTCATGATGGATTCCATATGCTCCTTCCAGATTCTTCTTCTATCTTCATCAACAAAGAAAATCCTCCCATTTTTATCCTTTATACAGTTGCTTTCAGTGATGTCATGAGATTCCCTCTTCATTATCTTCAGTTTCTGAAAAATTCCTTGTCTGTTCATTTGCAACTGTTCCAGCTCTTTTTCAGCTTCTTTCTTCATGGCTTCTGCCACCGCCTTCTTCGCCTTCTTCTTATCTCTCTTGTATCTTGCTTTGTTTTCTTCCTTGTTCTGTTTCTGCATCTTCTTGAAGCTTTCTTTCTTTCTTTCGATGGCCACCTTCACCTCTTCGTTCCACCACCAGGTTTCACCATGACGTGGTTTTCCTTTACGAACACCACATACTTCATTTGCTGCTTGTTGAGCACAATTCCTGTACTTTGTCCAGATATCTCCGTCTTCTTCCTTTTCCTTCCAGAGAATATCCATCCTTTCAGCAAATTTTCTTTTTACTTCTCAATCTTTCAGCTTCCAGGTCTTTGTATACTTACTCTGTTGCTGTTTCTTTTTCTTCACCTCATCTATTTTGTCCACATCCATTACCACCAAGCTGTGCTGGAGTACACCAGGAATAACTTTCACATTTGGAATTTTCTTTCTCCAACTTTTTCCTACTAACATAAAATCTATCTCTGTTTCTGCTCCACCGCACCTAACTAAATGTTGGCTTTTTCTCATTCTTGAACCAACTGTTCATGACAACCAGATCCGCCTCCGCGCAAAATTCTAATAAACTTCTTCCTTCATCATTTCTCCTACCAATACTAAAACCGCCATGAACACCTTCATAGCCATCCGCATCTTTACCCACATGACCGTTGAAGTCATCAGTGACAATTAAAAATTATTTTCGCCCCGTGCTCTCCACTTCTGCTATCAGATATTCATAAAACTTTTCTTTTTCAACTTCCTCTCGTCCCACCTGCGGCGCATATCCACTTATCACACATTAATTGCTTACCATGTACCATTACCACCACTGGAATCCTGTCACTAATTATTTTTATATCAATAACATTACCACTCAGTTCCTCTTTTATCAAAACTTCCACTCCTGCAGCTCCATCACCACCTGACCACAAAAACTTATACCTGACCCCCATCGCACCAACAAATCTTGCTCCGCCTCCTTTCCATCTTGTTTCTTGCACACAACACACATCCACTTTCCTTGTTCTCAGTTCCATTGCTCCCTCCATACTTCTTCCCACCATTGAACCAATCTTCCAACTCCCAAACCTCAAGCTTGAATGCACATCGGGTCCATGAGAACCATCATAGGGAAGGACAGGCTTTCGTGATCTTGCTTGAGGGTTTGTACCATTCTTTTTGACGTAGGCCGGTACCGCCCACGGCAACCTACGGGCTGGTTGCTGCCCATGTTGAGGTTGTCCTGCAATGATGAAGTTAATTGAGCCTAAATTTTTACGGTGAGCATGCCCTTGCTTACCATCAACCTGTAATCCTGGGAGGAAGTGTAAATGGCCGTTGGCTCTTCCATGAGCTCCTCCACTCTTTGACAGGTCTTATTTTTAATCCTGCTGGGTGTCCACACACACCCTCCTCACCTGGTTTCCCGGGTGGGGTTGCAGGTTTAGGCGGCGACGACCCGACCATGAACAGCACAGTACCGGTTTACATGGTTACCGAGTAGCAGATTACAACCTGGGCTGACAAAGTCCGTGACAGTAGATCATGGAAAATCGTATCATGTAATGCATGAAATCGCTCCAAGCTCCCAATTCGCTGAAATCGCTCCAAGCACAGCTGTGCTGTGCCCCCATACCAGTACACTGGTATTCATTTAGCCGACCTCAGGAGGATGACAGGCTGAGTCAACCTCACCTGGTGTTAATTCAGTGGCCAGCGGGGCTCAAACTCAGGACCCTACGATCCCAAGTCAGCCACCATAACCACGAAGCCAACGCCAGGCTTTAATTTCTTTGTATAATCAAAGCTCATGGAAGAACAAGGTGACAGAGGGTATGAACTGCCCATAAGGCACCTGGGCAACTGTCGGTCACGACAAGCAAGGGAATTGAGGAACAGAAAAAAGGGAGGAAACATTGAAACGAACAAGTCTAAGAGTTGGGTTCGGAAGGGTTCATTGGGTTAACAAAGATGTGGGTCAGGTTGGGGGATGACGAGGTGGCGGTGCACTGCGTGCTTTGAAGCTTTGGAGGGAAGATTGGATTGAACGGCCTCAGGAAGGCAATTCCACATCCGAGAGAAAAGAGCGGTGGTCTGCGGAATGCTTGCATTTAGGAAATCTAACCAGGGTGGGGTTGCTCCATGTTTTGAAAATCTTTTTGACGTCTGGCTTGCCATAAATTGCATGTGTCGTTTTCGAGCCGGATACATTTTTCTGAAAGTCTGTTTTTATTCAAATGTGGATTTAATTGCAAAACATCAAACTGTGATGATAAACTTTCGATTTGGGGGGAAATTGCCTTGGAACCCTATATTGAAATGATAAGCAACAATACAACACAATATGTGAATTTCTTTTTCTTTTTTTATCAAATCGCTATTTCATCCACGTGCTGCCACACTCATCCTTCCAGGCATGAAGGATCAGGATGCGGAAGGGAAGAAAGCCGATGAAAGTTATGAGTACGACCTCATTGGTGTGACAGTGCACACCGGCACGGCCGACGGAGGCCATTATTACAGCTTCATCCGTGATATCGTGAACCCAACTGCTTACCGCAACAACAAATGGTGAGTGTTTCCACATCATCAAAATTAACTGGGAAATCTTCCTCTTCACTGGGCGACGAAGCAACGAGATTTGTATAATTTGATGGTTTCATCTTCCAGCCCGACGTGATATCGTGTCGGCTTTACAGCTAAATGTCTGGTACTTGTGAGTCGCGTCGGAGAGTTGGGATCACTTTTGTCCACCATGCTACCTTTCTTCAGGTTCCTCTTTAATGATGCCGAGGTGAAACCCTTCGACTCCTCACAGTTGGCTTCTGAGTGTTTTGGAGGAGAAATGACGGTTCGTACGTCTGTCGGTCTGATAACCTTAATACCCCCAAGCATATTGACTGTCGTGCACAGCATTATTTATTGAACATTCGCTGTCGTTCATGCTGCTTTGTGTAAATCTGTTTAATATACAACCAAATGAGAGGAGGGTGATGAAGAAAGTTCATTTATGTACTCGGACAAACCCCAATCCACTCCCGCTCCTCCTTCTGATGCATGCTTTGTGGTGGGTTTTATATGTCTGGTGCTACGCCTACCCCCTACCCTTCTTCACCCACCTCCTTTTTTACCCCTTCTTCCACCTACTCTCCTTCCCTTTTCACTTCTTCCTCCCTTCTTAATACAGTTTCTTGTCATTTTTAGACCAAAACATATGATTCAGTGACGGACAAGTTTATGGATTTTTCCTTTGAAAAGGTACACAATTTTATTGCTCTTTCTCTGTGGATGTACAAAACCCTTTATGTATGTATGTATGTATGTATGTATGTATGTATGTATGTATGTATGTGTATTTATTTATTTACCAACTCTGCACTGCATTGATACCCACATGATGCATGTATGCAAACAGTACCATAACTTTAATAGGAATAGTCATTTCGGATCCGGTTACTTTTAATCTGTAATTGTATTCCATATCAAGGATGCAGGATATTTGACAATAACTGCTTTGTTGTATATATATATATATATATATATATATATATATATATATATATATATATATATATATATATATATATATATATATATATATATATATATATATATATATATATATATATATATATATATATATTTTTTTCCATCCGTCAGTGCACTCAAACTATCATCTGTTGAATTTCTCTTCAGGTTGACATACTCGGGGTGTTTATAGTAATAGCACGAACACAAAGCCATGCAACTATCTTCTTGTCACCAGTTGTCGTCAGTCATGTTAACGGGATCGAATAACGGTGTCATGATGTGCTAAGAGATAACCTCACTTGGAGTCTTCCTATATTGTAACCACTACAGTCACTGTCTGACGTCATCTTAATAAAATGCCCGTAATTCAGGTCGGCCTTTTTGACTTCCTCAACTGAGCAGGTATCTCAGGATGCTGGTATCCTACTTTAAAATCCCACATGGTTCTGCTTTAGTTTGTCACTTTTTAATTCATGTGAAAAGTACACTTCTGCTTCCTAATGTCCTTGTCCTAACATGATATATCTAAAAGTTTAGAAACATTTGGTTTCGAAACTCAAAAATAAGAAGAGAAAAAAAAAATGAATGATTTTGTATGTTATCCCCCCCCCCCACCACCCCTCACATATACCCTCTTCCCGGCCCATCAGACCCACAGTGCATACATGCTTTTCTATAAGCGAGTGGATAGCAATGAAGATTTGACAAAGGAGCCAAAGTTTGACATCCCTCCTGCCCTTTTGGAGGTATGTTTCCGTTATTCCTCTTTCACTGTTGATTTGCTGATATCCATGATGGGCGTGTCCTTTTTAACTTCTTTTTTTTTGCATTTTTGTTTTTAGTGGATCTGGCATGATAACATGCAGTTCCTGCAAGACAAGAACATCTTTGAGCACACATACTTTGGGTAAGTGTAAACCTACACTTCTTCTTCTTTCGTTGTACAGCACAAGACTACAGGTTAGCATCATTGTCCGAGGTCTCGGCTGTGCCGCTGATGCAGTGCCCTTTGTAGGTTTATGGGTCAGAATTTGTCATTTGTTTAGGATGCCAGCGATAGTTCGCCTACTCTTCACGAAGAACACCGTGGGATCTTTAATGTCCACCAACTAATGTCGAGTTTAACGTCTCAAAAATGAGGGACGGCACACACACTGATGAATCGCCCTGCCTGTGATGCACCAGGATGACAGTTTATGGCTGGGTTGGGATTCAAACCCAGGCTAGACAGCTTAGAGGTGAGTGCGCGTACCTCCAGGCCATCCTGCCAACCTAACTGATGGTTAATTATAGATTAGTGGATATTTTTGTGTTACTGATATAGTGCAGGCTTGATGGGCCAAATGGCTTCTCCTACATCAATTATTAGTATATATTTGTGTACATGCAAAGCTTATTTGCACTGCTTAGAACAAGGCTAGTTTAAAAGTCTGGATTTTGGGAGTTTAAGTAGGAGAGGATGACTGGAAGATAATGTGCTTCCTGGATAATCTGGGGAGGATAGGATAGCCAAGATAGCAAAAGCAGCAAGACCGAAGGAGAATCAGTAAAACAGTGGGCTACCGACCTGTCGATGATGTGTGATTAATAAACAGGCCTTGTACTTTAGATTCAACAGAATCCAAGAGAGACAAATGTGAAGCAGGGGGTGCTGACCCAGAGATGATAGCACTACTCCATTGAGCTACAAATGAAGGGCTCTGTAGGTTGAGTTCTGATTTTTCAAAGAATGACTTGGAACAAAGGATCCTTCTCCTGGATTTTGAAGGCAGCTGTGTTAGATGGTCAGCTCAGGAGAGGTCATGGCTGATTGAGAGGTCATACGAGACAGGCATGGGTTTGCAAGCGGACTAGGAATTTCATGGAAATTGAGAAAAGAAGATGCTGTATGGAATGCAGGTATTTGAGAAGGACAGTTAAGGGAGATGAAACATTTTTAAATGTTATTAAAAAATTTTGAGTCCTAACAAAAGTTTTGAGCATGAAAGGGAGAAAGATTTTGAAGAATGACTGAGGGAAAGAGTAAATATGGAGGGGTGAGAGATGAATGATTGAAGGGGGCTTACCATAAGTTTTTTGTTGAAATGTTTTATTTTCTTTAGGTTTTTTTTGTTGTTGATTTTGACAAGATTTGAATTGACATATTATTCGTCCCGGATTCGTGATTACATCCCGGAGGATTACATAAAGGTGAACGTTCGGGGAGGACACAAATGAGAGTATGAAGGAGATAATGTGCAAGGCTTGAGGCTCGTTCAGCATATGGTGTAACGGTAGCCAAGATGACTGCCCGCTCAAAAAATGACACAGCACGACAAAGTAAATTCAAATAACAAGACACGGAAACCGATTCATTACACGATTAACGCTACAAACAATAAATAACAATTCAGAGATTAGATAACCGCAATCACAAAGCGATTGCCAAAGGTAAGCCTCCCGGTGCCTGCGACCTAATGATGGCCATATTTTCTTTGGACTGCCATATGACCTTGACATTCAACGTTTAGGGATAGTGTAAATTTGGAAAATGTGTCCCCGTCTACAATCTATCCAAAAAACTCAACATCATGAAAATCGAAGGAAAATTATTCAAGTTATGATGATTTTTTTTTGTTGTTAATTAGCTCACCATCCAAAAAACATAGGTCAAGGACACTCATCAAATCGCAGATGTACAACTTCAATGCAGGTCCACTATTATGATACAAGAACATCTTGGAAGGCGAAACAGTCTTTTTGAGATTCCACATTGGCAAAATTGAGTGATGACAAAAAACGTTTTTTGTTTTTTCAGACCGCCATTTGACCTTGAACTTGACCTTAAACCCGGATGTATATGATGTAAATTATACGTAAATGTGCCTCTCTCTCGGGCCTAGAGCTATTTTGAGAGAGCTATTTCGTTCCAATCAAACAAAATCTGGTCGAGTTTTGGTGAAAAATGTTAAAATGCCTTTTATTGGGGCATGAACTAAAAAAAATTAGGTCGGGGTAAAAAAAAATCATCCCTGCACACATTTTATTCCCATTGTTGTTGCAAAATTGCATTCCGAAAATCCTAGCTGTGCCTTGAGGCACAGCTCGGACATTGGTGGAAAAAAGGGAGAAAAACCTAAATGGTGGATTACTACTCCTTGGGGTGAAAGGAATTATGCGGTACCATTAAAAAGAGGCGCCTTAATTGTAGAAACAAACCCTAAAACCCACCATATACAGGGAGACTTAAAAACAGATCTGGTGTGGATATCAAACCTTTGAGAGGTTCTCGGGGAACTGAGAAAAACCGTGTGCACTGACAAAGAAACTATTATTTTGTAGATAATTTGCACTTTTTGTCCAACAACACAAATCCTTTGAGTCTCTTTTCTGTTTTTACCCCACACACACAAAGAAAAAGCAAGTTAAGCAATTGGTTCCTGTCCGTCTGGCCGTCTTATCAGTTTATGATCATCGGTGTGTGATCGAGGAACAACTTATTTAAATTGAATGTTATATTTTGAACACGAATCGGAACATACATACATCGGAAGACGCATCTTTCGTTTTTCCGTACCTTAGCTCTGAATTCGTCCCAATCACATATGCGCACGGAGAGGAGTGAGACAATATTTTACCTCTGTTTACCTGTCTGGAAGTCAAACAAAATTGAAAATCATTCCATACAGGAAACTTACCTGTTTTTTTAAGGATGTCATAATGAACACATACAACAGGCACGAATCACTAATGTGAGGTGTTAGATATGGTGATGTAATAGACGCTGCAGAAAATGGCGGTAAAACTGGAATGAACTTATTTATATGACTTTTACAATCTTTAATTTATTTAAATTGAAGTAAAATTGACATCGTTAAGAAAGTGTGATGAAAATGTGTTTTGTTTTTTGTTTTCTTTTTTTTTACTTGTTTTTTTGCACATTTTGTTTTTTTTTGTTTGTTTTTTTTATTGTGTGCCTGCTTAAGTTAGCAGGTATAAGCATGATGCTTGCTTACCTGCTTTCTTTGTGTTTGTATACCTTTTAAATATGCATTCCATGAGATCTTTCATCTTATAAGATCTGAATTGAAAACCTTTTGTTCTGAAAAGCTTTCTCTTAACCTTTTTTTAAAATGTTGTGTTTGGCTTTTGACTGTTTAAATGAATGTTTGATGAGATCTCAAGATGAAAAGAACTTCGTCAAGATATTTTTTATTTCCGTTATATTATTTTGTGGATCAAATGCCACTGATAGTTTTGTCCTTTAGGTGACTGTTAAGATTGATTTTGTGGCTGGGACGAGTCTTTTGAATGTGTTTTTCAGGTTTATGTGGCAGTTATGCAGCTACATCCCAAACACCCTTCCTGATCCAAAGGCTGCGACCTTAATGACAGCCAAGGTGTGTTATGGTGTGAGAACTTTATTCATTTTGGTCTTCCCATCTGAGCCTCAGGATGATGTGGCTCCCATGACTGAATCCAAGAATAGAAAATGAATCCTAGAATCCTAAAAAAATAGATACTGGAATTGTTATAAAGTCGACATGTATCCTAAAATTAGGTGACTATTAAACTCATTTCTGCTGAGTTGGGATGTGCTGGGATAGGGTGTGATGCTAAATCTGGGCTCAGAGGAAATTCTGTTGGGGGAGGGGGAAGGGAGGAAGGGGAAGGACGGAGGTGTTGATGAGCTTGCAACCCAGCATTCAAGTCAGAATCCCAAGGTCATGTAAATGCTTATACACATCATGGACAAGCTGGACAGAAGCACTGAGAAAAACGACGCTGTAAGAATGTGAACAGACATGGGATGTGACCTAGCAGAATGGATATGGGTGGGGGAGGGGGTTGAGTGGTGGTGGTGGTCATTGAAGGGATACAGGAGTTGGAAAGGATTATAGTGTATAAACACACTGGAGGGAAGAGAGAGGATATTTAGACCCAGCTATTAAAGGATGGTCATGAAGGTGGTTTTGCTCATATTATTATTATTATTATTATTATTATTATTATTATTATTATTACTATTATTTTGTTGCATCATATCTGGGATCGTGGCTGTGCCACTGGTGCAGTGCCCTCTATTTCCAGTAAGCTGGTACTCATTTTGCCAACTTAAGAAGAATGACAGGCTGAGTCAACTGACCTAGTGTTGGTTTACAGCACAACAGTGACTCAAACTCAGGACCTAAGATCTTAAAGCAGCCACCCGAACCATTAAGCCAACTAGTAGAGGACCTGACTTAGACATGTATGCACTTAATTTAGGAGAGGATAACTCAACTGTTTTAGGCTAATATGACCCCAAGGAACAACTTGGGATGTGTGCCAAAATATCTATCCGGGATGAACAGCCCGAAAATGACCACGCCCTTTTTGAAATGACCACACCCTTTTTCATCGAAAGTGCTATTTCTGACATAGCTGTATCTTCTAAACCGTTGGAGCTACAGATTTTCTGAGGTGCTCAAAATGTTCAGAATGGCCATGTTTATTTATTTATTTATTTATTTAGTTTAGAAGAGTGTAAAATTTCTAATTTGATATTCTTTTATGAGAAAATGGCTAAAAACCGTTTTATTTACCATACTTATTACCATACATACTGGAATTGCCATATATTTATTAACTTAAACTTTCCGGACTTAGAGCAAAGTTAGAAGATTTGTGTCATCTACTCGAGTTGAACTGACAATTTGGAATTTGAACAATACAAGGGATTTTTTTAAAAGAAAGAAAGCGAGCATTTGATTAATATAAAGAAATTGTATTTTCAATCATTTACATACTATTATCAATGGAATGTTAACTTAAAATGAAAAATAAAAAACAAAACTTCTTACTTTAGTAGGCAGCAGTATCTAGAGAGCTTAAATGTTTCAAAGATCAGCAGGGAAATTGACCAACCACCAACAATACAACTTTTAAAACCACATTAATACTGTTTATGTGTCACGTAAACCAGGGTCAGGAACACGAAGAGTAACACAACAGAGTCCAGGTATGAGGATGATGAGCAGTGTTCATTCAGTGATAGGGTTTTTACAACAATCACCTCCCTTGCATTTGCAGTACTTGCAACACTTGATCCCAGCTACCCTGCAGGAACACCCATTTTTGTGAGCACACTTGCCACATGTGCAGGGATTTGGCAGGCCTTTGGGTTTGGAGATCACAATCTCAGGGACTAATAAACTGCCCCTTCTTACAAACCCATAAGACTCGGCATTCATAATCAGGGTGGCATCTCTAAATGGGGCTTGGACCCACAGCTGCTGTTGGTAATAGCCTCTATGGATATGTTTCCTTGCATTAGTTGAGGTGCAAGTGGTTCTCTCAAAGTCCATCTTGAGGGCATTGCTATCAAATGCAGTGAGACGCAGGTTGTCAAATGTCTCCAGGTCTGTTGATGGTTTGAGACACTTGACCAAGAATGTCTCTGCCATCTGTATTGCACTTTCTGCTAGCTGGGGACAGTCAAAATTCAGGATCAGAGAGGAATTTCCTGGTTTGCAGACAGCATTCAGGGCTGCAAGTTTAGTTGATATCTTGCTGGTTGTATTGCACCCAGTCAGCGCATGGAGTGCTGGGAGACACTTTGTGAGCTAGTCTCCCAGTGCTATGCAGATATCGTGGAGTGGTAATATTGATCTTTTCACTCCTGAGTTGCGGACGAGCCAAAGCTCTTGGAGGCCAATATCTCTCCAATTGACTGTGATGTGGTATAACAAGCACACAAAGACATCTGTGTCACCTGATGACAGCGTCATGGATGTAGGTCCTGGCCGGTGACTTAGAATGTCCTGCACATGGAACATCATCCTGTCATCAGCTTCCTCGTGTGTGCAGTTGAGCCGAGGGAATGGAGAAGCACACCCAGCTGACACCACCCATGCCTGTGGTGATATACCGAGGTATAGAGGTTTGGTTCCGTGGTAATTGGTGGTGAGCCACTCAACATAGAATTCCTGGAAAGCAGTTTTGCCGATGGAAGATGACCAAAAGTTCTCTAATACCACTGGAACATTTTGGTTTGGTGATATCACATCAAGGACAACCATTTATTTTGACTTTCTTCTTCTCCCCCTCTCTCCATTCTTGATGCTGTCCTCTCTGTAAGCATCAAAAACGATATGGATCTCATCACCGTTGTGCCCAGCTTTGGTGACCATAGATGTCAAGGCAATAACAAAGTCATGGAATGTCTTGACGGGCAGATCAAGCTTCTTTAAGGGGACCTTTCTCACCAAGGCCATGAAGTCGATAATGATGGCGTGGGTTTGTGGGGAGGTTTCTGGCCCTTTTTTATCTATTAGTGGGCACAACTTCAGCAGCTCAGTCCCAAGTTGTGATTTGGTACTCTTCCTCAAGTAACCATCTTCGTCAACCAAGAAGAATGCAGAGTTGGTGATCTCATGCTTGAGTAGCTCATCAACAGTGAACCCCCGGTGACTCCCATACTCAATAAACATGAGAGCTTTGATTGTCTCATCTTTGATGTCTGCTTTGGGAGCCAATTTCAAGGTGGTATTAGGGGACTTAAACTTGATTTTGCTAATAGTTGAGTGTATCGATATCAACCTATTTCTCAGTCAATCATCGATAAAATTATCACAAGCAGTGCTGCCCTCCTTGATACAGCACAAAAACTTGTCTACATTTACATTGGTCATGATTTCTCCAGTGAGAACATTCTTCAGTGCTACCTGGTCTTGTAGAGGACTGCATACCTTCAGGAGATACTCCTCTATGTCTTGCACCATCCCAACTATCGAAGTTGCAGAACTTGGGTTGAAGTCGTGGTGAAGTGAGAGTTCTCCTTCAACATCATCCTTCATCTTCAGGAGGTCAACGTACTGGTCTTTTTTATGCTTGATAATTCCCCACAGAGCTACTGCTTCCTTCTTTCTGGTGACCCCAATTATCCCCCCACTCACTTTGGCAGGCCGATTGTAGCACTGCTCTAGCGCCTGGTCAAAGGGCACTCCACCACCTTTCTTGGTGGTGTTCATGACAAATCCGCCATTCATGTCAGAGTTGTAGAGGAGTGGGAACTTCTCCTTCAGTTGATAGCAGTCCTGGATGGATAAGTCATTCTCTCACTCTCTCTCTCTCTCTCCGGATCTTATAGCACTGGTGCTATGAATAAATCAAAAGCAGGCTGAGTGAGTGATAATAGGGTGCGTGGAGTGATAGACAATGGGGTACATAGATTTTAAAAAGGGCGTGGTCATTTTCGGGCTGTTCGTCCCGGATAGAGATTTTGGCACACATCCCAAGTTGTTCCTTGGGGTCATATTAGCCTAAAACAGTTGAGTTATCCTCTCCTAAATTAAGTGCATACATGTCTCAGCCAGGTCCTAGACTAAACACCAGACTTGTTTTGCTCATAAATTATGATTTAATCATTTTTGAAAACGTTGAATGGAAGATGAGCCTTAATCTTGAAGGCTTTTTTGTTCTACATCAGTGAGCATGTAGAACAATGGATGTAACCAATGGATGTTAATGGATGCTTTTGTGCACTGACGAAGGGTCAATGCCCAAAATGTCAGCTGCCCATGACGTTCTATTATTTATGAAAGTATGTACGAAAGTTGAGATGTTTTTACCTCCACCACCGAAGGTGAAGAAGGTTATGTTTTCACCCCTTTCTGACTGTTTGTTACTTACGAAATCTAAAGATTTTGTAAGTATATTGATGACTTCCGTCCTCTGTTTGTGTGTTTGTTTGTAGGCACGATAACTCGAGAACGGAAGAAGCTACCAATGTCAAATTACACCACGTGATTCAGGAGGGTTATGGCTAGCGCTGATTAGATTTTGGTCAAAATCGGTCAAAGGTCAAGGTCACAGTGAGGTCAAACATCCAAAACATGATAACTCGAGAATGGAAGAAGCTACCAATGTGAAATTACACGACGTGATTCAGGAGGGTGGTGGCTAGCACTGATTAGATTTTCGTCAAAATCAGTCAAAGGTCAAGGTCACGGTGAGGTCAAATATTCGATTTTGATGGTTTGGTACAGATAACTCGAGAACGGAAGAAGCTACCAATGTCAAATTACACCACATGATTCAGGAGGGTGATGGCTAGTGCTGATTAGATTTTGGTCAAAATCGGTCAAAGGTCAAGGTCACAGTGAGGTCAAACATCCAAAAAATGATAACTCGAGAACGGAAGAAGCTTCCAATGTAAAATTACACCACGTGATTCAGGAGGGTGGTGGCTAGCGCTGATTAGATTTTGGTCAAAATCGGTCAAAATCGGTCAAAGGTCAAGGTCACAGTGAGGTCAAACATCCAAAACATTAGATTTTTGATGGTTTGGTACAGAATCATCGTAGAAACTTCTGGTTTGCGTCGCTACCTTCTCAAGAGACAGCTTTTATTCGACAAGGTCAGAGGTCAAGTTGACGATTTCGTAAGTACCAGTCGATGACTGCTTATTTATGTTTGTTTGTGTGCAGGATATCTCAAAAAGTTGTGGACGGATTTGAACGAAACATAGTGGACAGGTTGGGTGTGTGACAAGGAAGAGTTGATTAAATTTTGGTGAAGATAGAATCCAGATCCAGATCTGATAATTATTTAAGTGATTCTTCACCATTGAGAGATAGGGCCAAAAACGATATAGTACTGTATAGCATGATATTTCAAAAATGCATTGAACCCGATATGTTCTTGTGGATCAGGCATTACGTGGTGGAGGTATGCGCTCCACCGAGTGCCCTTCTAGTTACAACATTGTATCGGCTTGGGTGAAGTTGATACAAAATTCCCCCAAAGAATCCCTGTAAATGAAGGAATGCAAGTAATTGGCAGCTGATCGAATGTTATCATGCCTTTGAAAAATGAGGTACAGTCTGTTCGTAAATGTTTTCAGTGAATTATTTACTTTACTTCTGTTTACCTCACCTCTGTTTTTACAGCTAACTACATCATTTGTCTTGGAAACCTTCATCCATTCCAAAGAGAAAGTGAGTACATTTTGCCATTCTTTTGTCTGTGCTCGTGTCTTGATACTTGTTTCGATGTTTTCCACTTTCCATGCCCTTTCTTCCCACATCCCTCGTCATTTTAGGAGAACATTCTTCGTCTGATCTGCCGGACTAACAATAGCTTATTCCCAGCTAACATCAACAGGTGTATCGGATTTTTGCCATTGGATGTCCGCTTTTATTTTTGTCTAAAAATTAGTAAATGACGAGGTGACTGAATATGGAAGGAGATTGTATGTGGCAGGATATAATTGGTGCTGAGACATCATGTTGCTTACATTTTTTCCTTGTACACATGGTGAATATCAATTTTCCAAATACTTAATACGAATGTTGTTACGTGCTGCCTCCGTGCACCAAAGCGAGTGCCACAGTTACCCGGTGGGGTAGCATGGTAGAAAAACTTTGCGGACCACAGTGTGTCCCGTCTGTTGTTTAAAAGGTGAAACCAGCGTATGACATGAAACAGAAGGATATTTAATAAGTAATGTATTGATCCCGACTGTCCACCTTTCAAACACAAATACAGTACTGTATAATAAGATTCCATCACAATGGTTTTAAAATTAACACTCAATGATTTTTAAAACTCCCCAAAGTTACACATGACGGGTTTCAATGCAGTTTTGAGTTGACTCTCGACTTTCAAGTCGGAAACTTATCCCATGTACCCAGTTCTTTTTGGAAAACCCCAGCGGTGAACGAATTTACGTTTAAGTTTGATGCGTTTCACGTTCGAAGCAAGCTCTGTTGCCCCGATAAGTGCACACAGAGTGATGTCCGACTGGCCAGTCATGTGGCGAATCCCCAAAGGGTGATCTTTGTTCCATTGAAGCAAGTCGATGACCCGAGTCCAAAACTCACCAGTAAGGACCACACAGCAGACCAGCAGTGACAAAGGATGAGGAATGAGGAACTTGCCTTTTGCTTTTTCGATATGCCCAGAGAGGATTTGTCTGCTTTGATGTTGGCTCTGTGACACCAGCAGGGTAGTATTGGTTAGTCAAGAACCTGACCAGCATCCGTAGAAATGCAGCTGGTTCGAGAGTTGGGGCTGTGGTCAATCTCAGCACCCTCATTGCTGTTGTAGCTCGGTTTTTAAAATTAACTTCAACTTGATGTGCCGCGCACCCAGCTGTGGCTTCTCTCGAGTTACATTGTCTTCCCTCTCCTGAAGATATGGCTCTCTGCCTGCTTTATATTGTGTCTTACCACAAGGTCACTCCGAGGCCTGGCGTCGAGGTGTCTGCATGACTCGTCTTTGTAGACACACTTGTCCATGGCCCAGATCAGCATGTCCCATATTAATTCGTTGTCCCAGTCTATCCCTCTCTCATGTGGGAATGCAGTTGGGACACATAAGCCTAAACACCACATTCCTCAAGCCACTTGGACATTAGCCCCCACCTAATTTTCCATAGTGCCCAGCAAGACAGTCTACATGAGTGCCCTTTCATGCAGTAACCACAATACTTCTTTTATTGAAGTTGCCTTTTCCACAGCGTATGCCTTTTCAACATTTCCAATTATGTGGTGGCAATATTACTGATCCGTAACACCCTCAGTCATTTAAACAGAAAGTTTAACCAAAGCAAGAACTTTATTACCTTTTACCTAAAGTCTAAACAACAACAATTCAGCAATCAGTACCATATAGAAATACATTTTTAAAAAACAGCTTATTCTCCTTCACAAATCCCCACTAACCACAAGAAGAATTCCAGAGTTATTCCAATCAAGAAAAGCATCTGTTATCACATTGTCTTTGCCAACTCTAAAAGCTCAGATTTATTTAACCCACTAAGTTGTTCCACAGCCTGGTGTTGGCTTAGTGGTTGGGGTGGCGGCTTGGGATCCTAGGGTCCTGAGTTCAAGCCCCGTTGGCCGCTGAATTAAAATACACCAGGAGGTTGACTCAGCCTGTCATCCTTCCGAGGTCGGCAAAATGAGCACCAGTGCACTGGTAAGTGGGACACTGCATCAGCGGCATAGCCGCGTCCCAACCAATGATGCAACCAGCAGCCACAGACTGCACTCGACAGAGGAAAAGAGTTGTTCCTCACTTGGTGTTTCAATGACCTCTTTTGCATGAAATGCCATTGTGATCATTTTTGGTTTCACCTGGTTGTCTTTTAATCACCTTCGTATCATCCTTAGCAATTCAATTTCTTATCGAACGAGCCCCAATGTCTGTTATGGGTTCTTATCGCGAAAAATAATCCAATGTCTGTTGTGATTTCAGATCCCGGACGAGAATCTGCTTTTTCATATTACGAGTTCAGATCCGGCCGAGCCCCTAATTCCATTTATGGGTTCAGATCCGACCGAGCCCCCAATTCCATTTATGGGTTCACATCCGGCTGAGCCCTCAATTCCATTGATGGGTTTATCCCGGACGAGCCCCCAATTTCTGTTACATGCTGCCTCCGTACACCGAAGCGAGTGTTCCAGATACCCGGAGGGGTAGCGTGACAGAAAAACTTTGCGGACCACAGTGTGTCCCGTCTATTGTTTAACAGGTGAAACTCAGATTTATTGTCTGTGGCCCAGATCAGCATAAGACACATCCAACATGTATGACACGAAACAGAAGGATATTTAATAAGTAATGTGTTAATCCCTATTGTCTACCTTTCAAACACAAATACCATTTCATAAGATTCCATCACAATGGTTTTTAAAGAAACTCAATGCTTTTAAAACTCCCCAAAGTTACACATGACATGTTTTAATGCAGATTTGAATTAACTCTCGACTTTCCAGTCGGCAACTTATTTCATGTACCCAGTTATTTTTAGAAAACCCCAGCAGTGAACGAATTCACATTTAAGTCTGATGTGTTCATGTTCGAAGCAGGATCTGTTGCCCCGACAAGTGCACACAGAGTGATGTCCTACTGGCCAGTGGTGTGGTGAGTCCTCAGAGGGTGATCTTTGTAGCACCGAAGCAAACAGGTCACCCAAGTCCATGACTCGCCATTAAGGAACATCACAAACCAGCAGTTGCATGGGATGAAGAATAAGGAACTTTCCTTTTGTTTTTCTGATATGCCCAAAGAGGATTTGCCTGCTTTGATGTTGGCTCTGTGACACCAGCAAGGATAGTCTTGGTTCGTCGAGAACCCGACAGGCCAGCAGGTAAAATCGGCCAGCATCCGCAGAAAATCAGCTGGTTCGAGAGTTGGGGCTGTGGTCAACATGCCCACTCTCAGCAACCTAATTGTTGTTGTACCTCGGTTTTTAAAATGAACTTCAACTTGGACGTGCCGCCCACACAGCTGCAGATTCTCTCTGGTAACATTATCTTCCCTCTCCTGAAGGTACGGCTCTCTGCCCACCTTATATTGTGTCTTCCACAAGGTCACTCCAAGGCCTGGCGTCGAGGTGTCTGCATGCCTCGTCTTTGTAGATGCGCTTGTCCAGGGCCCGGATCAGCATGTCCCATAATTCTTTCTCCCAGTCTGTTCCTCTCTCGTGTGGGAAAGAAGTTGGGACACATTAGCCAAAACACCACATTCCCCAAGCCACTTGGACATTAGCCCCGACCTACTTTTCCCTCATGCCCAGCAAGACAATGTGCACAAGTGTCCTTTCACACAGTAACCACAATATTTATTTCATTTTGGTTGCCATTTCCACTGTATTTCCACATATACCTTATTGGTTCTCGAGCACCAGCCAGAGTGACCACTATATTCGTTATGTCTGTGTGTCTGTCTGTCCAGAGCATGACTCCATGGACTTTGATCCGATCTTGATGAAACTTTGTTATGTGTTCGATATCAATGTCTAGTTGTGTTTTCCTGGATGAGGGTGTGCTACGCCCATTGTGGGCGGAACCACGCCCAAAAAATAGCGATTTTTTTAGGGGGTAGGTCAGGTCAGGTATGGGAGCATGTGCCAGAACAGCGCGTCGCTGCGTCCACTTTCCGCCGGTACTCCAGGGGCCTCCGGCTGGCCATCCCCCAGGCAGATGCCAGGCCCATCCCCATCTCCTTGAGATGGTGGTCAACCTGCTGCAACCATGAGGCACGTGGTCGGCCCACTGGCCTCCTCCACTCATGAGACTCCCTCGCTGAGAGAATCTGGTGAGCAGGATCAGCGTCAGGAAAACGAGCCACATGTCCATACAGCCGCAACTGACGCTCACGGACTATGCAGGTAACAAATCTCATCCGAGTCTCTCTCAGCAACCGCTCGTTGGACACAAAATCTGACCAGCGATAGCCAAGGATTCTCCGAAGAGATCTGGTACCAAAGGAATTAAGTCTCCGTCTCAGATCCTTGGTCAGAGTCCAAGTCTCGCATCCATAGAGCAAGACTGGAAGTACCAAGGACCTGAAGACTCGGACTTTCGTCCTCCCGCACAGGTACCGGCAGCGCCACACCCCATGATCCAGTGAATCCATGACTCCCCAGGCCCGACCCAGACGTCTATTGACCTCTGACTCGCAGCCAGCAGAGACATGAATATCACTGCCAAGGTAAGTGAATCTCTCCACGACCTCAACATCCTCACCACAAACAGACACAGACAGGACAGCAGCATCCAAGATGTCACCGAAAGCCTGGATCTTAGTTTTGACCCATGAAACCCGTAATCCCAGCGGCTCCGACTCCTCATTCAGTACCTCGAGGGTCCCCAAAAGGATGTCTAAAGTCTCCGCAAAGATGACTGCATCATCTGCAAAATCAAAGTCCGAGATCTTGACATTCCCAAACGATGCACCGCAACTTGATCTCTCCGACATCCTCCCTAAAATCCAGTCCATACAAGTGCTGAAAAGTGTGGGGGCAAGTACACATCCCTGACGAACTCCAGTAACAACTGGAAATAAATAAGTCAGAGATGGTACCACCACACTTCACAGCACTCTCAGTACCAGAGTAGAGTTCAGACATCAGATCGATCAGTTTTGGTGGCACCCCACGAAGACCAAGAATCCTCCAGAGGACATCCCGATTCACTTAATCGAACGCTTTACAGAGATCAACATAGGCTGCAAGCAGCCCCTGCCGAAACTCTCGTCTGCGTTCGGTGAGGACATGAAGGGCAAGTATACGGTCAATCGTTGACCTCTTTGGTGTAAAGCCTGACTGCTCTGGACGCTGGTGCTCAAGCAGATGGTGGCGAACCCTATCAAGAATTATCCGAGCGAAGACCTTACCCGGCACTGAGAGCAGCGTCACCCCTCGGTAGTTGTTGCAGTCTTGGCGATCACCCTTCCCTTTCCAGAGAGGGACAACAAGGCCCCTCTTCGAGTCAGTTGGGATGATGCCTGTGTTCCAGGCAGAGCACAAAACTGCATGCAACGACACGAGTGCAGCATTTCCACCAGCCTTGAGAAGTTCGGCATGGATGCCACAGATCCCTGGAGCTTTGCCCCGTTTCAACTGGTTCACCGCAGCCCGTGTTTCCACAAGCGAAGGTGGACCACAGTTGATTCGAGGGTCAGCAACAGGGATTGTAACACCCTTGACGTCCAACTCGACAACTGGGGGATCAGCCTGGTACAACCGCTCAAAGTAACCGGCCCAGCGGGCCTTCACTTCAGACTCCTCTGTCAAGAGCCTACCACTCTCTGCTCGAACTGCCGTGCTCCGAGGGATGGGCTTGGATGAACGTAATGCGCGAATTCCCCTGTAAGCGGGACGAGAATCACCTGTCCACAGGTGATGCTCTACCCCCTCACAGATTCCTCGCACATAGGCCTCCTTGTCCACCCTCAGTGCACGTACAGTTTTACGCCTCCAGCTCCCTGAACAGCTCAGCTCTGCCATTCAGCCTGGCCCTGCGACTCTGGTCAATGGTATCCATTGTCCCTTGAGAGACAAAATTCTTCTTTGCCCTGCGGTGAGTTCCAAGACATCCACCGGCAACATCAAGGACGGTGGTCTTGAAGGCGCTCCACAACTCTTCAGGACCCCCAAAGCACCCAGACCCCCCAAGTGTCCACTCAGCCTGTTCGCAAACTCCTCAGCTACTCTCTCATCCCTGAGCTTGGCAACATCCAGCCTAGGCTGGGATGGTACCATTCTCCAGGATTTAAGGTGCAGCGTTAGAGTTGCTACAACAAGCCTGTGGTCAGTATTGAGGAACTGAGCACTCCGGTAGACCCTGCAGTTCTGGATCATCCTCTAATGACCGTCAATGAGGACATGGTCAATCTCCTTTGCCACACCGCCAGCGTTGGAATACCAAGTCCAGCGATGAGCTTGTGGGTGCTGAAACCATGAACCAGCCACCCTAAGTCCATGACTTCTTGCAAAGTCAAGGAACTTAGTGCTATTCTGGTTCATAGTTCCTGACCCATGGGGACCAACACACACCTCATAACCATCCCTATCAGTTCCAGTCGATGCATTGAAATCCCCCAAGACTAGAAGTGTATCTCGTCTGGGGCACTGTTCAACCACAGACTCGAGTGTGGCGTAGAATGCATCCTTCACGGTGAGATCACTCGCCTCAGTCGGAGCATAAACAGAGACCAGGGAAATGACACCTAAGGAGTGACGAATCCTTAATCTCATAATACACTCGTTGACCGGTGTTACCTCAATTATCATTGGGGTCAGCTTATTGGACACAGCTACAGCAACTCCTTGGGTATGGTAACCATCAGAGCGACCAGACCAATAGTAGGTGTAACCACCCACCATTATCTCGCCGCAATCCGGTCTCCGAACCTCAGAGAGAGTTGCAATCCCGATGTCCAAACGCTTGAGCTCAGATGATAACAGAGACAGGTGATCATCCTCTCTTAGGGATAGGACATTCCAGGCACCCACCCGAAGGGACCGCCTCAGGTTAACCCAAGGAGACCGCCGTCTGGTGGACGACACCTCAGCACCACTCCGACACACTCTCCCGCAATCTGACCCAGGGATGTTACCCCGTGGTTTCCCTCCTATCATCAAAGATTGGGGGTCCCGAAGGCTTTTCCCCAATCCCGTCATCCGGTGAGCTGCCCTGCGAAGGGAAGCTGTACAGGAGGTACTCCCACGGAGTGGGTTTTCAGATTTTTTTGCGTTTTGCGGAATGAAGGGTTTTACAGTGGCCGGAGTGCAAATCCTGCCACTAACCTCCTTATAAGAAGTAACCCAACTGCAGGAGGACGTCCGCAGACACAGTTGGGCACTAGATATGGATGGTCGTTGGCTCACAAGGAGCTCCTCCGCCCTTTGACAGGTTTTGTTTTTAATCCTGCTGGGTGTCCATATCCAAGCACCCTCCTCACCAGAAAACCTGGTTGGGGAGACGGCTTAGTCGCCGACAACCCGACCATGGAACAAGTTAGTACAGGTTTACATGGTACCTGTAGCAGGTCACAGATCGAACCTGACCCCTGACTTAAGGGGTAGTCGGATTAAAAATCTATCTTCTCCGAGGGAATTGACTGAATGCAATGGGTTCTTCAGTATTTGAATAGCAAAATGATTTATCTAAAACTTGTCGTCCGATTTTTTTTTTTTTTTTTTTTTTTTTCGTCCCAAGGTCAAAAACTTAGAAAATTGCGAATTTTGACATAAAAATCATATTACCACCCAAACTTTGAGAGCTAGGATGACAATATTTTTTTGGATAATCTTGAGGTCATTCACCACCAAAAGTCTTGAAACCATTTTGCTCGATCTCGAACACCTTGCCCGTGGCGCCCCCTTCAAGTTTGTTTTGATGCTGATTTCATCAAAGTATGCATAATCCGAGGAGTGTGAAATGCCTTATAGCCTATATGATGTTATATTGTTACTGGAATGTTCCAGAGGAAGTTTTGCACCAAAGGTCATAATCCTTGACCTTTGACCTTTAAAGGCCACAAAGGTCAAATTTTCAAAGTTATGGGAATTGAACCGGGTTTTCGACCTTCTTCGACGAACTAACTCCAACAAGTGGTGCCAGGCACAACAAATCCCGCCCATTTATTGACGAAGTTATGAGCGAAAAACGATTTTCACCTTTGCGTGACCTGACCTTGACCTTTGACCTAATTGGACCCAAAAGTTAATGGGGTCGTCCGAGGTTCATTACCCACCTGTGGATACAATTTGACAGTGAGCGAGCCGTTTTCACGTGAAGTTGTATTTTCGTAACCATGTTTTAGTTTTAATGGAAAATTTGTAATTTTGACCGATGACCATGACCCCCAAAACTTCGGACCCTACCGATCTTCACAAATATGCATTTTTCACTCTAGGAATGGGTAGGATTATAAGTGACAAATAGAATAAGGTTCACTATAAGCTTAGTTTGAAGTAAATCAGATCATTTTTGATGAAGTTATGAGCCTTGACCTTTGATCCAATTGGACCCAAAAGTTAATGGGGTCGTCCAAGGTTCATTGCCCATCTGTGGATTAAATTTGATAGTATTTGCTAAAGCCGTTTTGCCGTAAAGTTGCGAACAGACAGACAGACAAACAAACAAACCGGACGATTACAATATCCCGCTCCCTCCCTCCGGGGGGGGATAATAAGCAATAGCACGTATCCTGTTTCCTAATTTTAATGTCCACAACATTGTTTTGTGACCTTTAATGGTTATGCAAAGGTCAAATTTTGAAAGTTGTTGAACGAAACCGGGTTTTCGACATTTTGCAGCTAATAACCTGTCACTCGTACCACATCATGTTGATCATTTTTATAACTTGGTCAAACATTATCACATTGTCTCATTCTTGACTTCTGAAACAATCTACATCGTCAAATACCGCTCGTGAACCATTGTCGTCTTCAGACTTGTCAACATTTCCAATCATGTGGTATATATTACTGATCCATAACAATATTGATATGATAGGCAAAATCAATCTCAGGTATACATTTATAATTTTTGAGGCCTAACATGTAATAGGGTGCTTGTAAGATTGAAATTACCTTGTTTATTCAAATCTATTGCTCATGATCTTCAAAGTAGGAGTAAAATTGTTCCACTTTGGTGGTTCCACGGAGCTTTCATGTTGCCTGCATTTGTGTCATGTGTCAATATTTTCCTGTGGGAACCACTAAGTTTGAGTGGGAAATAGTGAAGAGCTTGCAAATATTCAGCACGAGCAAATA
>NC_140967.1:88806268-88932768 GCF_056783735.1 Eptatretus burgeri
GCCTCCGTTAACCAGAGGCAGCAGAAGTCGAACGTCGTCTTCCAAATGAGACAACAATGTGAAGCATCTCGGTTGATTCCCAAGAATAATTGGCCTTTTCCATTGCCGTTAACGGGCAATGGAAACATTGCACAGGCCGTTCACCAATGCGATTAGGTTACTTTGTAAAAGTTCCTGATTCAGGGAACAAAGGCTGTCGCAAACGAGAGAAGTTTTAATTGATCAAAAGAATAGGGAATTAAATGACGACATTTTAAACTAGAGCGGCACTCAGTAGAGCACATATCTCTGGCAGGCTGAGCAGTTGACATTTTGTACCCCACTGATCAGCCAGCTCTGCATCTGTACCTGAAACAAAATCTAATCAACTTGTTCCTGTCACCCACCCAACTCATCCACCTCCTTTTGTCATAATCCGTCCACAACTTTTTGAGATATCGTGCGATGTATAGTTTTTGGCCTTATCTCTTAATTGTGAAGAATCACTTTAGAAATTCTAGTATCCGGATCTGGATCTTCACCAAAATGTAATAAATTAGTCCTTGTGACACACCCAACATGTCCACCAAAGTTTTATCCAAATCCGTCCATAACTTTTTGAGATATCCTGCTCACAGACAGACAGACAGACAGACAGACAAACAGGGGTGAAAACATAACCCTCATTCGCCTTCGTTGGCGGAGGTAATGAGACTTGTGGTGACTTTCGAACACCCCGTTAAAATGTGTGCTGACAGCCATTTAGATTTTATTGAAATAAAAAGGGAAAAACTGAACTGATCATTCCTCGATGGCATTGAAATTTTGTTGTACAGTTGGGATTTTGACCGTGTACCATTTTAAATGTACATGAAGGTTTTGTGTTTTGTCTACAGAGGCAGTTTTTATTGTCCATGCAAGTCATAACAACAATGGTGCATTTTTACATGGGAGCGAAAGGCTCTGAAAACGTGAGTTTTTGGATGGGGAGTGCTTTTTTTTGAAACTCATAGATTTTGATTGAATATTCCCGGTCCGAATGCATTGACGTAGGTCCGTTGGTTGAGCAAGCATTTCCGCTAGTTCGTCGGACTTTGACTCCGACGTTCTCTGAGTGAAGTGCAATTGTTCGGCTCTTTCAGATTCAGTCCCAGCCGCCTCCACCCGCCGAAGTGCTGTCAGAGGAGGAAGCAGATGAGGATGAGCAGGACGAAGACATCCTGGCTTTCGCCGAAGAGAAGTACCGCCCGGCGGCTCTCGAGAAGATGATCACGTTGATTGCTCACCTGGTGGAACAGTCGCGTTCTGAGAGGTGCGTGGTTGTCGGCGAAGCTTGAAAGATAATTATGCTGCCCATTATTTATTTCCGATTCACCATCATGATCTTACTTTTACACGGGTTAATGACTGTGGATGTTAATTATGATTATAATTCTGAAATTATTTGCAGTGGTTGCTTCTTTCGTTGATTTTGGGATTAAAAATTGAGGAATGTTTGTTTTAGGCATCTCACACTTTCCCAAAGTGACATGACTGCGCTGACTGGAGGCAAGGTAAGACCAAAAACATTTTTCTTACTTTTTACAATGATTGCATGCTGTTATTGTTTGAATCCAACGTGAACTTTTAATACTCCCATGAATGTGGAACTCTAGCGGCTGCTGCGAAGGTTACAGGTGCCCAGAGAGAGCAGGTTATATCGGTAATAAGAAAGAGAGTTTGAGAAGTCTACCTGGACAGCATCATGTTAAATTTAACTCGTGTAATTGAACCAAAATATGGGAAAAAAAATCCTCAAGGTTCTGTTTTTTTACCACTCAGCCCGAATTGGGCTAAGGGGTATTGTCATCACAAGCGTTGTCTGGGCTTCCGTCCGTCCGGGCGTCTGTCAACTTTTGGTTTCCGTCGATTTAGAGGAGAACGCCTTGTGCGATTAAATCCATTTTTGCAGGGTGTGTTGGGGTTGAGTAGAGGAATGTTCCTTTCGAAATTGGGCACGCTGCGATTTTCAATGTGGCCTCCATGGCAGCCATCTTGAAATTGGTTTCCGTCGATTTTGAGGAGAACGCCTTGTCCGATTAAATCCATTTTTGCTGGGTGTGTTGGGGTTGAGTAGAGGAAGGTAACTTTTGAAAATGGGCGTGCTGTGATTTTCAATATGGCCACCATCTTGAAATTGGTTTGCGTCAAGGGGCTGAGGGGTTACGCCCGCTTTGCGGTGCTATTTTTTTAGGTTCATGGTTGGTGGTGGCATTGGAGTTTGCATTCAGCACTTTCTTTGGGGGAGGTATACGGGGTGGGGGGGGAGGAGTTGAACATAGTCCTTGTTGACGCTGCTAGTGCTGATGCTGTTGTACTTAACAACACTCGATGTTGTACTTAACATCCATCCAGGAGAGCTTGGATGATATGTTAGCACAAAGCAAATCAAACCTGTTGTTTCATCGCATTTTGCATTGAGGAAGTCATTGGGCCAGGAAAGCCCATAACACGTGAGACTCTGTCTCCGGGCAGGCATTTGCAACTGTGCTGCTCCCACTGTTGTTTAACTGTGGATGTATTTTGACACCTGTTTATTTATTTAACACTCCTCTTTCCATGGCAGCTTCAAACTCGTGCTATTTGCTTGTCTATTGCAGGGATTCCCGTTCCTCTTCCAACAGATTCGAGATGGCATCAACATCCGACAGACTTGCAATCTTATTTTCAGCCTTTGCCGTTACAACACCAGGCTCGCGGAGCATGTGAGCACTTTGACTGCAAACCTTACAAGAAAAACCTTTCAAAACACACTTTCCAGTCTGGTCATTATGATCCACGCTTGCTTTTATAGATGGGTCGGGACCAGCTTCACGACCAAAATGAAAATTTTAATTGGAGCCCCACGAAGGAAACTTATCAAACTTATCAGAATCAGACTAGAGCGGACTCGATGGCGCGTCATCGGAAATCCACACGCTTCCCACCTCAAGCAAAGTTGAAAGATGGCAGAAAGATTCAACAGGAATGACGAAATATCAAATTTTGATTCAAATAATTTTATCCCTTTTGACCCGTGATCATAAGTCCTCATAAATTAGAGCCTGAGCCGGGGGTCAAATCCCCAAAAAAGTCGTTTCCTATTTCATGCATCCCCCATATACAAAGTTTCATTGAAGAAAGTTTTAAAATGTGCGTGTAATTGTATGTTTTATTTGGTGTTTCATATTTTGACCCTGCCCCAGGGGGCGGTGCCAAAAATGATGCTGTCCTCGTACCTTCGTGCCATGTGGTGATCATAACTATCAAGTTTGGTGACTTTTTTTTTTTTTGCACAACTGTTTAGGAGGAGATAGCGTGACGGGCGGATGGACAGATGGAGCCGATTACGATATCCCCCTGTTTCTTTCAAAAAGCGTGGGGATAATAACCTACACTGAAATGACTTGATATTGGCATTGCCCATGAATCGTTTAACCACGGTTTTATTTTTGCATCATTCCCAAAATAATCCTTTCTGTTATCCCCCATGTTTTTTGAAAAAAATAACGGGTGGGTGGGGGGGGATATTGTAATCAGCTACGTCTGTACATCCGTCATGCTATGTCCTAATTCACCAAACTTGGTACATAGTTATGATCACCACCGGGTAAGAAAGTGCGAGAGCAGTATCATTTTGGCCCCTCCCCCCTGGGACGGGGTCAAAAGGTCAAATCCCGAAAAATGCAATTACGGGCACATTTTTAAATGAAGCTTTGTATAAGCAATCAACATTAGGAACGCATGAAATATGTAACGATTTTCTGCATTTGACTCATCCCATCAAACTAATTTGTTCATTTGTTCATCATCATTTGTTCTTATCTAAATGAACCAAAAGCCCACCAGTTATGGGTTTCTTCTTGTTGCCTCGATTGTAGTGGAGTTTTTGGTGACGGGTGGAGGGGAGTGACCTTTTTTTGTTTCCTTTTTCAACCACTGCTGCCATAACACCAGCTGACTTGGGGAATTTATTTATTTGTTTACTCAATATGTGCTTTTATCATTTATTATTTTGCTTTCTAATATCCATTGTCCATACTAAGGGGAGGATCCCATCCTCAAATTGGATATTAAAGTCAAATTAAACTGAAAAGGCACTCACTGCTTCGAGTATTGTCATCAAACTTTCTCGGCATAATTAACAGTCTTACAAATTCAACTTGCGTCATCCAAATATACTTACATCTCCATTTATTCCGTTCTGTCCAGTCAAAAGTATATTTTTCTCAGTGTTCACCATGCTGGGTGATGTCATGACATTTTGGTGGGTGGCGCGTCTGGGATTGTTGTCCTGTGACCCTCCAGTCCTGGCAAATCCCATCACCCATCCTTGATGGATATTTCGCCAAGTTCCTGAAATAGTAACATGGATTGAACGAGCTGCTGCGTTGAAACAGCATTGCAATTGATGACGAAGAGCGTTCAATGTGATATTGAGAGGCATATTGATATCAGTTACACATTCCTTATTATTTATCATGATTGTTCCCATTGTCACTGGCATGTCTGGTTCTCAGAGTCATGATTTGTTTTACATTTTAAATTATTCTCTTCCTCCCTCCCCTCTTAGATTGTTGCAATGATATTTACGTCCATTGCGAAGCTGAGCCCAGAGGTGGGTTGATCATCTTCCTCTCTGTCTCTCTTCCTCTCGTCTCACCATCTCTCTTCCTCTCTGACTCTCTTCCTCTCGTCTCGCCATCTCTCTTCCTCTTGTCTCGCCATCTCTCTTCCTCTTGTCTCGCCATCTCTCTTCCTCTCGTCTCGCCATCTCTCTTCCTCTTGTCTCGCCATCTCTCTTCCTCTCGTCTCGCCATCTCTCTTCCTCTCGTCTCGCCATTTCTCTTCCTCTTTGTTTCGCTGTCTCTTTTCCTCTTTGTTTCTCTTCCTATCTGTCTCTCTTCCGCTTTGGCTCTCACCCTCGATATCTCTTCTCCTTTCTCTCTCTCCCACTGTGTGCTTGCGTGTGTGTGCGTAGTCTGTCTCGTGGGTTCTTCTTATAACTCTATTAATATGATTATTTATCCCCACCTGCTCACCCATACCGACACGACAATGAAACCGTCCATGGACCAATGACTTTGAACTTTCAGAGCAGGTGCTTTGCCAAACATCCTATAATTTACTTGCCGTTGATTCGGATGTTTTGCAGGGGATTCTCCACAAAACCCACACTTCTTATGCTTTTGTGTAGGACCTGGCTGAGAATTTGAATGCTGCTGTGTTAACAGCACTGATTGGGCTCTTTAGAGGCTTTATGACACCAGTCAACTTCCTCTCCAACTTCTGCTTTTTGTTTGCTACACGTCCTAGTGATGGTTTCCGTCTCGGTATTTCTTCCAAGAAATGCTCTTGGACAAGAGTTTCCTTGACATGGTTTTGTGCTCTTTTTTTTAGCAATAATGATTCAACACCGAGTCTTTAGAATGTGTGTTCTTCAGTAACCACAAACCTCAGCTCTATATTTAATGTTTTTGATGTCTACAAACTTTAAACTAGATATCTCTGATTACAAAGCAATTGCCAAGTGTAAACCTCCCACGACTTAACCTTGGCCCGCGATCCAATAATGGCTTTTTTTTTTTTGAACCGTGATATGACCTTGACCTTCAACATTTAGCGATTAGAGTGTAGATTAAGAAAACGTGTCCCCATCCACAATCTATATGTCAAACTTGACATGAATATCAGAGGAAAATTATTCAAGTTATGATCAAAAAGATATTTTTTGTCAACTTGGTCACAATCTGAAAAATGTAGCACATTGACACAAATCAAATATCACATGCACAACTTCAGTGCAGGTCCACCATTATGATGCAAAAACATCTTGGAAGGCCAAGCGGTCTTTGAGACTCCTCATTGGCAAAATTGAACGATAAAACACGCGTTTGAAAATGCGGGTTTTTTGGGGGGTTTTTTCAGACTGCCATTTGACCTTGACCTTTAACCCGGTGGGTTATGATGTAAATTCAGTGTAAATACTCCTTGCTCTAGGCTATCTCGAGAGGGCAGTTTTTATTCCAATCGGACAAGTCTCAGTCGAGCTTTGGTGAAATTCTATTCTGAAAGTCCCAGCCGGATCTGAGATAAAGCTCGGGCATTGGCAAAAAAAGGAAAGGAAAAAAAAAAACGAATGGTGGTTTCGTACTCCGAGGAATCTAAGAAACTCTGGGGTACCATTAAACATAGGGGCAATACCCCTGGGTGCTCACCTGGAAGTGGCTGGATAAGATAATCAGAGAACCACTGGTAGGCATGGATGACCCACAACATATATAACAGAGAAGAAAGTAAATACTGAAGGATTTTGGGGTTTTTTAATGCCATGAACAAACTTTTGTACATCAAGGGTGATAAAAGTTATGGTGAAGTTTCATCAGAATTGTGTGTGTTGTTTCTGAGAGGAAAGCAAATACCTATTTTGGGTGGCAACCGCAGACCCCCTAAGACCTGGAATTTTTTATGGCATGAACAAACTTTGTTACATCATGGGTGATGAAGGTTGTGGTCAAGTTTCATCCAAATTGTTTGTGTAGTTTCAGAGAAGAAAACAAATACATATTTGGGGGAGCAATCCCCATGAGACCCCCTGAGAGCCCACTTTTTCTGATGTCATGAACAAACTTTTGGTACACCATGGGTGATGAAGGTTGTCGTCAAGTTTAATCGGATTTGTGTGTGCAGTTTCTGAAAAGAGAGCAAATACCTATTATGGGGGGCAACCCCCATCGACCCCCTTAGTGCCATATATATATATATATATATATATATATATATATATATATATATATATATATATATATATATATGTATATATATGTATATATATATATATATATATATATATATATATATCTTTTTTTTTTTTTTAATGCCTTGAACAAACTTTGGTACATCCACAGTGATAAGCGTTCTGGTAAAGTTTCATCAAAATCTTATGTATAGTTTCAGGAAAGACGAAAGTATTTGTGGACGGACGGACAGATGGACTGACTGACGAACGGACGGCACACCATCCCACAAGGTCTCCGGAACTACGTTCCAAGTGAACTAAAAATTGGAAACACTAATTGTAGAAACAAACCCGACAACAGCTCTAACCCTCCTCTTCTCCAATAAGGGGAGTCTTAATAACACAGTGCTATATCTTTTTTTAATCGCATTTTAATACCTCCCCACGAGTTGCCCTAAAGACAGTTATGTCGACCACGATGTTTGGACCGATATATTTTGTTGACCAGACCAGACGTGCATTGTGCAGTTTGTATAGGTGCTAAAGGTCGTTGGTGAGCTAGCCATGTTCTGTGTTGACAATCCGATAACAACATGATGATTATCCTGAGACGAGCTCAGTTTCCACAAGTTTGGAATCCAAATCCTTGAGATCCAAATGCCTAAAACCCTGTTGGTGTGGCTATTGGAGGAAATGCCCATAGACCATCAAAAACTCCATCACAGATGAAGGAAAACATCTGGCTTACAGGCGTAAACCCATGGATGGAGGAGTTACGACCCCATCTCCATATGCAGCACCCTGCAAATAATTGAAAATCATGATTAACACAAACACAAGCACCAGGGTTAGAGCCCCTGCCGTTCTTCCTCTCACCACAAGCAGGATGGTGGATGACAATAATTATGACGCGACAATCCTAAACCCGCAAGGAGGGTCGGCTGCAGATACACTCCTCTGTGTAGCTTCTGTCGACGCTCACGTCATTTCATTGTTCGTCAGATTAATGAACGAACGCTATCTTTTCTGCGCTTAGGAGGAATTACCACGATTGATGAAGGAGTACTGCTACGATATAGTCTGTATTCAAGAGCATAGACACATGCACCCTGAAGAGCTATCACACAGCACTCTTGGGGATTCAACACTAATCACTGCTTCAGCTCCGTGCAACGATGCCGGTGCTTCAGTTGGTGGAGTTGGTATCGCAGTAAGACGCCGTGCCAAAAGCAACCTGACTGATTCCTCAAAATTTTCAGAAAGAATATGAATGGCCGTTCTCAAGGGAGATCCGAAAACGTATGTTGTATCATGTTACTCGCTTAAGAAATGCATCTGCAGAAATAGATGTTGAACAATTCTATGAAGATCTTCAATGTAATGTGCAATCCATACTGATGCACGCTTTTGTTATATCTGTGGATATTTAAATGCAGAGGCACAAGGGCTACGTTCATAATCATTCAACCAGCAACAGAAACGGCATCCAACTGTGCGAGTTCTCCGATCAAAACAACATGGTTATAAGTTGCACTCGATTTCCTATGAAACACGATAATGTGGACGCACGCAAACCCTGCTGGATTCACGTCTCAAATTGACTTCATCTTGGTGCGCAAGCAGTGGAGAAATAGTGTGAAGCATGTACGTGCCTTCACAACTCTTACCGCTGTTGGAAGTGACCACCGAATCGTGGATGCAAAAATACAGTTGAGTCTTCAAAGACAGGTATCCTCAGTCGGTCTCCAATTTTTCATCACATATATCGAGTTCCAGTCCTTTCCTGTAACCGTCATGACCAGATTCCTTTCTCATGTTACCTGCTTCTCTCCAGCATCAATCAACTTGTTTAACCTGAGTCTCTTGCCATGTCTCTTCTGTGTCCGTTCGCGCAACTCCAGGAATGTTGCACGATTGTAACAGAGATCCATCTACAAATGGCAATACGTCGGCTCGCTTGGCAGCGTTTGTTCGTACCTTTAACATTTTGTTCAAATGTTGTCAATCTGTTGTTCACTCACCTGGAACGTAGTTCCAGGGAGCTTATGAGATGGCGCCTTGTCCTTCTGTCCGTCCGTCCACAAATACTTTCAACTTCTCTGAAACGACACACACAATTTTAATGAAACTTTACCACAACAGCCCAGGTGCATCTGTTTGTTTTTGTTTGTTTTTTTGTTTTTAATCCTTCAGCTTCTGTATTTTCTCATTTTACTTTCTCTACGCTTTCACCGAAAGTTGCTTCCTCAATTTACCTGGTTATGCTTTAGAATCGAATTGCAATGCCATCAAAGAGAACGATTACTCTCACATACTTTCTCAACTTCCCCCTCTCCAGGCCGCACAGCCCTTTTTCAAGCTGCTTTCCATGCTGATGGAGTTTGCAGCTGGACCACCTGGGATGCCTCCTTTCACCAGCTACATCCTGCACAGGATCTGGGAGGTATGCTTCCTTTGAGTAATTCAGCTGGGGTGGCTTACTCTCCTTGTCAAATCTGGCACAGACAATTCTGATTTAATAATGGATCCTGATTTTTGGTGAGTGTGATTTTTTTTTTTTGATGATATTGTTGTGGTTGACGAAATTCGCAAACCACCATTCAGGTCCCTTAGGTGAGATATCTCTGTAAGTATATGTGTAGTTAGGCCCAAACCCGTTGTTTAGAGGGAATAAATGTCATTCATTCGGGCTGCGACCCCTCTAGATAGCCGTTTTTCTTTTACTATCTTTATTTTGGACCAGCCGCCATTACTACCATTACTACCACCACCAACCATGTCTCAACAGCCATCACACAACAACCACCAACCGCAACGCCGCTTCACAACCACAGCCACGACCGAGCAGCGGGTGCAGAAACACCACAGCCTTTCCGAAGAAAACGGATCAAAAACGACTCACGCCCACTTCTGTTCCGTCCTATCGGCGAGCGTGGGGCGATTTGGCCCCGCCTCCAGGTGCGTCGGAGTGTGGTCGCTATATGCAAATTCGCGGATCAAAAAGCATTCACGCCCACTTTTCTTCTGTCCAATGGGGAGCCAGCCAGAGGTAAAGGGTCAAAGGTGAAGGAGCGAGGCCACGGGGGCTATAAAGGGCCGCGTTCGCTAGTCAAGAGCGCAGTTCGGAGTTGAGTTGGGAAGAGCCAGTCAAGTGGAGTTCGGAGTTGAGTTGGGAAGAGCCAGTCAAGAGAGGAGTCGGAGAAGGCAGTTGGACGGAGCTGTGGAGAGTTGGAGAGGTGGCGGCGGCGAAGGCAGTCGAGGGGGTGCTCGTGTCAGAGTCGGGGAGCTGCGGAGAGGAGAGGCCGGCAACGCGACCGAGGTCGTGGTGGAGACGCTCGTCGCGGGACCCGAGCCAGGGAGATATCCTCCTTCCCCCGAGCATCAACAACCCCCTCCTGTTTCCCCCCGCGCTGAGATAGTGCGAGAAGGGGGCCCCGTTCCCACCCCATTCCAGACACTGTCCGCGAGGCCCGCGGAGTCGGGGCGCCACCGCCATTTTGCGGCTCATCATCAGACGGGTAGGCCCGACGTGGTCTCGGCCCCAGGCCCGTCTGCCCCCATCATCCTTGAGGGTGGTCCTTTTCTTTTGCTTTGAGTATATGTGTTGTCGGCGCCGTCTGTGAAGTAAAACTGTATAAGTGTTGCCGTGTGCTCGGTAGTCGGTGGTATATCTGCATTGTGTTTTGCTTTTACATTTGCTTTTTGTGTATTATTGTGTTTCTTCTTCTTTTACATTTGCTTTTGGTGTAATTGTATATGTGTGCTTTCCGTTCATCGCGAAATAAATGTGCTTTATGTTGAACTGTTTTCCCGTTTCGCTTCGTCTTTTCCTTTATTGAATCTCCATCTTACTTCACGTAAAGGGTTGGTCGTGGGCAAAAACGCCCGATAATTAATCGAACCGTCCAGGTTGACGATAACACCGCTCGGTTATCCCGATAGTACGGAACGGGTCGCTTAAAGTGGCCCGTGTCCGAAGTCGACCTGCGGCGAGGTGCGATCGCCCGGTCTACCCTCCGTGTGGGTACTTAGGTAGGTCGAATTTGGCGAGAAACCCTATCCCACGCGGGGGGCCGATTGGCACGATCGTGGTGAGGCCGAAAGGCCCACCCGTGACTAGTTCCCTGCGTTAGTCCGAGAGGGTCACGACGGGATTGTCCGTCCGGTGGGCGACGTGCCGCGATTCGAGTTACGTGGCCGCTCGCACGCCGGCGGGCGCGAATCCGCAACAATATTGTTACGAATTCTGGCCCGTCCGGCGTGCGATCGGCCGCTTGACTCGAATGGCGGCCGCTTCGCCCACCGAACGGACAATTCAGTCGTGACCCTCCTGGAACTACCACCAGGAGCCAGTCACGGGTGGGGGTTTAACCTCACCACGATCGTGCCAATTGCCCACCCACGCAGGATAGGGTTGCTCCCCAAATTAGACCTATCTAAGTACCTGCGCGAGTGGTCGACTGGGCGATCGTACCTCGCCGCAGGTCGACTTCGGACACGAACCGCTTAAGCGGCTCGTTCCGTGCTGCAGGGATAACCGAGCGGAGTTATCGTCGACCTCGACGGTTCAGATTATTTACCGGGTGTTGTAAACCCACTATCAATCCCTTACGTGATGCAAGATGGAACTTTCAACAAAGGAAAGGACGCAGCGAAACGGGAAACAGTTCAACAAGCAAGCACTTTATTACACACACAGACGAGCATGTATTCACAGCCATACAGTAATGCACTTATAACAGTCAAGACAAAATGCATCATAATGGCTTCATTATGATGTCATAATTGCATACGTCGAACGCTTTATCCGATCGGTATGAAAATTTTTGAGGGTTATCTCGGGCTTAATTGTATGACGGGAAAAAAATTGAAGATGTCATAAGTCAAGTGGTTCAGCAGCAATATTTTTTTTAACATAAAAACCTTATGATAACAAGAGATAACAGATCGAGGCAAAACTTTACACGTATGATCGCCTTTCCATGAGGAACAAAACGTTCTCCACCTATGACATCATAGATCACATGGTTTGGTAGATATGATTTTTTTGAAGAATATAACTTTTTTAAAGCTTCTTCTCCAGAACAGCTTCACATATCGAGGGGAAACCTCACCCACATGTTCCCCAAGCCATGGGGATACCAGGGTGTTCACGAAATAATTAATAGGTCACATGCTCTGGCAGCCATATTGGATTGAACAAAAATCTTTACAAACTTCTTTCTCTTGAACCGCTTCATCAATTGACGTGAAACGTCACAATTATAATGTCCTAGTCGTGGGGAATATACGTTTTAAATGTCAATCTGATTGGATGCATGGTCTGGCAGCCAGAATTATTTAATTTTTTGAATCTGGGTTCAGGGATTTAAATCAAACTTGGTGCAAGTATGTATTATGATATAATGTGGGTGGAGGTGTGTATCTGGCAATGTCACAGAGTGCCCTTCTAGCTTGTGATTTTTTTATCAATACAAGGTTTCTCTGAACAATTTCCTTTCGGTGATGATCTATTCACCTACTCTCAATATGCACGAGCAAGTCCGTGACTGACAAACTCAAACTTAGCGAAAATCCCAGATGTGTTGCCGTGCTGCTCCAACCACTTCTGGTTCACCGAAATATTGACTTGTTTTAACCTGCTTTTAAACATTTAGTATTTTATTATCTGTTAAGTGTTGGATTTATGAAAAACAAACTTGCAATCCTACTTTAGATACCCTGGCATTCCAACATCGGTCCATCTTTCCTCCACCCGCCACCTTCCCCCTGTCCTATCACTTTGTGCACCAGGTGATTGAGTACAACCCGGCGCAATGTCTTGACTGGCTTGCGATGCAGACCCCGAGGAACAAGATAGCTCACAGCTGGGTTATGCAGAACATGGATACGTGGGTGGAGCGTTTCCTGCTGGCCCACAATTATCCGCGAGTCCGGAGCTGTGAGTTTATCGTGATGTCATTACTGACTCGGCGTGCTGTTACACTCGTATAAAAATTCCACACTCGATTCTTAACCTGATCGTTTCCCCCCCCCCCCCCCAACACAACGCCTGGAATCCTCATCGGTTTTGTCGAAGGGGCAACGGAAAGGCCAAAATATTTTTTGGAAGACTGGTGATTACAGCACTGACGCATATTATGGAAAACGTGACCACTCCATTTATACAAACGGGTTTGCACGATAGCAAATGTGTGTTTCACTTCACAACAGCAAATACAATTAATTATAAAATGTAAGAAAGTGCATTTAGTCAATTTTCGTCGTTGTGAACACCCTGTTTTGTATGTAATTCTCAACTCAGCCTGCCAAGACCCTCCAGCAGCTTGTCGGTAAATTGTCAAGCAATTGAGTTTTCGGATTTCCAAAGCCAAAATGTAATCTCGGGATTTGAAGATAAATAAATTTGCATTGGACCTGCGATTCATTCCCAAACAGCTCGTGCTTTCAATCCAATGGTGAGCGTTCCCATCTTGACCCAGCTATAAACCGTCGTCATGGTGATTCGCAGGCAGAGCGAGGCATTAAATGTGTGGGCCGTCCCTCGGATGGACGATAAATTGAGCATCCCGTTTGACAGCGTTAGTCTGTGGACATTAAAGGTCCTATGGTGTTTTTCACAAGGGGTAGCTGTGTTTTTGCCAATTCCAAATTCTTGCCCTGACTACTGCCGGGAATGCAATGGCAAAAACCGCCCAGCAATTTCTTCGGCAGTACCGACGCTCCTGTAAATAGTCTGGAACATTTGAATTATTTGTGATGTGGATGCACTTGCCTCCGTGGTCTGTGCTGAAGGGTGCACTTACACTGTTGCTGTTGTTTGTTTGTTTGTTTGTTTGTTTGTTTTTGAAAAATGTTTCATGTTTTTCGACAATAAACTTCAAATGAAAAACTTCAACATGAAGAAAACAGCTTTATGCGAGACAAAAATGAAATCGGAGAAAAGAAAATTCATCGCATGTCTACCAAGCGAATTGGAATAAATTATATTTGCTTTTACCGTTTATGTTTTATATTTTTCATTTTGTTTTTGATGTCGGTAAACAAATTGTGAATTTGTATCAAAAGTGATCTTTCTCCCACCTCCCTCCACGTGTTGTCACCAGCTGCCGCTTACCTGCTCGTCTCTCTCATCCCAAGTAATTCCTTCAGGCAGCTATTCCGCTCTGCACGTTCTCTCACGGCCCCGAGCCGGGAGGTCCCGCTCGGCCAGGACGCGACCACCGTGCTACACCGTGTCTACCAGCTACTGTTGAACCTCTTGCCCTGTGCACGACCGTACGCGGACGTACAGTTACATGGTACCACCAAGCTCGTGCCCTACTTTGGCCTACTCACGCACTGCCTGGCATCACGCAATGAGCGCCTCATGTTTGCACACTACTTCCCTGACCTTTGGGCCATTTATCAGCCTCGCCTGTCAGAGCCTGCCATCGCTACGAACCACAACAAGCAGGCTTTGTTGGTTTTTTGGCACGCCGCTTGCGTGGGATGCCTTGAAAATGCTCGCCTCGTTGTTCAAAGCCCCACGGTGGCACGAAACATCGCTTTCAACTACATCCTCGCCGACCATGATGATCAGGTACCGTACCTGTGGAACGTCTGGTTTCCTTCTACCTCTGTTGCATTTGTTACCCTCGTGGAAACAAAATACTCCTTTGTCCTTTCAAGTGTTTGGGCCGCAAAAACGTTTTCATCTCACTCGTTTAAATGGATGAAACTTTTTTTCTTCTTCTTCTTCAGTGTAACACGGCACGCACTTTTCTGATTGGATATGTAGAAATTGATTACAGTGAAATCTCATTCACTGTCAGTTATTCCCATTCATCGGACCACAGAAACAGCTACTCTTTCATCTTAAAATATATACATATATACTGTATATTTATACAGAATATATGTATATTTATTTATTGATTGATTGATTGATTGTTGTTTGTCTCCAAACCCGGCACTCCCCTGAGGCAATAACACAATATATAGTGTTCCTGAGACAGTTATTTCATTGGTATTCGTTTTTAGATAGCCCTTCCCTTTTGTGTAATGGATTTATGGGTCATATTTGTTGGGTGGGCTTTCGACAAGTCTTTATTGCCATTCTTTATCGATTTTTACTTGGCACACACAACCTCTCTATGCTGCAAGCAAGCAGACCACAGCAACGGGGGCAACTCATTTGCAAACGCGTGCCTTTTCACATTCAAAACTCACACCATTACCCAACGGATGCTCACCTCAAACCTTCACCAGACTCAAACTTCAACGCTACAACATTCCTTCAAGCACCACAATGCCTTCATAATAATTCCCCCACATCAACAAATAGTCGGGTAAATCTACAACAAAAAATAGCCTTACCCCAAAAAAATTGATACAAAAGGTTTTTTAACGGTTTTGAGTAGGGTTTGACCTCCAAAATAACATACTAAAAATCTACTCAAATCCACCTACCGGAAAGGGCCTATTTTCAAGATGGCGTCCAAAATGGCCGCCGTGGGCTTAAATTGCCATAGAATGGGCACGAGTTGGCCTATATTTGCGATTTTTGTGTCAATTTCTATGTTTCGGATGTCAACAAATCTATTGAAATCATTTTCAAAGTTGGAGATGTATCTTCAGTCAAACTTGGTCCAGACAGAGCAATTGACCCTGCTCTACTCTTTCAAAGATTTCTTGTGTCAAAAACAGGAGACATTTCGTTGGAAGATGTCATGGGCTATGAGCTGAGCCCATTTCCCCCTGCCCTGTTTGAGGGTATAGGTATTTTCAGAAAGACTGACAAACCTCAATTAGTTCAAGCTATCAGAGACCATTCTGCCAAAGTGTCAAATGATACTGTGTCTGACTCTGTTCCCCAAACTGAGCACTATGTTCTTGATGGTGGCTCCTTGCTGCATCGTTTGTCATGGACAGCCGGGGACAGTTTCAATGTGATAGCCAAGTCGTATGCTGACTTCACTATTCGTCACTATGGAAAAGCAACAGTCGTTTTTGATGGTTATGATGATGGACCATCTATTAAGGACAATACACACAAGCGCCGTGGCCATATTGTTCATCCCGAAGTCAGCTTCACACCTGGAACAGAATTCTCTGGCAAAAAGGATGAGTTCCTGTCCAGGAGCTCCAACAAGCAACAGCTCATCAACCTCATCAGTGAGGAAATGAAGAAAATTGGCTTGAACGTAATTCATGCACCAGGGGATGCCGATGTAGACATAGTAAAAGCTGCAGTGACATCGTCATACCAACAATCAACTACCCTGATTGGAGAACATACAGATCTGTTGGTGCTATTATTGCATTACGCTAGCGTCGACAGCAAAGAACTGTATTTTCGTTCTGACAATTCATCCAGGAACTGGAAGGTGCACAATATCAACCAGCTGAAAGTATCATTGGGTGAAGAGCTATGCCCACATCTTCTCTTCTTTCATGCCTTCACTGGTTGTGACTCGACATCTCGAGTATTTGGAATTGGAAAAAAGTCAGCATTTCAGAAACTGGCAAAGGGGGATTCAGCAATCAAGACTTGTGCAAACACCTTCCTTGTTCCCAACCAAACAAGAGACATGGTCGTGGAAAACGGCAACAATGCCATGAAAGTATTATTTGGAGGACATCCCTGTGATTCCCTCGCCAAGTTGCGATATAATGTCTTTGTGAAGAAACTGGCTTCAGCTAAGTCGTTTGTCACCCCAGAACGTCTGCCACCAACAGCGTCTTCAACAAGGTTTCACTCTCTGAGGGTATACTATCAGATTATGGTCTGGATGGGGAGGAACGGAAACTTGAAGGCAACAGACTGGCGTTGGAAACTGGAGGACAATAAACTAGTTCCAGTCATGTCGGACAAGGTCGCTGCTCCAGAAAAGTTGTTGAAGATGATCCGATGCAACTGCACAACTGGCTGTAGAACAAGTCACTGTAGCTGTAGGGGATACGGTCTGCCATGCCACAGCGTCTGCGGACCCTGTCAACTTGATACCTGCGAAAATCCTTTCAACAAGACAGTATCGGAGGACGAAGAGGAAGCATAGTTTATCTATGGTAAATGCTACTTCAATGAACGAACTTTCGTTGATGTTTTCAATTTACCCTAACTTGAAGGCATTTTAATTGAAAGTACGTTCTAGAGGAAATGGTGATCATTGTGAGAGCCGATTAATTTATTACTTTCTAAATTACCAAAGCATATTTTTATTTATGTTATGCACAAGATGGTCAATTAATTCTGATCACTACACACGGGACAACTTTTCAGGTAGACACTATTTGAAGGATTGGGCATGGTGACCTCCAAAATATTTCAGGTAGACCTCCAAAACATAGGAATAAACACAAACACTACAAATGTAGTCCATTTATTGCCTGTTTTAAAACAAGTACACGCCCATGGTGGCCATTTGGGGGGGGGGGGCATTTTGGACGCCATCTTGGATTTAAGGCCTTACCATCACTAGTCAACTCTGAAAATGATATCAGGTGATTTGTTGACCTCCAAAACATAGAAATCGACACATACATCACACAAGCACAGCATTTATTGACAATTTAGTAGCAAATTTATGCCCATGGCAGCCATTTTGGAGGGCAATTTTGGACGCCATCTTGAATTTAAGGCTTTTCCATCACTGATCAACTTTGAAAATGATATCAGTGGATTTGTTGACCGCCAACACATAGAAATCAACACATATATCACACATGTACGGTATTTATTGACAATTTAGTAGCAATTTTATGCCCATGGCAGCCATTTTGAGGGCCATTTTGGACGCCATCTTGGATTTAAGGTTTTTCCCATCACTGATCAGCTTTGAAAATGGTTTCATTGGATTTGTTGACCTCCAAAACATAGAAATTGACACAAAAATCACAAATGTAGGCCAGCTATTGCACATTCTATGGAAATCTAAGCCCACGGTGGCCATTTTGGATGTCATCTTGAAAATAGGCCCTTTCCGGGAAGTGGATTTGAGTAGATTTTTAGTATGTTATTTTGGAGGTCAAAACCTACCCAAAACCGTTGAAAAACCTTTTGTATCAATTTTTTGGGGGTCAAACCACAAATTTACTCTACTAAAACCCCAACTCAAGCTCGCCTACACTCACCCTTGATGCCACAACGAACGAGCACCACCACCACCACCACAGATCATCATGCAGAAAGCTCACCAATATGCTCACTGTGACACCACCACTGCTATCGCTCAACCACCGCCATCACCACCGACGCCAAAACCGCCTTTTCGGACCAATAGGGAATAAGGGAGCAGCCCGTACCATTGTAGATACATGGGTCTGGATGTTCTGCCATCGAGCCTGAAGCGCAAGAGTGCACAAGACTTTGTTCAATCGTATGGATAGCCCCAACGTTCCACTCAATTACGGCCCTCATTGGGTGTCTGCCGCATGTTCGTGGCTGGAGAGCGCAACCAAATACTCGGTGCCATGTTTACCTCAGATGGATCGTGTGGCAGAGTTCAGGGCAAGTGAGGGCATTTCAGGGTAATCGTCCGTACACCAATGAGGGCGCTGGAGGAATACCCATCGCTCCGCCTGTTCTGGTCCCAAGCTCTGCCCCCGCCGGGGGATTATAAAGGAGCGCTCGGTTCTCTGGCTAAGCGTTCTTGTTCTTGGGGCCACGGTGTGGTGAGCAACAAACGAGTGGAATGGAGCAGAGCGGAACTGAGCCAACAGAGCGGAGTGCAGAACAAGCAGAAAGTCAGACGCCAGACCAATGCAGTTTGAGATAACCAGACTGGAATAGCATTTACACGCACAGACCTCTTTACACTCACCGTTAATCTATCTTCCCACACGTTCTTTCCTTTGTTTCCAAAACCCCCTGACACGCATCTTTACACCTTCCTCCCCACATTTCACCGCATCCCTCATCGTACCTCCTCCAACTACGCATCATTAGGCACATTCAGCTTTCCTCTCCCCTTTGACCTTCCTCAGCCACTGTGTTTGCGCAGGTCCGTTGATCCCACCCGGTTACAAGGCATTCTCCTCGAAATCGACAGAAACCAATTTCAAGATGGCTGCCATGGAGGCCACATTGAAAATCGCAGCGCGCCCATTTTGGAAAGGAACCTTCCTCTACTCAACCCCTACACACCCTGCAAAAATGGATTTAATCGGACAAGGTGTTCTCCTCGAAATCGACGGAAACCAATTTCAAGATGGCTGCCATGGAGGCCACATTGAAAATCGCGGCGCGCCCATTTTCGAAAGGAACCTTCCTCTACTCAACCCCAACATACCCTGCAAAAATGGATTTAATCGGACAAGGCGTTCTCCTCGAAATTGACGGAAACCAAAAGTTGACAGACGGATGCCCGCCCGGACGGACGCCCAGACAATGCCTATGACGACAATACCCCTTAGCCAATTCGGGCTGAGGGGTAAAAAGAGGTCACAACCACCTCCAACTTTTTCTCATCCGTCTTGCTATTCAATCTCCTCGGATATGATTCTGATGGCACCTGTCATGTTAATACAAGTTAAGATAGTGTGAGTTTTATAATGGTTTAGCTCTGCCCTGTGTGTTCTCTTTTAGATATATGTATATTTTCTTTTGCCGCACCTCATCAGTCCTTGCTTTCCTCAGCTGTACATATTCCTGTGTACTAAAACCCATTGTTTGCTAATTGTACACATGCCTTTCATCGCCCTAGCGTTATAAATAAACTTGCTTGTGTTGTAAATTTACCCAGTTCGTCGCATATTTTCCTCCATTGGTCTAACTCGAGCACAGTCTGCACGTCGTGCTATCTGAGAAGTTCTACCCCAGGTGATTTGCTCTCGTCAGCCGGTACCTACTCGGAACTTCCGCTCGGCTGCACCTAAAATGGTAATTTAACTCGAGTACGCATCGAGGACACGAGACCCTCCTTGGTGCGGCCATCCACAGCTAAGATACCCACGCGAAGTGGTGAAACCCTGCCAGGATTGGCGGTACTAATCGGCATTCATGGTTTATCTTGCAACCCGGTAGCGCACGTGCGGAGTTATCTATGCTCGGTGGCCTCAGGACTGCGCGTTTGAGAGTGACCCGAGTGCTTCTCTTGGTGGTGTGTGTGTGTGTGTGTGTGTGTGTGTGTGTGTGTGTGTGTGTGTGTGTGTGTGTGTGTGTGTGTGTGTGTGTGTGTGTGTGTGTGTGTGTGTGTGTGTGTGTGTGTTTTTCAGACCTTGCAAGACCAAGAGCTTTTGCTATTCTCCACATCGCTATCGTTGGAATCATCGGAGTTAGGATAGAGGTCACCGTAACTGCCCTACAAAGAACCTTTCAAACAATCTCATGAGGAATACACACAATAATTAGAGCTCCACTTTGATGAATCGACACATGGATTGCTGGCGCACATACACAGATGTATATATGCATATATATATATATATATATATATATATATATATATATATATATATATATATATATATATATATATATATATATATATATATATATTTGAAGATAAAATAAGATCGGTCACTGGGACGAAAGTTTTAAAAGTCTAACGTTTCAAGCTCTCACTCGAGCCCATCCATGACCTCAGAGACAGGATTAAAAAAAAACACATACGGCGCCATTTATACATAACGTTGAGAGATTGATCATCCTGATTGATAACACCTGGATTGATGTCACTTTATCAATTAACTAATTACTCTCAATTGCTTCCGTGATGTGTTCTGTGAAAGTGATCAGGGTGATTAGCACGTGTAGCGTGTTTATGGATGTTTGAGCTGGTGGCTTAATGCTTGATACGCCGGATGTAAATCGGTCTCTTAATTCAATTGTCATTTGAATACCAGGCCTCTTACAGCTGTCTGGACATTTGGTTGTTTGCTTGTCCAATCACCTCAGCCTCAGTGAACATGAATTGATGGTCTTGTCTGATGCTGTGCATTACGACCTGGGAGAGCAGATCCTTTCTACGTATGGCTAACTGGTGTTCACGTAGCCTTGTTTTTAGTCTCTTTGAAAGTCTCTCCAGTGTCGTGGGTTGTGCGCAGTTGCTGCAATTTATTTTATAAATGACAGGTGGTTTGTCCTCCCGATTCAATCACTCTTTGGTTGCATGATCCTGCGTTTAATGGTAGTCTCAGGTCGATGTGCGTCACGTTTGGAAGGGCACACCAGAACTTTTAATTAAACGCTAGTTAATAAAGTTAATAAAGAACGCCAGTTAATATAGCATAACGTATTCTCTCTGCTAACTCCACTCTCACTCTCACTCACTCACTCACTCTCTCTCTGTCTGTCTGTCAATGTCTCTGTCGCTGTCTCTGGATGTATCTGGACGGTGGTTATGTTTGGACGATGTTTGTCTCCGGACGGGAGTTTGTCTCCGGCCACGTCCGGGCGGTGTTTGTCTCTGGATAGCCTGTCTCTGGATGCGTCCAAGCAGTGTTTATCTCCAGACGCGTCCAAGCAGTGTTTGTCTCCGGACACGTCCAAGCAGTGTTTGTCTCCGGATGCGTCCAAGCAGTGTTCGTCTCCGGACGCGTCCAAGCAGTGTTCGTCTCTGGATGCGTCCAAGCATTGTTTTTCTCTGGACGCGTCCAAGCAGTGTTTGCCTCCGGACACGTCCAAGCAGCGTTCGTCTCTGGACGCGTCCAAGCAGTGTTCGTCTCCAGATAGCCTGGCTCCAGATGCGTCTCGGCGGTGTTTGTCTCCAAACGTGTCTGGGCGGTATTTATGTCTGGACGGGAGTTTGTCTCCGGACACGTCCAGGTGGTGTTTGTCTCTGGATGTCCCGGGCGGTGTTTGTCTCTGGGCGGTATTTATAGTATGACCGGTGGAAAATGTATTTCAGACATTTTTGTAGGTGAACGGAGGTTATGTTTTCATCCCTGTTTGTGAGCATATCTCAAAAAGTTATAGACGGATTCGGATGAAACTTGGTGAAAAGGATTGGTGTGTGACAAGGACGAATCGGTTCAATTTTGGTGAAAATTCAAATCCGGATGCAAATATGATCATTTAAAAATACATATTTATATGATTCCTTCACAATTATGAGATCGGGCCAAAACCGACATATGGCATGATATTTCAAAAAGTTGTGGACATTTTATGACAAAACTTGATAAATGAGTTTGTTAGATGACAAGAACAAGCCAATTTGATATGGGGTGAGGTCAGCAGATCTGGCCTGTCAGTGGGATACAAAACATAAATTGTTCCACCTGGCGGAGGTATGCACTTTGCTTTGTGCAACATAAGTAAGGTGAAGCATTTGATAATTATGGTCACAGTGCCCTTTTTTTTTAAAGTGTTAACCATTACACTTTCCTTCTGAATCGTAAGCACGTTAGATTGACTTTCTCAAAATTGTCAAGCTGTTAGGGTTAGTGTGTGGTGCGAAATCGACAACCAATGGTGTGAGAATTACACATTATCACCTGGTGGCTTCTTTGTTTTAATTGTCACGTTCATTTTCCCGTCTTCTCCAGGATGTCGTGCTGTTCAACCGTGCCATGCTACCCGCCTACTACGGCCTTTTACGGCTCTGTTGCCTTCAATCCCCCAGCTTCACCCGCCAGCTGGCTTCCCACCAGAACATTCAGTGGGCCTTCAAGAATCTGACTCCCCATGCCAGCCAGTACCCGACGGTAAAAAAAAAAAATGTCCATTACTGTGTTATGATTGCTCCAACTGTGCTGTTTCCTTTGTTACCCTGATTTATTTGTCACATTTTGCAATTCACTCTTTGTGATTGTTGTTATTTTTTGAAATCTGGTTTCCTTTCTTACTGTTGTTAAAGTTTTAATGTAATTTGTACGTGCAGTCTTTTAAAGGGGCACAGTAGATAGTTGTTGAATGTCAGTCTGGGTTTCCATTTTAGAATATAGAACAAATAAATCCTTGGTTGAAAATTATTATCCGGATTAAGCTTTGTCATCAACCTTTCATGATTGTAAGGTAGTGGGGCAGTCGATGTCGTTTCCCCGGGGGTCTCGGAGCCAATGTGGTTGGACATTCAATGACGACGACACGACTGAGGAAGATTGTCGGACACGTATGTGCACAGGATCAGAAGATGACATTGCCATATCACATGGTCCCTACTGAGAATTAAACTTGCACAAGGAAGCAAAAATCGACCAAAACAATCGAATGGGTTTACCCTCGTTACCTTGTGAATAAACAATACACAATTTGTCTTGCTTTCGCTATCTCAGTCATGATGCATCCCTTTTAGGCAACACGTGTGATGCGCATCTCGTTATGTTTTGCATTTAGTTATCTAGTAAAAAGTCGATATATTACAGGATATTCGACTGTAAAACTTGATCAACATGGTATGAAAGGTCCCGTCACAGCCGAATGTTATATTGTGGTGTCATGTTCAAATGAGCACGACACCACAATGAGTAAATGGAAACCCAAACACAATATAAAGCTTTTAAATGTTTGAGCAATTGGTGCTTGAATTTGCAAATGCCGTCATTTCTGTCTTTCTGCTTCTGAAAACTGAGCCAAAACATCCAAACCCTTAACGGTCGGCTGATTTCTCAGTCACAGTCGCTGTCCATACCTCTTTGGCTACAATACACTGTTCACACTTCCTTGTTATTGTAATGTGCAACGTTTGTTTGTTTTATTCCACTTTGATGCACAAATAACATAAATACATAAAAAGTGGTTTCAGTGCCCCCTTTATTTCACAGCACCTGCTTCCAACAAACCACCCTCCCCTAATACAACCAACCTTGGGCATCAATCGGTGGGGGTGGGGGGGATTTCCCCACCCCAACCCCCACACTTTTTGGAACAGGGGTGACAGCATATCGATTATCCCTTCGCCCCACTTTTTGGGGTTGAAAAACACAAAATTCTGTGTCGTCGCAAAGGATCACGAAGCAGTGTTCCTTGCAATTGATTTAACACGTTTTGTGAAAAGTTTAATTGAGTGATTAATTGTTTAGCGAGTGGAATATTAATCTATTCTATGCATTTTGGGAACATTGTTTACCTCAATGCAGTACGACCCAAACATAATTGATTATATTCAACCGCAACCGCTCCACATCACGTACCACTCCATAGCACACTCAGACCTGCACTTGAGAGCACCAGTTGACAACACTCGAGGGCTTATTCATCATCATCATCATCATCTTCATCTTTTTCTTCTTCTTCTGCTTCTTCTTCTTCATCTTCATCTTCTTCATCTTCTTCATCTTCATTTTCATCATCTTCTTCTTCTTCATCTTAATCTTCTTCATCTTCTTCTTCATCTTCATCTTCTTCTTCATCTTAATCTTCTTCTTCTTCTTCTTCTTCATCTTCTTCTTCATCTTCTTCTTCATCTTCTTCACCTTCTTCTTCTTCACCTTCTTCTTCTTCACCTTCTTCTTCTTCACCTTCTTCTTCTTCACCTTAATCTTCATTATCATCATGATCCTAAAATACGTAATTTGTTGTCTGTCTTTGGTTGATGCATATGGTCGTTCATTATCCAATCTCAAACAAACTTGCCTGGGGGATTAAGGGTCTATCATAACTTAGAAGACAAAACATTTTCAGCCATTATTTTCAGTCTGTAATGTTGCTTTTGGCTCGACTGCAAAAGATATGGAGGGTATCTAATGTTGTATGTGCTTTTTCCATGTTGGAAAAACGTTATCAGCTTGGAGTGTCATTTGCGACGTACAGCTGCTGTTCTCACCACTTGCTCACTTCATTGGATTTTTTTTGGTTCCTTTTTCTTTAGTTTTTTGACTGTACGGTACACAAAATAAAGTTGACCCCTACCCCTTCCCCCTAAAATAATTTGCCCAGAAAAGGTAGCACAAGCAGTCATAAAATGCTCAGAAATTTTCTGAGGCTCACCTCTCAAACCCCATGCCATATTGGCTTCACTCTATGTACTCACATGCCTCCCTCCCCCAACTTTTAAATAGCGATCAACGCCCTCGACAGATTTGTGAATTTAATTCCAACCTTTTTTTTTAATGTGAATTTGTTCTCACGCAGCCAAATCATGTTTTGCATTTTTCATATGACCTAAACAGCAGCTTACCATTTTGTCCTTCCACCAATATTAAATTGTTCATCCCTTCACAAACTCCAAACATCATCCAGTAACCTACCCCCTCACCATATGCACCTCCAGGCTGTGGAAGAGCTGTTTTCACTGATGCAGCTTTTCGTGGCCAAACGCCCGGCCATGACTGATGGGGAGCTGCACGACATCCAGCAGTTCAAGAAAACTACCATCAGTAGCTATCTGCGCTGCCTGGACGGCCGTTCCTGTTGGCCAACACTTATCAGGTTTGTTCACAAAGTGGAGAAATGCTTCACATGCAGGATGGATAAAGCAATTATCCTTGCATATTGGTGTACAAAATAATTAAGGAAAATTGAAATTGTTTGCTGGCAAGAAGAGGCTGAAATGGGGAGTGATGAAACTCGAGAGTATTACACACAACTGAGAAGGTGCTTTAGAATTCAGCAATTGCTCTTCGATGGGTACTCAACTTGTATCAGGTGCTTGGAAGATGCAAAGTTTATCAATAAATTAACGACTACAGCCACCAAGGGAATGTGCACAGAAAGGGAAGGGGGAGGGCAATAGTATGCTGATTAAAGAATCATCTGAGGAGGGGGGTTTGTCGAATGTGGGAGGAAAAAAAAAAGAGGAGCCAAAGGGAAGTTTGGCTGGAGGAAGATAACGAGGCCAAATAATTTGATCGCCAATTGAGATGAGCAAAATGAAAATACATCTTTCAGGAAAATGCTTTTGACAGTGCTGATTTACATTTTGTTTAAACTGCTTTCTATAACCATGCACCACTTATCAATCGTACAAAAAAATAATTGGGATTAATTGACTTACAAACTTTATTTACTGATTTGTATTTTCTTCTGTTTTATTTTTTTTAACCAAATTGCAAACCAAATTATTTGAGTATTTCATAAATGTCTCAAAGCACAGTCCAGAAGGTTCTGGATGCTTGCTGGTCATCTCAAAGCATTATGTATGACCAGCTCATAGCTTGGTTCTCTTTCGTCCTGGTAGAGAAACAAACATTCACCAACAACACTGAGTTCTGTTCACCCACGTACTCGTACAATTGTGACATTTGCAACTCCACTTCCTCTCTCCCAATCATGCAGTGCTTTCCGCATCCTGCTGGAGACTGATGAAGATCGCTTGCTGGTGGTCCTTAATCGAGGACTGCTGCTCATGACGGAGGTAAATAAATGCACTTTTGATTTTCATTAACGGCTTAGTTTGAAACTTTAGAGCTCAAAGCCCTTGCCATCGTTGTTGCCATCTGTTGTGTAAGTACAGATTTGAGGTTTCTGGAAAAAATATAATGACAGGATAAATGCTTTACAAACAAAACAGGAGCTGAGTAGAGCATTGGATAGATCGTTGGACGTACATCCAAACATGATCTATAAGGAGGGTTATTGACAGCAAATGAGATTGTAGTCATAAAAGACTATGAGGTGGCAGTGAGCTGTATTCTTGAAGCACACTGGAGCAATGGCCTACTCTTCCAAAGATCGAATACAGAAGTATACAGAGATGCATTGACGTGTCTTTCCTGCCTGATGAACAAGGTCAAGATGTGAGACTTGTTTAAAAATTGTGTTGTGGGTGTTCCTCCAGCTTCTGATTTTTCCATCGGTCAGGTCCATTTGAAGCATGTGCTGCCAATTTATCATTGCTTTGAGCACCACATCTTGCCAATGTACATTGTACCCGGATTTCATTATGAATTCTGTCCACAAATTGCGTCATTATTGCGGTACGGCTGTGCCACAGCATATTGGGACATTAATTTGGATTTTTGCCAGAGTGGTGGCATGCAATGACCTGCTCTTATTGAAAGGCAACCAAGGATCTTTGACATCTACCAATGAATACTTGCAGACAGGACACCCACCAACCTTAACGCCCACTCAAATAAAGGTGCGCTCACTGATGCAGCAGCCCTGCCCACAAAGCACGAAGATGAGAGTTTTTGTCGATTCAGGAATTAAATCCAGACAGCTCAAAGGTAAGTATGCTACCTCTGAGCTATTCTATCCACCTGAGTAATCGATCATAATGAATCATCGGTGAAAAGAAAAAGAGGGTTTTCCAGGGTTTTGTAGAGTTTGTTAATGTAGAACAAAAAGATCACTGGACCAAGCGCAATGCCGTCGAAGTACCCCGACCTCCACTGGTGGAAGTGCAGGAGAAGATCAGATCAAGAACGACCTGTTGTTTGCAAGTGTGCAGAAAGAGTCTACATGCCGTATTTGGAGTGGGCCTTAAATGCCAGAGGTGTCGATGGCTCGAGATGTGTCTGAGATAATCCCTTTTACCTCCTGTTTCTGCTCCATGATCTCTCTCTCCACAAATTAAGAAAGGAGGATAAATTTAACTGACAAGAACGAAATGAAAACTGCTCATCAGACCTTCCCGAGGATAGGAGAAAAAAACTTTTTTCAACAATTATGGATTCCGTTACCTTGTTAGCCCGTTTCCCGCTGACTTTGCAATAATTTCTGTGTGTGCGTGTCTGTGTCTATCCATGCCTTAACTTTATGACCATTTGAGCTTTTGTCATCAAGTTTTCACCAAACTTGATTATGAGAATATGGAGAAGACAAATCATTTGGTCAAAAGGTCAAATGATCAAAGATCAGCATCACACAAAATCATCAATGTCCATCCAGTTGACCTGAAATTTTAAGAAGTTGCATATTGGGTCACTGGATTGGTTCACCAATCAAAAGCTAGAAGCCGATTGTTTTTTGGGTTTTTTTTTTTTAATCAAAAGGTCAAAGGTCAAGTTTGCATAAAATCGTCCATTTTCATCCGATTGACCTGAAATTTTAAGAACTTGCATATCAGGTCACAAAATCGGTTCACCAATAAAATGCAAGAAGCCGATTGTTTTGAGGTCAAGGTCACAAAATCGTCAGTTTCCATCTGATTGACTTGAAATTTGAGCAAGGTTTGTATAGTGGATCACTGAAGCTGATTATCCTTGAGGTCAAAAGGTCAAAGTCGCCTAAAACTGTCAACCTTTTGGTATTTTTTTTTTTTATGGTTTTGTCATGTTTAGCATACAGAAGAAGTTCGAATACAAAGCGGACGGGCTTCGCATTTTCAGATGCTTTCTCGTTTATATTTTAGAAAGTCTAATGGATCTGCACAGATTTGAAGGTTGGTATTTCCAACCTTCCATTTATGTCTGCTTGGTAGTGTTAACTTCTACTTTTGATGCTTTAGCACATTTATATCATCATCAACTTGAACATGAGCGTTTGTTCTTGGTTTGTCCCATTTATAGTCGTTCAACACTCTCCACATGATGTACCACGAAGCGACGGCCTGCCATGTCACAGGAGACCTCGTGGAATTGCTGTCCATTTTCCTCTCGGTCTTGCGATCAACTCAGCCAACTCTGCAGCGAAAAGGTGTGTGCATTGGTAGGCTCGGGAAACCTGACTCGAATGGCTGTAAATAGCAGCACTTTGGTGGTGTTCACGTTAGCTGAGCATCCTTTTCCTGGGACAATGACTCTTGAATTGGACTTCATATCAACTGGTGGAAACAATGTGAGAAAATGTTAAATATCTTGTCCTGTGTTGTCACTGAACTACTTCCTCAAAGTTTTGTGAAATTATACCAAACTTCCAGGCTGCTCCTACCTATCCCATGTGTCTTACCTACCTGTCCCATGTCCTAAGGTTATTTTTTTTTTGAAATTATTTTTTTAAGCTTGAATGTTCCACTTCAATTGGTTATTAAAATGTGAAATCATGAATTTTACAAATTAACTTGCAAATTAAATGTTTAAATTCTGATTGGTGTAAATCATGACAACGCGGCAACTCGCATACTTATCCTCAGTTAAAACAAGCCTGTCTCGATAGCGACGCATGGTGAAGTGTTCTGAATTGCACAGCGGGAGCTCTTTTGAATTACGCGGAGGTGAGGTGTTTTTAATAACATGGCGGTTATGTTGCAGTGAGGTGTTTTTAATACCATGGCGGGGAGTGAGGTGTTTTTCATAACGTGGCGGTGTTCGGCACACTGTAGCGACATGTGGTGAGGCGAGCGTAGTGAGCCAGTGTGTGTGTGTGTGTGTGTGTGTGTGTGTGTGTGTGTGTGTGTGTGTGTGTGTGTGTGTGTGTGTGTGTGTGTGTGTGTGTGTGTGTGAGAGTCAGTCAGTCACACACGCGCACGCTATCAGACGCACCTTCTGACTGTTATGGTGAGCATCGCCACGGATTATGTCTCACACGGTAAAACCGCATAATCCGCAAAGAGCAACCATTTGTCTGCCACCCAGACGATTGTTGCCGCTAATGCAAACCATTCAACCAGAAGGCACATGATGTGATCGGTGGGTAAATTGAAGCATGTGGAGTGTGACAAGCACTCCCCCAATCCCCATTGGACATAGTCCTACACCAATGTAGTCCTACACCTACACCCCTTCTAATTCGTGGATTTGGCTATTGCAGTCACAACCATTGCTGACAGGTGTATAAAATCAATTACACAGCCATGCAATCTCCATAGACAAACATTGGCAGAAGAATGGGCTGTACTCCAGAGCTCAGTGAGTTTCAACGTGGTATGGTAATCGGATGCCACCTTTCCAACAAGTCAGTTCATCAAATTTCTGCCCTGCTGGAGCTGCCCCAGTCAACTGTAAGTGCTCTTATTGTGAAGTGGCACGCCCTATGTGATGACGACAGTTATGGCACGCGTCATCATGCGCTGATGTCACAGTTATCCCACCGGGTTGAGAGGGGGTGCTAACTACCCAGCCCAACACATTTAATTCCATAATAACCCTGATAGGGAAGATGCTCTTCTTAATGTTCATTATGGAAATAACTATTCTAAAGAGTCGACGTGCTGTGTGCGTTTCAATCTCAGCATGCAAATTATAAAACTGCAAATATATATATATATATATATATATATATATATATATATATATATATATATATATATATATATATATATATATATATATATATATATATATATATATATATATATATATATATATATATATATGATATACTCTATCTCTCAAACAAATCCATTGTAAGTTCTCCAACCTTTAATTGAACAAACAATTGGTAAACATTTCGGTTCACAACATGTGACAAGCCACATGCATCCATTATCCTTTCTCAAGGGTGATGAAAATTATCACAATATCCCCCTAAATATCCAAGGGTGGGGGTGGGCAAAGCCAGACAACCAATCTATGCACGTATCACGTCGCTCACAAATTCTGACAGTTATCAAATTTAAAAACCACTAGTGCGTGCCCATACGTGCGTGGCCGTACATGCAAAAAAAAAAACTTTGAACCGCGTGCCAGAAACAACAACCACACATGCCGTTCCTTCGCTCTTGCATGCCCGTACGTGCGTGGCCGTTCGTGCAAAAAAAAAAAATTAAATTAAAAAAAAACTTTCAAACCACGTGCCAGAAACAACAACCACGCAGGCCGTTCCTTCGCTCTCGCGTGCCCGTACGTGCGTGGCCGTACTTGCAAAAAAAATAAAAACTTTCAAACAACCACACAGGCCATTCATTTGCGCTCGTAAACGACGACTGGATTGGGGCATTGTGTTTATCTATAAATGCGCATAAGAAATCGAGAAATTATTTGAATACAGTAAGTCATCACTATCCGGAAGTCCGTACATTGTAACCCGTAATGGGGAACGCGCTGGATGCAAAATGCCAAGCAACATGTCCTGTCATTGGTTTGGTAAATAAATGGCCATAACTTGGGAATCACTTGTCCGATTAATATCAAACCTTGAAAAGGCACATACTCAGGTCCCCAGCAATATAGCTGGCAAGTTTCAATTAGATCGGACCAGTGGTTGTCGAGAAACAGCGGTCACAGACATACACACACACAGACACACACACAGACACACTTCTGTGTGTGTGTGTCTTCTGTCTTCTGTCTTCTGGTCCTATTTGGAGTCTAACCCAAAATGCTAACCTTATCCCACAGAGGTGTGTGTCCTGCCTTGAGCCCAGAGAAACTTCTACTTTTGTATTTTCAATTAATTTTCTGAAATTTGTCGAATTTGTTTTTTACTTGGAAGTTGTGGGTTACGATGTGTAAATATAGGTGGAAAAAGTCTGATTTAATGCAAATTAATTCCAGGCTACAAGGCAACAAAAGGTGAAAAATTTGAACTTTCTCGGCGGCAATTTTGGATTGAATAAGATAAACGAAACCTGGAGTTCACATTGAAGATACAGGAAATCAACATATTGATTCATATATTGAGGGTTTGGGATCAAGATTTTGAAGCAAACACAGAATTGAAGCATTCCGCCTTCTCATGAGTGGAGTCGGCTTGGTGCTGCCATTTGAAGAGAGGGAAGTAATGGAAGGGAAGCATTCACCAAAGACAGACTTGAGAAGGTGCCACCAGGTTTTAGAGGAGGGAGACAAGTTTGAAAGTTCAGTCTTGAGGTTGGACAGATGTTTTTGTTTTTTTTCTGGCAAATATTGGCAGTTCAAGTTAATAATACAAAAAGATCTTGATGTTTTCTGAGCTTGCATTACGCATGAATGTTCGCTCACACTTTAAACTATCTTTCCCCAGGGGAAAAAAATGTGCTCCAATTGGCCGTTTCCTATTTACAACCTGACTTGCAGGCATTTGCTTACAATTCAGTATTCCTGTTGAAGATTGATTGGGTATATAATATAATTTCTCTTTAAAAAAAACATTTGTTTACAGTACCTCTCTGAAAGATCTTTTGTTAATAGTTTATTTGATACATTTTTCTCTTGTAGATGTAAAACAAGCTCTGATACAGTGGCAAGATCGAATGGACGTTGCACACAAGCTGCTTACACTACTCAATTCGTATAGCCCACCTGAACTCCGGAACATCTGCCTCGGTAAGCCATCTTTGATTTGTCTTGCTGCTCATGACTGTGGGCCAGCAATCATGATCAGCCTGATAACTTGGTTCCTTTCTTTTGAGTGCAGTATCACCGCATGTGGAGGATCTAGAAAACCGAACTCAGGAGCTAGGACACTGTGGAAAGCAGAGAAATAGATACCAACAACAGTTTAAACCATAAAAGGAACAGAACTGAACAGAGAAACTGAAGGCTTGAATGTTATTCGGGTTGGGGAGTGTAAATGATGAATTTCTGCTTGTTTGCTTGTGTACACGTCTTTTTCTTGTGTTCACGCCAGTTTGAATGTACAGGATTCCTGATCATGTAATTTGTATTGGTTTGTACTGTATAGCATTTCTTTTTGGGGGATTCCCCGTGGCCATGTTACTTAGCAAGTTCCACAACTGTTGGGCATGTTCTCCTTGCTGTACTTTCTTCCTCTTTCATATGCACCACAAGGTTGCAGGTAGCCTCATTTGCTGGGGACGCGGATGTGCCACTGATGCAGTGCCACCTGTAGGTTGGAGTCGGAGTTTGTAATTTGTTTCGGGTGCGGACACTAACTCACTGACTCTTCACGAAGGCCATCGTCGGATCTTTATCGTCCATCCTTAATGCCAGCAGATAGAACATCCATCCAAGGGACTGAACACACATTGATGCTTCACCCTACTGTACCATTCACATTTTATTTGTATAATCTTGTTAACTCATTTTTTTCTGCAGCTTCCACAGTCGCATTTTGATTTCATGTGCCAAAATCGATCTTTTTTTCTATAGTGTCTATGGCTAACGTAAGGGTCATACAAATATCACTTGTAGGTCAAGGACTTTATAATACAACTAACAGAGAACTGCGGAAATTCCGCATATTTTAAAATATAACTTCAAGTTCCTCAACCACATCCCCCCCCCCCCACTCTCCAAACCCCAAATCGTGTGCAACACCCTCTCTCCTCCACTCCCACCTCCTCCCAACCAAGTCCTCAATCCCTCTCTCCTAATTCGATCCCCGTCTCTGCCCCCCCCCCACCTCCAACTCTCTGTCCTCCCCTCCCCCTTTTTCCCGTTCTTACCGTTCCACAAGGATACACAGGAAACTTTGGTGTGGAAGGATGCCATTCGGCCATCATTTCATTTCATTCTTTTTTTTTTTTGTTGTTAATTGTCCACGCGAAACATGGGAATTTTTCGTTCACTGGCAATTCAATTCAAAAATGTGCATCACATGATTTTCCCATTAACGTTAAACATGTGACCTGAAATAGTTACAAATGATAGTCTTAAATGACAGGAGCTCAAAGGCGAATACCCGAATGATTAAAACATTCCTGCGTTGTTCCTGTCTCCATTCGTTAAGGCCAATGTTTAGAGTAAATAAAATAAAATAAAAACACGTTTAATTCACAATCTCACGATATTCCATCATATCATGATTCTTCACTAAAAATAGCAAATAAAGTCCGCTTGAATGGTTTCAAAAAACAACAACATTGAAGCTCATTCGTCATGGAAAACAGAAATATATATATATATATATATATATATATATATATATATATATATATATATATATATATATATATATATATATATATATATATATAAATAAACGGAACTTTTCAGACAAAGACCTTTTATCATGAAATAGCTTTTATGATCCCGAGTCGAGTAGTTTAAGAGGAAATGGTCGGATAGACAGACAGAGAAACAAACAAACAGAATAAGCGTGTTATTATATTGGACTAGCAGGGATGCCCGGTGTTGCCGCTCTATTTTTTTTTTGTGGGAGCCAAAAACACTTCCCGACACCCTTTAAGGAATGTGATCGAGGATCATTTAATATTCCCTTTCACGTAGCTACAAAGGCTTGGGCACTATGGAGTGATTTATAGAAATAAATAATCGAACTTTATTTTTTATTTTTGGTACATGATAGTAAGGTTTTGTTGGTATTTTGGTATTATCATAATCTCGAGTCTTGCATCTTTATTTTGGGGCTGACAGGATGGCCTGGAAGTATGCGCATTCTCCTCCAAGCTGTCTCGCCTGGGTTTGAATCCTGACCCAGCTATAAACTGTCATCAATCAGGGTGATTCATCAATGTGTGTGCCGTGCCTCGGATGGACGTTAAACTGGGTGTCCCGTCTGCTGGCATTAGTTGGTGGATGTTAGGTATCCCACGATGTCCTTTGTGAAGACTCGCTGAGTTATCGCTGGAACCATGGGCAAATTGCTAATTCCTGCCCTCACCTTAGTTGAACGTCAGGCCTGGCCAACCGGTTCGTGAAAGATTTGGGCCAAGCTTCCCCCGGCCAACCCCACAAGAACATGGGAATAATTGTGCTCGTTAAAGAAGAAGACAGCCTGCCATCTTTTGGGTTTTCATTTAAGGCTACTATGTCTATAGTATCATTCCATTGAGGTTCTGGCTGAATTCAGGTTAGTCCAACTCCATCTCAAACTCCGGATGTTTTTCTTGGACTGTTTGTGCTGCCGTTTGCCCAGAGCTTTATTACACCACCACTCTCTGTAATTGTTGTTTTTTTTAACAGAGATTTTTCATCTGTAACTTTTAAACTTTGTTGTTTTGATGGATTTTGAACTTATTGACTTCAACCTTGTATTGCTTGTGCTGCTGTTTAAATTGTTCGAAGCAGCTGGCTTCACCACTCAAATTCACTTTATCGATAATCTGCCAATATCCCAGGATCCAGTTGAATAATTCTTTGTTGTAGCAGTTTAAACTTTGCTGTTTTGATTTTGTATGCTAATGCTGCCCAATGTTAATGTGTGTTGTCTTACAACATAGACGTTCTTAAAGAGCTGCTGCTGCTCTGTCCGAACGAATTCCTTCAGAGTGTGGTTCCCTTTCTTCATCACAACCACTTTGCCTTCCATCAGAGTAGCACAACAAGTGAGTTTTCGTTGTCACCTCAGGAGCTCGTCCAAGGTGTCTCATTAGTCTCGCCCGAAGGGGATACGAGACGAATCCAACGCCTGTGTGTGTGTGTGTGTGTGTGTGTGTGTGTGTGTGTGTGTGTGTGTGTGTGTGTGTGTGTGTGTGTGTGTGTGTGTGTGTGTGTGTGTGTGTGTGTGTGTGTGTGTGTGTGTGTGTCCGTCCACATCCATATATTTTCGCTTTTAAAATGTTTTTCTTTGCAACTGCTTGTCCGATCGATGCGAAACTTTAAACAAAGGATGGACTCCGCATGAAGAATATTTTATTGATAACTCTGATGATTATAGGTCACGTGGTATGGCAAACCATATTGGATTAAAGGAAAAAACAAGCTCAAATGAGCTAAGATCCTCGTCCTCTTAATGATGACGTCAGAAAAACGAATATTACGTCATTGTGATGTATCAGGTTTGCGATAAATTATCCATGCTAATGCCCGGCTTGATTCCCGCAAACAAAATTCAAACAGCTTGCATGGTTTCGGAGATAATGGTATCGGCGATTTCCATTTGCGGCGATCCTATGTCGTCAACTTCCCATGGTGTCTCTGGGGTGATAATGAGGATGTCATCGGTGAAGTGTTATTCCAGCCATCATTGGTTGAATCGAAAGCCTTGTACGAAAAATCTGAAACTTCATGTATCTGATCTACAACTCGATGTGAGTGAAGAATTAAATTTGACGTCATCGGTCACGTGGTCTTGCGGCCATATTGGATTGAAAATGAAAACGTTTTTTAAAAATCTCATCCAGAACCGCTTAACAGATTGATGTGAAACTTCATACATATGATTGACTAGCCAGGGGGAATATATTCTGAAATTGTTTTCATATTCACCTTCATTGACACAATTTGGCCTTAATCGACACAAAAGTGGTTGTTAAATATCCTAATAATCAATAAAGCTACGGATAATGGCAATGTATGTGACATAATGGGATGCATGGATGATACGGGTATATGGGCCATCATAGTAGCATGTTCGGTTAACGATGATGTTTTTGTTAGAATAAGCATGCAACGCGAGACTGCCCTCTTCTAGTGCCGTTCTAGTTTGAATGATTTTTGATTTATGACTGTGGCTAAAAGCCTGACTTACAGCATGCTTGTTACCAATTCTCATACAGAACTTTGATTGGTAGGAGCTGTCACCCCTACTGACCTTTCCCCTTGCTTTCCTGCATTCTACTCAGTGTCCGTCGGGCCTTACTTTCCTTGCCGAGAGAACATGAAGCTGTTGGGAAGTAAAAACACGATCCGTCCTCCACGGCCAGAATTGAACATGTGTCTGCTGCCCAGCATGGTGGAAGCAAGCAAGGTAACATTGCGGGACTTCGCAGAAAATATGATAAGCGGTGTTTCTTTCGATATGTATTTTTACAGAACGGGGAGCAAGGTAAGTAGGATAGTTCAGCTTTATCAACAAACATAGCGCAAAAACTAAAGTTCATCCCAATCATTGGGGCATGAACTTGCATGCAGTGTCTGTCTGTGTTGAGGACTCAAGTCGAGCCTGAAGAAGGCTTTGTGGATGTGTCTGCAAACTTAAATGTGGAGCGGCCTATTGTGGGTAAATTAGTTTTCTCATAACTAAGTTGTGGTTTTTTTTTTTTTATTAAGTATCGCTTTTTTAATTTGTGCATTTGTTCTTGATTGTCATCCTTGTGCAGGGTCGGGATGAGCTCTACGACAGATTGCTTCTTGAGTACCTGTTGCCGTACCACCACTTTGTCGACATGCTGTGCCGAGTCGCTCTCAGCCAGGATAAGTTTTCAGAGACTCTCGTAAAGCTCAGTGAGTTTCGGTGAAATTGTCGACATGGCACCAGAGCAGTCGAGCGGTGTTGCTTCATGATTGATTTCTGGAATTTTCCCACCTCTTCCCTCATTTGGGGTCACTTTTCGGATGCCACATAGGGAAGCAGGAATATCATGAATGCATAATAATTGTCCAAAGGAATTTCAGAAGTCGAACTTTTTTTTTTTTTTAACTTCATTTATTTATTTATTTATTTTCAGGTGTGCTGGTTGCATATGAAGCTGTTCCGCTGCACCTCACCTTGTTCCCCAAACTATGGACAGAGATTTACCATTCCCAGGTAAGTGTTATAAGTTACTACTTCCGATAGGTGAAAAGCATTTTTGTTAAATGGTGATTCCATGGTTTTTTTTGTTGTTTTTTTTTTTATACATTTAATTAAGATGTTTTGGGTGGCTTGTGCTTGTGACGGTATGCCAAGCATGACATTACTTTTCTACTCCTCATCTCTTACCTTTCCTCTCTTTGCACATCCACATATCTTTCTCCACCGTGCCCATGTAAACACATCCGTCCTCTCACCAAACACTTTCCATTGACCTTGAATCGGTCTAAGGATGACACAATGGCATTGTAAATTTGTTTTGCATGTAAAATGTGAATGGAAAGCACACGGCACCATTTAGTGTAGCAATGTTGGTTTTGTGGATTTTATAGTTTTTGATAATGGTTACAAACTAAAAAGTCTTCATTTTGAGTTTTTACACCTGGTGATAAAAAAAAAATGAAACCCACACTTGAGAATCGAAGGACTTTGTTGTTTGTTTGTTTGTTTGTTTGTTTATATCCAGCCCACGAAGCCTTGCATTGACCTGCTCTGTGAGGAGCCTGTGTTTGCCGAGTTCATTGAATGCATCCTTATGGATGAGCGGTCTTCCCTCAACTGCCCTGCTATTTACAACTTCCTCGTCTGCTTCCTGTCCAAGGTCTCTGTTCGGTATAGATGGAGGTCCACGTTAGTCATGAAGAGCTGCTCTTGCACTCAAGTTATATTATTTTGTAACTTGGGAGATCTGCGACAACAAATGCAAGGGAAAAGTTCAGTAAGCTTGGTTGTGCAAAACTTAAATTTCCTTTACCGTGTGTTGGTTGACAAAGAGGACACAGACAGTGGACCTCAAAAAGGTCTTCTTTCCCTGCTGGTAATTATTGCAAGCCCATTTCCTTGGCTGCTGTTTTCCTGGATAGTAGATAGGTACAGTGCCTATCTCTTTCTTCCATTCATGAAGGTCACTAGTTGTATGAGGCATTTGACCATGCCTATAGCAACAACCCTTTAGGATAGGTAATGAGGAGAAAGGCAATACTTCCAGATAACTGTAGTTTACTATTTATGGAAGCTTCATCGTTTTCCACCACCCCATTAACAAGAGAATTCCAGGTCTTCAGGACGTCGTCGTGCCCCTTCTCGGTGAAAGATTTTTAGCCTAGTGTGCTGAAACTATCGAAGTACTGTATAAGCCATGTTCTCGAATACCTTTATAGAAATTATGACCACGTCTTACACGGATAAACCCAGCTGATGTAGCAAGAGCACATACTGCGTCAAGTGAGCATCAACGTCGAAAACTTGGGCTGAGTTTAAGTCTCATTCGCCTCGCAGACGCACTCTGTGATACTTGGAGCGTCATAATTTGTCACTTTCCAGGTGTAAGCATGACTTGCACATCCAAAACCACCAGATCATCCAATTTACATGCAACAATTTCTGGCTTTTGGATCCTGGCCGAAGTCAGAATCCTAAGATATTTGGAGATCCAGTACCCGCATTATTTGAGACGCTGACACATGAAGTACAAAATGTCATAATGTGGACAAACCCAGGCAGCACAGGACCAAAAACACATGTTTTGTATGCCTGACAACCCGCATGGCACAGGGCCTCAGCCTGTGTCCAACCTCGAGCTGACATGGTACCAGTGTGGAGAAGATTTATTTGCGCCTTCATCAAATCAATTTAAGCATGCTCAGATTGCATCCTAATTCTGAATCCAGGAGTGGGGCTAAAGTATTACTACAGTCCATTTCAAGCCTCACCAAACTGCAGATTCCCTTCAGAAGAATACAACAGCAACACCCGTGGAAGATGCCAGGATGATATCGGCAAAGGTGAGTGCCAGGAAGGTCTCTCCTCACAACCATTCCCTAATGCCATGAGGCTTTGCAGTTTGAGTCTTCATAATCGCCTCATCCAAATTATCATTAAACAATGTGCCGGACATTGGGTCACCCTGATTACCACGTATGCCCAGATTTCATGCCAAACCTCAGCTGCGAAGTAGAGCACATGTCCCTCGTACGATTGTTGAAGATAGTTTAAAATAGGGCCCGGGGTGCCCATCTTCTTTTCGCATGAAAGATAGCGATTCATTTTGCTGAGTCGAATGCCTTCATAACTTCCAGCAATGCGAGGCAGACAAATGTGAGATTCTTCACCGCATCGTTCAATTCTGCTTTCATATTCAATACATTCTCCACACACACATACCCGAAATCTAAACCCGCATTTCACCAGATGTAACACTGAACAACAAAAATTTTTTACTGGAGATGTGTAAAGTGATTTAGACTAATTTGGGTACGCTGATTTCAAAAATCACAACCGTTTTGCTGTATCACGTCAGGATTTTCAGTAACAGAAATATTCCCATTGCCTAGAAGTCAGGATTTCAATGAAATTTACAAAAATTCATTTATTCATTTATTTCATCATGAATGCTTCAAAATTATAGAAATTACAGAAAAACTCCACTAGAATGTAATTAAAAATGATTTAGGCATTTGGCTTTGCGTTTGTGCTGCTCTATGTCAGTTTCACGATGCAGGAACCAGCAGAAATCGCCCATCATGTTCGGGTTGTGCCGCCCTTGGTAACGCGTCTCCATGAGTGAAATCTCTTGGTGGAATCGCTCGCCGTGCTCGTCCGAGACTGCTCCCAAGTTGTCAGGGAAGAAGTTCAGGTGCTGGTGTAGGAAATGGATTTTCAGGGACATCCTGGAGCCAAGTTTCCTGAAGGACTCCAGCAGCTGCTGCACTATTTCTTCATAGTTGTCCGCGCGCTCGTTCCCCAAGAAGTTGTCCGTCACAGCTTTGAAGCTCCTCCACGCTGCCAGCTCTTTGGGGTTTAGAGTTGTCGGAAAAGTTTCGTCCTTCATAATCTGTCGGATTTGCGGTCCAACAAAGACACCAGCCTTGATCTTGGCCTCCGACAAGGTGTTGCCAAACTTTTCCTTGAGGTATATAAAAACCCACGCCCATTCAGATCCATTGCCCGTACAAAACTTTTCATCAAGCCGAGCTTTATGTGGAGTGGTGGAAGGAAAACCTTGGCTGGGTCGACATGGGCGACATGCTTCACGTTGTGTCGACCAGGTACATGCTCTTTTCGCTCTTCCCAATCTTTCTTCGTCCAGTGATTCTTGTCGTCTCTGCTATCCCAGAGACAAAGGAAGCACATGTATTTCGTGTAGCCTGACTGCAGCCCTAACAACAGCGCCACCACTTTCAAGTCTCCGCAGATGTGCCAGTTGAAGTCATTGTACTTGATGGAATCAAGCAGCTGCCGCATAGTCTCATAGGTCTCTGTCATGCCGAACGCGTGAGCCAGTGGGACTGATGGTTTCTCGTTGCCATTGTGGAGCAAAACAGCCTTCAAGCTGTTCTTCCCCGAGTCGATGAAGAGGCGCCAGTCTGCAGGATCGTGATCACACCCAAGTTCTTTCAACAGACCGTTGATGTCACTGCAGAATGTCATCGTGTCTTCCATCTCAAAGAACTCAGCCATGTCTCTGTGACGTGCTCTGAACAAGGATATCTTGGTGTTAGGTTCAAGTAGATTCCACTGCTGCAGCCTTGATCCAAGCAGCTCTGCCTTCGCCTTTGACAGCGAGAGATCTCTTACAAGATCATTTAAGTCTCCCTGGTTCAGAAGGTGTGATTCTTGAGTGTCGGGTTCAAAAGGTTCATCATCACCATCCTCTTCACCACTGCTTACAGCTATGTTCTGATCAGCTGGAGGTGTTGGAACGGGGTTCTCGTCATCATGAGGCACAGGTTTACGAGCAGAGACGCAGTCAGCGTACTTGATGTGACCTTTATTCTTCTTGTTGAAGCCGGCGATGCTTGTGCAGCAGAAATAACAATCATCATGATGATTCTGCGGCTCACGCCATATCATGGGCACCGCAAATGGCATGCTCGCGCGCTTGCCCACCAACCACTGAGTCAAGGTTGTGTGACAGCTTGTGCAGCAGATGTGTGGTGCCCAGCTCTGTTCTTGGTCCCCCACCTTACACCCAAAGTAGTGAAAGTAGGCGGCCTTCATTTTCACTGCTGTAGATATACTTCGCTGTTGATCTTTTTTGGTATACCGACCACAGACATAACAGAAGTTGTCAGGATGATTGGTACAGGAACGCCTACTCATCTTTATCTGAAAGAAAGAAATATAACACAAGTTAACAACAATTGTACGAAATAGACATGTTAAAGACATATGTAAATTTCATTGAAATCCTGACTTCTAGGCAATGGGAATACTTCTGTTCCTGAAAATCCTGACGTGATACATCAAAACGGTTATGATTTTTGAAATCAGCGTACCCAAATTAGTCTTAATCACTTTACACATCTCCAGTAAAAAAAAATTTTTGAAATTTGTTGTTCAGTGTAATCTTTCGGCATCGACGCAACGAGGACTTCACTGGTGGTGAATGGACTAAGGGTCTGACGCATTCACCGGCTTTGCCGCCTTCGGGGTAAGTACCACACGACACCATACTCCACCGGTAACCAGAGGTTTGGAATTGTGCAGAGGCAGCTTCCTGATATCAAGTAGGCAAGATGGTGGTGTGTGCCATCATGCCGTGTTGCACTCGGACACATCTTGGCTTACTTATTCCACTTTTAACGGGTGCACCATCTGCGAATGGGTCGGCCGATCCTCAAAAGTGCAGGCATGGGAGCTTGCCGGCAAATATCCACTCCCAATTTTTAGGTCATCTCTGCCGAGACGACCTAATAAAGCCGGACCAAATGTCCGTCCGTCCGTAAACAATTTTTCTTTCCGATCTTGATGAAACTTAGTATGTGGGTAGAGGTCGATGAGTGTTGCACAACGATACAACTTTTGTCCGGGTTCAAGGTCAGGGTCAAGGTCACGAAGTCACGTAAGTTATAAAAAATCGCCATTTTCAAAACCTATCTAGTCTGCCATTTTACAAGATATTCGGCAACTGTTTATTGATTATGATAGAAAAAATATTATCTTGTATCTAACCGGACAGATTTTTGAATTTCCGTCCCGTTTGGCCGCCACGTAACCTGGAAGATGGTCAAAAACACCTCCCGGTGCAAAGAAAACTTTTACTTCCGATCTTGATTACATTTGGTATGTGGGTAGAGGTCTACGAGTGATACCCAACGACATATTTTTCCCCGGATTCGAGGTCAGGGTCAAGGTCACGAGGTCACGAAAGTTGTGAAAGTCGCCATTTTCAAAACCTATCTAGTCTGTCATTTTACAAGATATCTGGCAACAGTTCATCGATTATGATAGTAAAAAAAAACATTATAGAGATGACCGTCACCCCCACACGGGGGTAATTTTTTTTTTAAACATCTCTTGTGGACCCAGAGGACCACACTTCTGATCCCATGCCCCAGGCGTGCAAACATCAGCCCAATGCCTCGGGTTACATCAGTGCAATGCCGTCATCTCTTTGTACTAAATGCAACACTTAATCCTGTTGGACTTATTTTATGTACTTTCTCATGGTCAGTGGACGTGCTGCAAAAACATTTGCTTTTGAGATAACCTCCGTTGCTTTGCATAATGTTCTCGAGTCTAAAACCGTCACAGAAATTGAAGTTTCCCAGTATGATTCTGTCGAACAGAGAATCCATGATATATTCTCACCCCATCCAAGGAAGTCGGCTTACTTTTACTTTTGTTTTTTTTCGATACAAAATCGAGGCTCATGGAAGAATATGGTGTAATATCCACAATTTGATATTTAGGCGAGGCTAAAAACTTGGTAATGAGGCAATTATACAAACAGTGCGACAATAATATGGTAACATTTATTTATTTATTTAAGGTTCTTTCACAATTCAAATAACATTTTCTGAGGGTCGTACGACCTCAGAAATCTCCCAAAGGGAGGGCCCACTGGCAACTGAATACGATGCACAAACTGAACATCTCACTCCATTCGTCTTCTTGTTTCAGATCCAGAATCAGATTCTTTCAGGTTCCAACTGCCCCAATCTCCTCTCGAACCTGGTCAGCACACTCGTGAGTGAGCACGGCAGTCTGCAGCCTGAAGTGTTTGCCCAGCGTGGTGACGCAGCTTGCCTTGCTGCTCGCATCAATGGGGTATGTCCTAAATCCGTTGCATCCCCAATCCTTCACTGTCTGTATTCTTGATCTATGTTCTTATCAGCATCTTGTGATTTGCTTATACTTGACGGGACTATCCTATTTCAGGACAGTGCATTGCTGGATTAAGGCCTCCCTGAATGTGGCCCATTATTTTTGTTTTCTCCGTAATTTGGGACAAATGTACTTCACGGAATTTTTCCAACTTCATCTCGATCCATCAAATCTTCACCATTCCTCTGCTTTTAGGGCTGAAATCCAGATCCATCTCTAGTTTGCCAGTTACATTCTCGTTATGCATCCACCGGTTGGCCGTTGTTTTGTGTTTTTTTGCTACCTGACTGGTCTAGTTCCATTTTCGTTTTTATCCCCACACTTTTTGAAAAAAACTGGGGGGGAGGGGATATTGTAATCAGCTCGGTCTGTCTGTCTGTCAGCATGACTGACGGACGGACGATCTCCTCCTAAACGGTTGGGCAGAAATTCACCAAACTTGGTAGTTATGATCACCACATGGGGAGAAGGTGAAAGAGCAGCGCCATTTTTGGCCCTGCCCCCCTGGAGTGGGGGCCGAAAGGTCATATTGCAAAAAAATGCAATTACAAGCACATTTTGAAGCTGCTGGCTTCTGCTTTAGTGTCTCATCGTTATTCCGAGATGATCCTTTTCCACAGCTCTTCGCACGGTGATAAATTTTTGCTCCACCTTCTCTGTAAGAAACCACATTTCACCACAATCACATCATTGTTGGGATGACACATTGTTTATAAACGTTTTCTTCAGATACTGGTTTGTTCTTCTTGTTATTATTATTATTATTATTATTATTTTTAGTCTCTCAATGCTGCTCATCTTGCTCTGCTCTGTCTCTTGACCACTTCAAAGTGACCGTATCAATTTTTATCCATTTCCTTGAGTAAGGGTTTCTTCAATTTTGCATTACCAATTTGAATTTGTCGTATAGCTGTTCAACAGTCTTCTTTTACCACCACCACTGAAGGTTGTCGGAGGTAATGTCTTCACCCCTGTCCGTCTTTTTTGGATGTCTGTCTGTCTGAGCAGAATATCTCAAAAAGTGGTGGACGGATTCGCACGAAAGTTGGTGGACAGGTTGGGTGTGTCACAAGGATGAATTGATTCGACTCTTAGTGAAGATCTGGATCCGGATCAGAGAATTTTTTTAATTTCTTCGTGATTTTTCACCATTGAGAGATGGGGCCAAAAACGATATATCGCATGTTTCAAAAAATTGTGGACGAGTTGCGACAGAACTTGGTGCACAAGTTGGGTCAGTGACAAGAGCAAGCCAATTTGATTTTGGTTCAGGTCCCGATGCAGATCCAGCCCATCAGTGGCCTACAAAACGTAAACTGTTCAGCCAGGTGAAGGTTATGCGCTCGACCGAATGCCGTTCTAGTTCTTCGTCATGTGGAAGCAATTATTTTTCTGCTGATCTTCTGCATATCCAAATTGATCTCTTCCATCATGATTTTCCTTTGTTCATTGATGTTTGAAATCAAAACTGTTTGCTCATCGTAGATTGTTTCTTCATTCTCTAGCTGTTGGAACACTCCTCCCAGTGAGGCGGCGGATGATTTGGGGGCATTTTTGTGCCTTGCCCAACGCATACCCTCATATTTCCTTTCATACCCATACGCATACCCTTTCGACCCCTTTCATTGTGCCATACGCATACCCTTTCGACCCCTCATATTGCTGCTAACTTCGCGTACCGCATTAATATATCTTGAGTTGATATTTAGGCGAGGTAAAGCATGGATACGCGAGGAACTTTGACCCTGAAGGAAGTCATGCCTGTGCCATATCGATTCCACATTAAAATGCGTTTGTGTATCCACTGTTTAAGGCTTTTTCAGAATCAGTAAATGCTCGGCACAAGGTCAGTTTGTATCCTCGTGATTTATTTATCCCTCCCCCCCAACTCCCCCCAGAATCTGGCTTATTGGTTGAAGGTGATCTGTTATTGATTTTTCACTTCTAAAACCTTACCTTGTCCCATGGTCAGTTGATTATCCAGTTCAATCAGGAGGCAGTTATTGTCTACTTTTGTTAACAGTCTTTTAATGCCTCCGTTGGCGAAGTCGTCGGAGGAATTGTGTTTTCGGGTTTTCCGTCCGTACGTCCGTCCATGCAGATTTTCTCTGTTTTCTCTGCAACCGCTTATCCGATTGACACAAAATTTTCACCAACATTTGATTGAGAAAATTAACCACTGATTGAAACCAACTCGACTCTTTGTGAAGACTAGTCGACAATTTATTGTTCTCGAGTTTTAACACAGCGAAGTGCTCGAGACTCATGGTGCAACTTGAGTTTTAGATGGGTCAATATACCATCAGACCCTCAACAAATTCTAACAAAAGGTTTTTAAGTGTTTTTCTTACCTACTGGGTGTTTTAAACGACAGGAAAAAAAAAAGTCTACCAAAATCTGACCACCGGAAGTGGGTTAAAACTGGGTCAGTTCCAAGATGGCCTCCGCTGACCCTGAAAATCAGGAAGGCGGCTTTAACTTCCTTATTATTAGGTGTAGAACAATAATTTTGGTATCTAACGTAAGGTTTTAAAGGTCAAGCAATTCATTGGTGCCAATGGATTTATGACTTGGTCCATCGAATCCGTAAATCCAAGATGGCGGCCAACAATCGTGAATGAAGGCACCTACCAGTAACTCCCATATTATTTTACCTGTAAATCAGTTTTACAATCCTCTCCAATCAGCGTGGTGGAATGTGCACATGCAGCGTTAACTGCAGCTTTAGCGACGTCCACATCAGCGACCCCTTCTGCCTGAATGACCGTACAACCCACCCTCCTCAGTTCATCACTTATTAAGCTGATTACTTGTTGCTTGTTACTTCCCCTTGAAAGGAATTCTTCCTGCTTCCCTTCAAATTCGGTTTCACTGGTGAAATTCGCAACCGGATAATTGATGGGGTTTTTTTTTTCCTGTCTCTGGTGTGCGTTATCCTTTATTGAGGGACCTGCCCTATACCCGTCAAACACAACAGTTGCTGCCCCATAGTGCTTACTTGTAAAGTCAGCATATGCCTTGGCTAATTTACCATCGGTATCTCCCTCCTCCATTTCAGCTTGCGTAGTAAGGAGCCTCCGTGAAGCACATCTATTTCAGTATTCGGAAGAGCATCTGATGTCGCTTCACTTGATGGTATCTTGTTACAATGGTCATCGATGGCTTGGGCTAGTTGAGGCTTGTCAGCCTTTCTCAAGATTTTTGTGTCTTCAAAAAGCGGTGACTGATATGGACTCAACTCGTATCTCATCACCTCCTCTGGAGACCGATGTCTTGTCCTGGACGCTACAAGGAATCGCTGGAACAGTAGGCCAGGATCAATGATTCTGTCAGGAGCAACCTTGACAGCAGATGAATTTCCCAGGGTCTTGGCTTTGTCTTTCCTCTTGAAAGAGAAGGAAAATACAGGTTGTCCGATCATTCTGTCGATGGTGTTCCTTCCAATGGATTTGTATTCACGCACATTGACGTCTTCTTTCGCCACCATACCACTCATGATATTTCTCAATTAGTGGTCAGAGGAGAAAGGTGAACATGAAATCAGCTTTGTGCTTTTCTTTGAAAGGCCTGGAGCGTCTCTTTCAATTCTGGCATCAGTTGAATCCTTGTGTTGTTCATTTGTGGTGTATGTGACATCATTAAGCCTGGTGTTGGCTTGGTGGTTAGGGTGGCCGGCTTGGGATCCTGGAGTCCTGAGTTTGAGCCCCGTTCGCTGCTGAATTAACACCAAGTGCGGTTGACTCAGCCTGTCATCCTCCTGAGGTCGGTGAAATGAGTACCAGTGCACTGGTAGAGGAGCACAGCATCAGTGGCACAGCCGTGCTCCAGGAAATGGTCTGAATGGCAACCCGTCCAAGATTGTGCCAAATAGCCAAGGAAAACCTGCTTTGGCAGTTCCAATGCTCTGTTCAAGAGTATGGGTCCAAGAATAATGTGAGATCATTGAACTCCTGCATGGCACTGTTGACCTCAGACATTATGACAGAAATAAAAACATTCAATATTCAAGAAAATAATGCGGAAAGAAGGTCAAAACAAGTAATATATAACAAAGAAAACAATGAAGCAAAAACCACTGTCCCATATCAAATCGTTTGGGAGTGTTGGCCGCCATATTGGCCACCATCTTGGATTTACAGATTTGATGGACCAAGTCATAAATCCATTGGCATCAATGAATTCCTTGACCCTGAAAACCTGAGGTTACATACCAAAAAATTGTTCTCCACCAAATAATAAGGAAGTTACAGCTGCCGCCTTGATTTTCAGGGTCAGCGGTGGCCATCTTGGAACTGACCCAGTTTTAACCCACTTCCGGTGGTCAGATTTTGGTAGACTTTTTAAAGTCTTTTAAAACACCCAGTCGGTAAGAAAAACGCTGAAAAACCTTTTGTTGGAATTTGTTGAGGGTTCGGGTGTTTGTTTTTTTTTCACAAATTGTCCCGCCTATTTGGGACACGTTGTACACCAGCGTACTCATATGCACTTCCGATTTATGTGCCGCAGGACCTGCGTGCTCTTTGCCTACTCCTCTCGGTGCAGACTCCACACGTTTTGGATCCTGCACTTCCTCTCGCTTTGCACGATCTACTGTCCCGGTGCCGTGCTTGGCAACAACAACAACAACAACAACAACAACAACAACAACAACAGCAGCATGCCTTTAATGAACTCGAGAATAAAGAAAAAACCCAAGGCGACAAAGGTATGGTTGTGTGTGTGTGTGTTACTTACTTACACTAGCAGAGTACCTGCCCTACAGGCGATTTTGTTCCAAGCATGCAACATGTTCATCTGACGCATACCTTTCTTTGGGCGATGGAGAGGCAGCTGGCAGCTTTGTGTCGGTAAAAAAAAAAATACCCCGGGTTACGTGCATGAAGCAAAAAGAGAAACATACCCGCTGCGTACAATTCAAAACAGCTCACTGTCCTGGAAAATGTGGGATCAGGAATACTGTAGTGTAAATGGTGGTGACTTTTAATACCCTCTCCCACCTGGAGGCGGTGCTACACGATACACATTTACACAGAGAACTTGCATCCCCCCCCCCCAAGAGCACCCCTCCACACAAATTGGAACTGTAGGAGGAGAAGCGCAACAAGCAAAATCACAAACGTGGGTCCATGAATTATAGTAAGGATGCAGCTTCATTGTCATATTGGTACCCCTCTCATCCTAACAGCACTCGGTGGGCAAATGAACAGAGTAAGCGGGAATTAAACTAAGGGTTTCAACGTCCTGAGGGACATACTCAAAAGGAGTAAGAGATACTGAGCAGAAGATGATGGAACAAGAGGACATACGAGTGTGGAAGTGGTGGAGGAGGCGGAAATGCTGAGACGTGGACGTGGATGTGGAGATGTTCAGAGGTAGAAATGGTCGTAAAGTATATCTTGCTGTGGTGGGTGGACAACGAGGAGTTGATGGTGAGATGAGGAGGTGGTTATAACAAACGAGGAGAAGCTGCAATTGTTCGTGGAAGAGAAGGATCTACTGGGAAAAGGGGAGGGAGGGGGTGTAGATATAGGTGAGGATATGCAGATGATCCTGCTTTGATTTTGGATTCATAGCATTTTCAAAAAATATAAACAAATGATTGCAATTGTTATTACTCTAATGGCTCATCACTTCATACCTTGACGTGTGTGTGTGTGTGTGTGTGTGTGTGTGTGTGTGTGTGTGTGTGTGTGTGTGTGTGTGTGTGTGTGTGTGTGTGTGTGTGTGTGTGTGTGTGTGTGTGTGTGTGTGTGTGTGTGTGTGTGTGTGTGTGTGTGTGTGTGTGTGTGTGTGTGCATGAAAGTTTTTTTTGTATACATTGTTGTGGCTCTTGAATGGAGAGTGCTTCGGATAAAGGAATTGGAACAAGGCATGTGGCATCACTGCAGAGACAGATTTGGCACGCCCACTAGCTGCGGCCTTCGCAAGTGGGCCAGACACTCACAGGGACACAAATTTGACAATGCACAATGACAAGGTACAGTTAAACATGGAAAATTTGACAAAAACACAACCAACAACACAGTGATAAAACAATAATCGAAAGACATGACAGATTGGTCCAGAAAACTGAGCTTTGATTGAGTGGAATGAGCCACTGCACGGGCCAACATCCATCACACTCGCTCTTGGAACGGGAAGTGATGTGCTCCACATCGTAGCCATGATATCTGTTGACGTTTTCTCCAATCACTTTTATCTTATCTTCATTGTTGCACATGACCCATGATTTGAGCATGACACTGCAGATATGGTGCTCATGATTGGTCCATGATCTTTTCTTGTGCCCAAGTTTTTTGTTTTCTTCCCGTTTACTTGCTTTTCAGTTTTTTGCTGTTTCTTCCCACCCCGCTCCTCACTTTCACAGCTCTCGGCTCAGATGAGGAAGGAATCCCACCGAAGCGCCGCCGCCTCAGCCAAGACCGTGACAGCAACACCTCAGAAGAAGCTGAAGGAACCAACACATTAGCATCCCCTGTACTGCCCAGTGGAGCTGAGACTGAGGAGAGCCGGGAGTCCGTTTTCATAGACCCAGGAACTGAGCAGGATCCTGCCGGTCGCCCCCAGCCAGCTGATGTTGCATCAAACGATCCACTAATTGAAATAAGTACAAATACCAGCTCAGCCACACTGCAAGTCCAGAAGAATAACACTGAACTATCCTTGTTGCAGGTGGAAGAAGCACAAGAAGATGTTGCTGGTGTCAGGATAGGAAGAGAAGGAAACTTGACCGTATCCAAAGCCCTAGGGCAGGAAGAAAGTGTTGAACTAATCGTGCCAGTCAATGCAGACAACACAGAGGGGGGAAATCGATCTGAGATGGACAGCGAGCAATGCACAACACCCATTCCGACCTCTGCCGATTCTGCTCGGGACTTGAAGGAACACAGGCTGGAGGATGAGCAGGCTGAAAACAGAACGGTTCACGCGCAGGCTTGTCAGAGCCCTTCCCAACAACCTGACCCCCTGGAAGTTCTTTGCCGGACTATTGAAGCGGCCATTGCAATTGTGTCCAAACTCGCAATGAAAACGACGAGCACCTCCTGACCCCTGCCAGGCCAGCACTGCATTGTAGCCATTGTCCTTATTAGTGAGGTCATTGTCATTTCGTTATTTTTATTAACACATATCTTGGCTGTTGACATCACTCTGAAGTCACGTTGCCATTTCTTTGCATTTATGAAACGTGAGGGCCGATGGCGCCCCCCTTCGATCAGTGTTCAGTCCCTCCCCTCCCCTCCCCCGATGGCCGGTAACATGACACGGCTCTAAGTTGAACTTTCAAGCTCGCCAAATTTAATTTGAGTCGAAGTGAAATTGCCAACGGTTGTAGGATTGCTTTTTTAGAGTTTTTACTTGATTGTTTCAGGTCGGCGCTTTGTGGATGCTGTTGTTTTGCAGGTTGGTTGTATCGTCAACATCCTTTCATTCTGTCGGCAATTTACCCTGTTGTAATCTTTTGTACATATAACAGCTGCAGGTAAAGTGATTCTGTTAAGAATCTTTTTTTTAATCTTACATGTGGTGTTTGATAAAGTTTCCTCAGTTGGAAATAAAAGCCTCTTTAAAATAGCGTTTCATAAGCAATTTTATTTTGTGTCCTGAGCACAACACTCCATCACTGAAATGATTTGCAACATTTGATGATACTGTTGTGGGCCGGGTATCGGCAGCGAGCACGGCCGCTAGACGGAGCAGTAGAGTCGGCTCCACCGAACACCTGGAATCTAGATCGTACCTTTCCGTTAACTCCGAATGTACGGGTCCCTTACAGGACCGTGAATCGTCAATAAGTCAACCGCGTGGGACAGGGTTATTTTCCAAACTTCAAAATACCTAGATGCCCACGTGGCGAGCTACCGAGGAATTCACACCCTCGACGGAGCTCGAACGGGATGAGCCGTTAGCGTGCTCGACCCGTGCGTAACCCGAGTGGATGGTTACCGAGGTCCCCTCGGTCCAAATGCACAACTACGGCAGCAACGGCCTTTTTAATCACCCAACATGCACCGTGCTAAACCAATGAAGGAAAGGACAGAAACGAGCTGGAACATTCAACAATAGGAATATTTATTTTCAATAGTGTGGGAGGGGAACACAGAAGAGCAGTTATCCGACTATAAGAAATGAAATGCAAATAATGTACAAGGAAAGCACTTAACAATTCTGCTTATAGACAGGGCCCCACAGACACACACACACACACACACACACACACACACACACACACACACACACACACACACACACACACACATACCCAGAAAGAGAGATGGACCTCGAGGTCCTTATTATTCCTTCAGCTCGGAGGGAAGTCGAGCTGAGGGACGAGAACGTGGCTGGCTACCTGGCCGCGTTCGCGCGGATCGACGTTGCACCTTCCCGGAGCACCAGTCGGCAAAGAACGGACCAGGGCAGCCAAACCCAGAGGAGGCGAGACGACGTGATCTCCCATGATGAGATGGTCGACCTATTGTCGTTGTGCGCCAGACGAGACGCCTCGGATGCGCGCGGTGCAGTCAAAATGCTGACTGGACCGAAACGCGCTCGAGCAGACCGGGACGCAATTATTCCTCCTTTATTTTTCTTTTCTCGTCCTTCTCGGGCGCGGTCCGCTCATCCGTGGCCTGCTCTCATTGGGCGGACCGCGTGTCGCGGCTCCGCCTTCTTGCAAAGGACCGCCCCGGCTCTGATCTGCTCATCGCCCATTGGCCGCAAAATGACGCATAGCCTTATTTGGCGCCAGGCCAGAACGAAACGCTTCGTGAGCGCGGACAATGCCATGAGCAGAGGGTTGTTGGCGTTGTTGATGTAAAAATCCAAGCTATAAAATAATCCGTAGCACACACATGTAATTCCCATTTGACAGAGGGGAAAGGGAGCTATCTATCCACATTTACTTATCGAAATAACTGAGCTATGGGGACCTGAATGTTGAATGCAGTAAGCTTCCAGATTCATAACAATACATCATCACTGAAGTACCTTTGTGTTCTTTATTCCTGGTTGATGTTTCCTTCCTTGAACCAGCTATAGAAGGCAACTACTTACCTGGCACAGAATCCACTCCTAACAACAGTGTTGTAGTCATCTGGTTGCCCGGATTGAATCTGGCGAGTCGCTTGAATGTGATCATCTATCGGCATTAGTCGGTGGACGTTAAACATCCCACGATGTACTTCGTTAAGACTTGGCAAGCTATCACCGGCACCATGAGGAAATTACGAATTCCTGTCCTAACTACTGTGCTTAGTCGAGTATCCGGCCTGGCCAGCTGGTTCTTGAAAGACAGGCCAAAACACTTCCCCCGACAGACCTCTCACAAGAACGTGGCAATAATAATTGTAGCTGTTGAAGAAGTTAGATTTATTTCCCCACTTTTTCATGTGGAGTCAAGACTCGTGGAAGAATTAGGACACCGATTAGATCAGGAAGTAACAGGATGAAAAAGAACAGTACAAGATAGAGAGAGACTTGAGAAAACAAAAGGTGTGGGGAGGAATGGGAGGGGGCAGGAAAGAATGCAGGGGGTGGATGGGGTGGACACAGAAGAAAACTCTTAGGACGATGAAGGTGTTGTAGGTGGATCGGAGTTCAGGTGTACCAACGAAGGACTTTGGACGACAGAGAATGCCCAGTCAGCGGTTGGCTTTGGAGGTCAACTTTGAAATCTGGTTTACCCAAGAAATATCGTGGCTGATAGTGAGACCCAAGAGTTTGAATAATTGAACTTTACCCAAGGAGATTGATGGCTTTAATCAGAATTTTGGGTAAGGATGGTTTGACAAGCCTACTCTATGTAAAAAAGGGTGCTGAATCCAAAAAAAAGCAGTCTTATTGACCCCACTCAAGACAAAAATGACCATTTTAACCCCTTTTTGACCAAATATGACCATATTTGGTCAAATTATGTTGGGTGGGTGAGTTTAATCAGAATTTTAGGTAAGGCTGATTTGACAAGCCTACTTTATGTATAAAAGGGTGCTGATTCCAAATAAAACCGTCTTATTGACCTCAAGCAAGACAAAATGACAATTTTAACCCTTTTTGGCCAAATATTCCCTTATTCCATCAAATAGTGGGTTTAATCATAACTTTAGGTAAAGATGATTTGACAAGCCTATTTTAGGTAAAAGAGGGTGCTGATTACCAAAAAAGCAGTCTTATTGACCCTATGTGAGACAAAATAACTATTTTGGGCCAAATATGAATAGGCCCCAGTGTTGAATATTGTTCTGGGAAATATCAATATTTCAAATATTGATATTTGCAAGCTTTCCATTTACCCTTTCAATTTACCACATTCAATTAGTCATTTCCATTATCATCATCATCACTGTCTTCTTCATCTTCTGAATCATCATCAGTAATACAATCATTGTCATCATCATCCTCATCTCCATCTGTGACATCTTCTGGTTCCATGGTTTTAGAAAGAATAGTTGGCATCTGACTGCCAGTAAACCAGAGTGGTACAAAATCTCCGTTGACCTCTTTCCAGCCGTGATCTGTGGGTTGAATGTTCTCTAGTGAATCTCTTAGATGTGCGTGCTTCCAGAGATATGCCACGTAATTGCACCGTGCCAATTTTTGCAGGGTGGGAGCATGCCTGCATCAAGTCCCTTTATTTTCTCCAATGGACTGTCTGGATCTGTCGGTTTGTATTTCTGTAGGAAGATTTTCGACCTGGCGTCATTCACGGATGATAATGCTCCCTGACCATAGAGTGAACACACATATCTTTCTACAAGGCTGTCGTCATCATCAAAGGCGGTTGTCTCTCCGAGCATGCTGATGCCTTCGAGATGGAGAGCACTCTTCTGAGCTTTCTTCAATGGGTTCACCTTCCCCTTCCTGAAGAAGGGCGACGTGTAGTCGCATCCTGTCAGAGCATGATAACCTGGTAGTGCCTTGCAAACAACTGGGCCGAGGTGGTTTGTTAGCGCAGTAATATGGACATACCTTCTAGTGTTATCACTCGAATGTCCAAGGTCCATCCACACATTGGCCTTGAGTTGTCTTGAATGATACAGGAGAATGACCATGATATCAGTGTCTGTTGCACGGACAACAACATTCTGTCCTGGTTCTGTTCCATTAGTCGTTTTGTAGATATCATCCTCAGCTGATGATTCAATATACCGCTCCACTCTCTCACTGGCGTCATCTTTTGAGCCGGTGTACAGAATCCTATAGAACTCTGATATTTCAGTAGGTATATTTGTAGACTGACCATCATGGATTGCCTCTACTGTGATTGGATTTGGGAGTTTATGTTCTCGGAGATTCTGGATCTTCCCCTGAGGAACAAAGCCACATTCTTTATTTCATTGTCCATAGCATCCTTTGTGATAGAGAGATAGGTCCCTTGTTTTTTTTACTTTCTTGATCAACCTGAAGCTTGCTGCCATAATGTGCTTTGATTTTGGACAAAAGATTGTCTGGTTCAGAGGTAGGGTCTTCCCTCCCCTCCTCTTCTTTGAGAAATTCAATGTCGGTTTGATTGACATCAACCAATTTCTTTGAAATTTAAATCAGAAATATTTCGGAGTCTATATATGAAATTATTCTTAAGAAAGCAGATTCTCATCTCTGTGCGTACGTTGAACCTTTTTCTTTTATTTGAACCTTGGTACCTTTATCAATATACCTTGCTCTGCATGTGTTGTGGTAATTGACTTATTTGGCTATGAAGTCAATGTGCTCGTATTCACGAATGAAATCTTTGTCGTTCAGTTGCCTTGCAGCATTTAAAATACTGTCCTGTGCTTCTATAGTTTCACATGGAGATAGTGTTTCAAAACCACTGGGGAAATGCTTACGGTCCGGACAATTGCGGAAAATACAATTTTTCTTCAGCACACCGGTAGTTGAGGTAGTTGCCACTGGGGGCTGTTCCACCGTAGATCGTGTTTCAACAGTAACATGTGCATCAGAAAATATTTTCTTTTCTTTTGACTGTGTCTGATAAGCCGTGAATTTGCTGTAACAGTCACTGAAATCCATAATGAGGCAGTGGTTCAGCTTCAAAGTTAATGGATTCACATATAACGAGGTACTTTGATCTCTTCTGATATTGAATTCTGGATTGAGCAACGTCACCTGCTGTTTGCCATGTCTGTTTAGTAAAAGGAGTCACTGCATCACCATCATGCTCTGTATCACCCACATGCAACACACACTGCAACGGCACCTCTCCACCATCAGCCATGATGAGGATTAACTTCCTGGGTAGTTCCTCACGGAGCATGTCCCAAAAACATGAACTGTCTTGTCAGCTGCACAGTAAGATGTTAGCCTAAAGCACATGTTATATCATCTGAGCCACTCAAGGAGGTGCTGCCACCTGCAAAGAGAAAATGAAAATACAAATTAAAACAATTAGTCCTAACATCATTGTTAATTTTGCAAACATGCGATATGCCCCAACATTGAATTTCAAACTTTTGACCACTGTTGGCCAAAAACTGAACAAAGTTATTGGCCAATTGGTTACTTCTTCATTATATATTTATCATACAGTGGGGAGAACAAGAATTTGATACACTGCCGATTTTGCATGTTTTCCCACTTACAAAGCACGTAGAGGTCTGTAATTTTTATCATAGGTACACTTCAACTGTGAAAGACGGAATCTAAAACAAAAATTCTGAAAATCACATTGTATGATTTTTAAATAATTAATTTTCATTTTATTGCATGAAATAAGTATTTGATCACCTACCAACCAGTAAGAATTCCGGCTCTCACAGACCTGTTAGTTTCGTCTTTAAGAAGCCCTCCCATTCTCCACTCATTACCTGTATTAACTGCACCTGTTTGAACTCGTTATCTGCATAAAAGACAGCTGTCCGCACTCAATCAATCAGACTCCAACCTCCCCAAAATGGGCAAGACCAGAGAGCTGTCTAAGGACATCAGGGACAAAATTGTAGACTTGCACAAGGCTGGGATTGGCTACAGGACAATAGGCAAGCAGCTTGGTGAGAAGGTAACAACTGTTGGCGGAATTATTAGAAAATGGAAGAAGTTCAAGATAACAATCTCCCTCGGTCTGGGGCTCCATGCAAGATCTCACCTCGTGGAGCCTCAATGATCATGAGAGGTGAGGGATCAGCCCAGAACTACATGGCAGGACCTGGTCAATGACCTGAAGAGAGCTAGGACCACAGTATCAAAGAAAACCATAATTAACACACTACGCCGTCATGGATTAAAATCCTACAGCGCACGCAAGGTCCCTCTGCTCAAGCCAGCGCATGTCCAGGCCCGTCTGAAGTTTGCCAATGACTATCTGGATGATCCAGAGGAGGAATGGGAGAAGGTCATGTGGTCTGATGAGACCAAAATAGAGCTTTTTGGTTTAAACTCCACTCACCATGTTTGGAGGAAGAAGAAGGATGAGTACAACCCCAAGAACACCATCCCAACCGTGAAGCATGGTGGTGGAAACATCATTCTTTGGGGATGCTTTTCTGCAAAGGGGACAGGACGACCAATGTATTGAGGGGAGGATGGATGGGGCCATGTATTGCGAGATCTTGGCCAACAACCTCCTTCCCTCAACAAGAGCATTGAAGATGGGGCGTGGCTGGGTCTTCCAGCATGACAACGACCCGAAACACACAGCCAGGGCAACTAAGGAGTGGCTCCGTAAGAAGCATCTCAAGGTCCTGGAGTGGCCTAGCCAGTCTCCAGACCTGAACCCAATAGAAAATCTTTGGAGGGAGCTGAAAGTCTGTGTTGCCCAGCGACAGCCCCGAAACCTGAAGGATCTGGAGAAGATCTGTATGGAGGAGTGGGCCAAAATCCCTGCAGCAGTCTGTGCAAACCTGGTTAAGAACTACAGGAAACGTCTGATCTCTGTAATTGCAAACAAAGGTTTCTGTACCAAATATTAAGTTCTGTTTTTCTGATGTATCAAATACTTATTTCATGCAATAAAATGCAAATTAATTATTTAAAAATCATACAATGTGATTTTCAGGATTTTTGTTTAAGATTCCGTCTTTCACAGTTGAAGTGTACCTATGATAAAAATTACAGACCTCTACGTGGTTTGTAAGTGGGAAAACCTGCAAAATCGGCAGTGTATCAAATACTTGTTCTCCCCACTGTATATACTTATATGTCATGATTATCATGAACAGAACATAATATTATGTGATACAATTCAAACGATGTGCACACCTTCAGAACATCCAAACGCGGACAAATAGAAATTGACCAAATATCGTCATAATTTGACCGGAAAGGGTTAAAATGGTCATCGTGTCTTGAGCGAGGTCAACAAGACTGCTTTTTTTGGAATCGGCACACTCTTTTACCTAAAATAGGCTTGTCAAATCATTCTTACCCAAAATTCTGATTAAACCCACCGACCCAAAATAATTTGACCGAATATGGGCAAAAAGGGTTAAAATGGTCATTTTGTCTTGAGTAGGGTCAATAAGACTGCTTTTTTTGGATTCAGCACCCTTTTTTCCATGAAGTAGGCCTGTCAAACCATCCTTACCCAAAATTCTGATTAAAGCCATCTATCTCTTGGAATACTTCTTCCAGAGGATTGTTAAGAAAGTAGATGTAGGGGCAAGGTGGAGGGTTTGCCAGATGGTCCTTTTGGAGAGAGTGTGAGATTTGTCAGGATTGAAAGACATATTCCAAGTGTTTGACCATCTTGTGATTTTTTTTTTTTGTCAAGGTCTGAAGAGAGGGAAGAGGCTGCATCCTTCCTGTCTGAAGGATGAGGAATGTCACGGCAGAAGGTGGCGTCATCAGCAAATGTATCAAGAGTATTTTCCAGAGATCATTGATGAACAACAATAGGACTGGGCCCAGAACACTGCCTTGACAGGGAGAGGAGATGAAAGGATTCTGTTGAGAACCACAAGTTAACGATGAGAGTAGAGGAAGTCAGTAAGCCATGTGTGGAGTTGATATTGAATGCCAGAGGCAGAGAGTTTGGAGAATGGGGCAGAATGCCAGACTGTATCAAAAGCACGAGATACGTCCAGAGAGACTGCCCTGATCTCATGTCTGACATTGACGGCCTTCATCTCATCCATTGTTCGGAGTGGAAGCAGCATATCCAAGTTGGAATGACCTGGTCTGAATCCAAATTGGTGATCTGAGATGAGGCTGTTGGAGAAAAGGAAGGATTTCATCTCAACTGTGATGATGGATTCCATGACCTTGCTGATTATTAGAAGTAGCGTAAGCTGGTAGGTCTGTCAAACTTCTTGGATGTGAAAATGCATTTTATTTCATGAAGATTAAAAATATCTTATTTGGCTGTTATGTCGGTATGAATGTTTGAAAGTTTAGAGAAAAGGTTCTAAAAGCAAGTTAATGTATTATTACCAAACAATTTCAAATTTTCTATTGATATAATAGATTTTCATAACAAAAAATGTACGTGCAATGGCACATTAAGATATCCGACAATGCACTGCATTTTAAATATGGCGACACCCAGTCATGAAGGTCAGTCTTATGTTGGTACAAAACAAAAATATATATAACAACGTGTGAAGAAAGTACATTTCCATATGCAGATGTGTGGATGAAGGAAATCTGGAAGAGGAAAAATAAGATGTCCTTGGATAGGCTGCAAAGATGCAAAATTCGGAGGTAATGTGTGTGCGGAAATTGATAACATCACTGTTTATGTCCAAGTGATTGAGACTTCCGAATGAATGGTGTTTGTAGCAAGTGTCTTATAACGGTTCCAACCAGAGTTGCATTTAAAATGTCAGAAAGAAAATTTTCAAACACGGTCGAAAGCTCACATACAGTACATCCAGAAAGTATTCACACCCCTTGACTGTTTCACATTTTGTTGGGTTGCAGCATTAATTAAAAAATTGATCAAACTTTAAAAAAGAATTGTCACCAATCTATGCAAAATACCCCTTAATGACATTGTTTTGTTTTAGAATTTTTTACAAATTAAATAAAAATGAAAAGCTGAAATGTCTTGTATGAATAAGTATTCAATCCCTTTGCTATGACGCTCCAAATTGAGCTCAGGTGCATCCAATTTCCTTTGATCATCCTTGAGATGTCTCGATAATTGGTTGGAATCTACCCGTGGCCAATGAAATTGATTGATTGGAATTCAGTTGGACATGATTAAGAGAAAAACACCTTTCTATATGAGGTCACAGAGTTGCCAATGCATGTCAGAGCAGAACCTACCATGAAGTCCAAGGAACTGTCTGGAGATATCCGAAATAGAATTGTGCGGGGGCATCGACCTGGGGAAGGGTATAAAACAATTTCTGGAGTGTTGAAAGTTCCCAAGAACACAGTGAGCTACATCATTCGGAGACGGAAAGAATATGGAAATACCTCGACTCTTCCTTAAGCTGGCCGTCTGACCACTCTGACAGAACTACAGGGTTCCTTGGCTGATGCTTTTCACGCTATGGGGATGCTTTTCAGCGGCAGAGACTGGGAGGCTTGTAAGGATAGAGAGAACAATGAATGGAGCCAGATACAAGCACATCCTTGAGGAGAACCTGCTTCAGAGTGCAAAAGACCTTCGACTGCGGCGAAGATTTACGTTTCAACAGGACAATGACCCCAAGCATACAGCCAAGGCAACACTGGAATGGTTTCAGAACAAGAACATGAAAGTCCTTGAGTGGCTCAGCCAAAGCCCAGTCTTGAATCCCATTGAGAATCTGTGGAAAGACTTGAAGATTGCTATTCACCGCCACTCCCAATCCACCTTGACAGAGCTTGAACAAATCTGCAAGGAAGAATGGGAGAAGATCCCCAAATCCAGATGTGCAAAACTGATACAGACATACCCAAGAACACTCAAAGCTGTAATTGCTGCCAAAGGTGCTTCCATGAAGTATTGACTCAGTGCTGAATACTTATGCAAATTAGATATTTCTGTACTTGATTTTCAAAAAATTTGTAAAACATTTTTTAAACATGTTTTCACTTTGTCATTATGGGGTATTTTGTGTAGATCGGTGACAAAAAAATACAATTTTAATCCATTTTAAATTCAGGTTGTAACATCATAAAATGTGACAAAAGTCGAGGGTTGTGAATACTTTCTGAAGGCACTAACTGCACGACGTGTTGCTGAAAAAGCAAATGAAGGGAATATTGAAAAAATGTCATTTTGGGGACTCAAATGGTTAGTGTCTTGTTAAAAATTGATGCGCCAGTAGATCTGGCAATGATGTCTCAGCTGACGTTTTTTGCGGGGGCTACGGCAGCCCAAAATTTGGCACAACACTGCCTATGGGGGTCCCCGTGCACGCATGCTTGTCACTCAACTCGAGCTGGGACCTCATCCATTAATCCCTGGGGAAGCCACCCTGGTCTTGCCGCTAACCGGTCTGTCACTGGTGGCAGCTTCCCCGTCTGCAGTCCTCTTTCTTTATCAATGTCCATACTAACTGTCACACACATTCCTCGCTAACCACACACCTTGCACATACATCTGCTCACCCTCTCCAAGTATGTATGGGCCGTGCGGTCTCGACCTCACAGCAAGATAGCTCACCATGCAGCGGAGAGCACGGTTCGCATGCCAGCTGTTCCGTCTCCACCACGCAGACCCATGCCGTAACCTCAGGTGCGGGTTTGGGCAGCTTGCGTGTGGAGCTCACACACTGCACTCACGCACACAGGCATGCACACAGGCTCGGACACCACTCTGGGGAGATACCCTTTCCAGACCTTTTATTCTGGCTCCCACCTCCCTGTTCACACCATTTGTTTGTCCAGGTTCTTGGTGTTGGCGGCTTCAGTGGTGGCCTAAACTGTGACTCAATGTCATCTTCTTACAGTGTTTTAGGGTGGTATTTAAGCCTGGTGTTGGCTTAGTGGTTAGTGTGGTGGCTTGGGATCCTAGGGTCCTGAGTTCAAACCCCATTGGCTGCTGAATTAAAAATACACAAGGAGGTTGACTCAGCCTGTCATCCTTCTGAAGTTGGCAAAATGAGCACCAGTGTACTGGTAAGGGGGACACTGCATCAGTGGCATAGCCGCGTCCTAACCAATGATGCAACCAGCAGCCACAGGCTGCGAGAGAGAGAGATAGATGTATATGTATATGTATATGACTGCTTCACGTGCACTAAACTTCTGGAATTTTTTTTTAATTTATTAAAATTGAAATATATACCTGAACACTGCAGGGTATCATGATCTTTGAAGTTTAATTTCCTTAAAGTGAAAATGAGGATGACACCATTGTGCCCTCCATAGGTTTCTCTACCCCATATTGGCCAGGCCTGCAGTGGCATCAGTTCAGTGCACTCCCTCCTGGTTCTGACCACTTTGGTTTTCCAGAGTTATTTTGATTTAAACGCCAATTTGTGTACTCCAAAATTTCGTTTTGAGGCAATGGTTTCCCACACCTCAGTTCCAAATCCCACTCCTGAAACCAGTGTTATAGTCACCAGTTCTTCCGGTTGGCCATTTGGAATTCGGCGAGTCACCTCTACGCGACCAGAACAGTCAGCTGACGCCAGATTATGGCCTTTCCACCAGCAATACTGTACCCATCGGATTGTCAAGCCAGGCAAGAATTACGCCTATTGGTACCATACTCCTCGTTCCCAATTACGGCCGAGTGATGCCGAGAGACCCACTGTGCAGTCTGGATAGGCAATATCGTATGCTGCAGCCAATTATTCCCTCAACGGGCCTTTCTTTAATCACCGAGAGAAGCATGACGGCCAGAATTCCCGATATTCTGAGGCCATGGACCGTGGCTGATGGCACCTCTGCTATTCTCTATGCCTCTGCCAAAACTTGTGACACAAGGCCAAGTGAAGCACTTTAAAGAGACGTGAAAGAGCAGACGGTAAAACAGTAAAAATAGGGTCAAAATGTTTGGTCATTTTAAACACAGACATTGGGATGAGTTGATGTCATCCAACTCGACATAAAAGCGACATATCGAGTCACATATGATTAATTACTTCACGTTTACTCCAGACATTCACTTTAAGGAAACTAGAGAGTTCATAGAGCATGATACTCCACACAGTGTTTCGGTATATATTTCAATTTCAATAAATCAATGAATTAAAAATAATAATTATATATATATATATATATATATATATATATATATATATATATATATATATATATATATATCTCTCTTCTTCTTCTTCTTTCGGCTGCTCCCGTGAGGGGTCGCCACAGCGGATCATCCGTATGATCCGCACAGTGATTTGGCACATGTTTTACGCCGGATGCCCTTCCTGACGCAACCCTGGTCGCCTCTTACGACACACAGGGATATGGTACACCTATTTTAACCGGGGCATACACCGGCCCAGTATACTGGTACTCATTTCGCCGACCTCAGAAGGATGACAGGCTGAGTTATATAAGATAGATATATATATATATATATATATATATATATATATATATATATATATATATATATATATATATATATATATATATATATATCTTCTTCTTCCTCTTTCGGCTTGCTCCCGTTAGGGGTCGCCACAGCGGACCAACTGTCTCCATTTCGCTCTATCCTCCACATCTTCCATTGACACTCCAACCACCCGCATGTCCGCCCTCACCGCATCCATGAACCTCTTCTTTGGCCTTCCTCTTCTCCTCCTGCCTGGCGGCTCCATCTTCAACATCCTTCTCCCGATATACTCCGTTTCCCTCCTGTGCACATGTCCAAACCATCTCAATCTCGCCTCTCTCACTTTGTTTCCAAACCGTCCTACCTGTGCGATCCCTCTAATACACTCATTTCTTATCCTGTCCATCCTCGTCACTCCCAACGAGAATCGCAGCATCTTTAACTCTGCCACCTCCAGCTCTGCTTCCTGTCTTTTTGTTAGCGCCACCGCCTCCAAACCATACGACATAGCTGGTCTCACTACCGTCTTGTATACTTTCCCCTTCACTCTTGCAGCTACCCTTCTGTCACAAATCACTCCTGCAACTCTTCTCCACCCACTCCATCCTGCCTGCACTCTCTTTTTCACTTCTCTCCCACACTCTCCGTTACTTTGGACAGTTGATCCCAAGTATTTAAACCAATCCACCTTCCCCACCTCAACTCCTTGCAACTGCACCATACCACCACCCTCCCTCTCATTTACGCACATGTACTCCGTCTTACTCCGACTGACTATCATTCCCCTTCTCTCCAGTGCGTACCTCCACCTCTCAAGGCTCGATTCAGCCTGCTCCCTACTCTCCCTACAGATCATGATGTCATCCGCGAACATCATAGTCCATGGAGACTCCAGTCTGATCTCGTCCGTCAACCTGTCCATCACCATTGCAAACAGGAAAGGGCTCAGAGTCGATCCTTGGTGCAATCCCACTTTTACCTTAAACCGGTCCGTCATTCCTACCGCACACCTCACCGCTGTCACACTGTCCTCATACATATCCTGCACGATCCTCACATACTTCTCCAACACTCCCGACTTCCTCATACAATGCCACAACTCCTCTCTTGGCACCCTATCATAAGCTTTCTCTAAATCCACAAACACACAATGTAACTCTTTCTGGCCTTCCCTATACTTCTCCATCAACATTCTCAAAGCAAACATCGCATCAGTGGTGCTCTTTCCTGGCATAAACCCATATTGCTGCTCACAGATCATCACCTCTCCTCTCAACCGAGCTTCCACTACTCTTTCCCACAACTTCATGGTGTGGCTGAACAACTTTATCCCTCTGTAATTTCCACAGCTCTGCACATCACCCTTATTCTTGAAAATCGGAACCAGCACACTTAATCTCCACTCCTCCGGCATCCTCTCACTTTCCAAGACTTTATTAAACAATCTGGTTAACAACCCCACTGCCATCTCTCCTCAGCACTTCCATGCCTCCACTGGTATACCATCTGGGCCAACCGCCTTTCCACTTTTCATCTTCTTCATAGCAGTCCTCACTTCATCCTTACTGATCCACCCCACTTCCAGATTCACTATCTCCACCTCTTCCAACCTTCTCTCTCTCTCATTTTCTTCATTCATCAGCTCCTCAAAGTACTCCATCCACCTTCTCAACACACTCTCCTCGCTCGTCAGCACATTCCCATTTGCGTCCTTTATCACCCGAACCTGCAGCACATCCTTCCCAGCTCGGTCCCTCTGTCTTGCCAATCGGTATAAATCCTTTTCCCCTTCTTTTGTATCCAACTTCTCATACAGCTCGTCATATGCCTTTTCCTTGGCCTTAGCCACCTCTCTTTTTGCTTTTTGACGCCACTCCTTGTACTCCTGCCGACTTTCTTCATCTCTCTGACTATCCCACTTCTTTTTCGCCAACCCCTTCTTCCTTATACTTTCCTGTACTTCCTCATTCCACCACCAAGTCTCCTTATCTTCCTTCCTCTGTCCAGATGTCACACCAAGTACCTTCCTAGCTATCTCCCTCACAACTTCTGCTGTCGTTGCCCAATCATCCCACCCATCTTTACCACCATCCAACGCCTGTCTCACCTCCTCCCTAAATTTCACGCAACAGTCTTCCTCCTTCAGCTTCCACCATCTGGTCCTTGGTTCAGCCCTCACTCTCTTCCTCAACCTCACCTCTAAAGTCATCCTACAGACCACCAATCGATGCTGTCGAGCAACACTCTCCCCTGCCACAACCTTACAGTCACTAATCTCTTTCAGGTTGCATCTCCTACTTAAGATGTAATCCACCTGTGTGCACTTTCCTCCACTCTTGTATGTCACCCTGTGTTCCTCCTTCTTCTTGAAATACGTGTTTACCACTGCCATTTCCATTCTTTTTCAAACTCTACCACCATTTGCCCTTCCACATTTCTCTTGTTGAGACCGTACCTCCCCATCACCTCCTCATCCTCTTTATTCCCTTCCCCAACATGTCCATTGAAATCTGCTCCAATCACCACTCTTTCATCCTTGGATACACTCTCCACCACTTCATCTAACTCACTCCAGAAATCTTCTTTATATTCCATCTCACACCCCATATGTGGGGCATATGCACTGATGACATTCATCATCACCCCTTCAATTTCCAACTTCACACTCATCACTCGGTCAGACACCCTCCTCACCTCCAATACCCTCTTGACATGATCTTCCTTCAGGATTATCCCGACACCATTTCTCCTCCCATCCACACCATGGTAGAACAGTTTGAAACCACCTCCAATGCTCCTAGCCTTACTCCCCATCCACTTGGTCTCTTGTACACACAGTATGTCCACCTTTCTTCTCTCCATCATATCAGCCAACTCTCGCCCTTTGCCAGTCATCGTCCCAACATTCAGAGTTCCAACTCTCACCTCCACACTTCTACCCTTCCCCCTCTCCCACTGCCTCCGGACTCGCCTTCCCCGTCTCCTTCTCCTCCTTCGCCCAGCAGTAACACAATTTCCACTGGTACCCTGCTGACCACCGGTACCGGTGGCGGTCGTTGGTAACCCGGGCCTCGACCGATCCGGTATGGAAATTCGTTTTGTTGTCCGCATAATGATATATATATATATATATATATATATATATATATATATATATATATATATATATATATATATATATATATATCAAGCGTATACATGTCCACTCAGCCGAAAGAAGAAGAGAAGATATATATACATACATAAATATATATATATATATATATATATATATATATATATATATATATATATATATATATATATACATAAATATACATATATGTTGTTCATCTTTCGGCTGCTCCCATTAGGGGTCGTCACAGCGGATCATCCGTTATGATCCGCATACTGATTTGGCACAGGTTTTACGCCGGATGCCCTTCCTGACGCAACCCTGGTCGCCTCTTACGACACAGGGATCAGGATTTGGGTTTCGCCATGATTCCAGGCTGCTCTGCACCCTGCCCAGTGCAGACAGAGCCCCCGTCCTCAAGCGATCCTCCAACCCAAGCCTCTGAGTAGCCGGATTACAGGCGCACGCCACTACGCCCGGTTATTTATATATATATATATATATATATATATATATATATATATATATATATATATATATATATATATATATATATATATATATATATATATATATATATATATATATATATATATATATATATATATATATATATATATATATATATATATATATATATTCCAGAAGTTTAGCACCACTGAAGCAGCCTTATACACCACCCTTATGCACCAGCCGTATACACCAGCCGTATACACCAGCCTTATACACCAGCCTTATGCACCAGCCTTATACACCAGCCTTATACACCAGCCTTATACACCAGCCTTATACACCAGCCTTATGCACCAGCCTTATACACCAGCCTTATACACCAGCCTTATACACCAGCCTTATACACCAGCCTTATACACCAGCCTTATGCACCAGCCTTATACACCAGCCTTATACACCAGCCTTATACACCAGCCTTATGCACCAGCCTTATACACCAGCCGTATACACCACCCTAATACACCAGCCTTATACACCAGCCTTATACACCAGCCTTATACGCTGTAATAACACGACGTTTAGTCGCAGTTTCAGAAATGGAGGGTTTTCTTGATCATCAAAGAATGCGTATATTCGCATATTGCCACATCAGCAGCCTCTTCCTCAACTTGACACTTAAAAGTAGCACCTAGGGTGGTTTTGGATCCAGACATGTCTATGGCAGATCAAGCGTATACATGAACACCTTTGTCGGGTGTGAGCACTTCACAATACTTCAATGAAGATTGCACTCATGGAATCTGGTAAAAGGCGTTGGTCAGGTCTGTTGCAATGATGTGTTTGCACTTGGCAATCTTGCATCGGGTTTCGTTACATCCGGCATGAGTGAGGGTTGAGGCTTACTGTTGCGCCCAACATCGGCGAATGCTGTGACAAGTGGGAATCCTCCATTTGGCTTCTTCACGAGAAATGATGGGCTAAGGTACCCCACGGTGACTCCCACAGCTTCAGGTCGAACGAAGACCTCAAGGCCTTCAAGGTCATCAAATTTTTGATGCAACTCGACAAGTTTATCTTTGGCATACTGGGGAAGGCGACCTTTGCATTATGGAGGTAGTACAGGTCCCATGTTGACATTGGCCTTGAAGGGTCCAGCTTTGCCATTGTAAACCTGGGGATTCCCCAATCAGACATCATCATACTCCTGAAGGAGTGTATGGAACTAAGTATGTGTGTGGAGAGGCAGAGTGTGATCTGGGTCCAAAAGAAAAGGCTCTGAAAACAGCTGATGGTGCTTTTGCTTGGATTTCTTCATGAGCAGAGGTTGTCATGTCGACCTGGGGAGGTTGGCTGGTACCTTTCTGTCGGTACTCCAGGGGGCCTCCGTCTGGCCATCCCCCAGGCAGATGCCTGGACCATCCCAAACTCCTTGAGATGCCGATCATCCTGCTGCAATCACGAGGCAAGTGTTCGGCCCATTGGCCTCCTCCACTCACGAGACTCCCTCGGTGAGAGAATCTGGTGAGCAGGATCAGCGTCAGGAAAACGAGCCACATACCCATACAGCCAAAGCTGACGCTCACGGACAATGCAGGTAACAAATCTCATTTGAGTCTCTCTCAGCAACCGCTCGTTGGACACAAAATTCGACCAGCAATAGCCAAGGATTCTCCGAAGAGACCTGGTACCAAAGGAATTAAGTCTCCGTCTCAGATCCTTGGTCAGAGTCCAAGTCTCACATCCATAGAACAAGACTGGAAGTACGAAGGACCTGAAGACTCGGACTTTCGTCCTCCCACACAAGTACCGGCAGCGCTACACCCCATGATCCAGTGAATCCATGACTCCCCAAGCCTGACCCAGATGTCTATTGACCTCTGACTCACAGCCAGCAGAGACATGAATATCACTGCCAAGGTAAGTGAATCTCTCCACGACCTCAACATCCTCACCACAAACAGGCACAGACAGGACAGCAGCATCCAAGATGTCATTGAAAGCCTGGATCTTAGTTTTGACCCAGGAAACCCGTAATCCCAGCGGCTCCAACTCCTCATTCAGCACCTTGAGGGCCCCCAAAAGATTATCTAAAGTCTCCGCAAAGATGACTGCATCATCTGCGAAATCATGGTCAGAGACCTTGACATTCCCAAACGATGCACCGCAGCTTGATCTCTCCGACATCCTCCCTAGAATCCAGTCCATACAAGTGCTGAAAAGTGTGGGGGCAAGTACACATCCCTGACGAACTCCAGTAACAACTGGAAATAAGTCAGAGATGGTACCACCACACTTCACAGCACTCTCAGTCCCAGAGTAGAATTCAGACATCAGATCGATCAGTTTTGGTGGCACCCCATGAAGATCAAGAATCCTCCAGAGGGCATCCCGATTCACTGAATCAAACACTTTACAGAGATCAACATAGGCTGAAAGTAGCCCCAGCCGAAACTCTCGTCTGCGTTCGGTGAGGACCCGAAGAGCAAGGATACGGTCAATCGTTGACCTCTTTGGTGTAAAGCCTGACTGCTCTTTACGCTGGTGCTCAAGCAGATGGCGGCAAACCCTATCAAGAATTATCCGAGCAAAGACCTTGCCCGGCACTGAGAGCAGCGTCAGCCCTCGGTAGTTGTTGCAGTCTTGGCGATCACCCTTCCCTTTCCCGAGAGGGACAACAAGGCCCCTCTTACAATCAATTGGGATGATGCTTGTGTTCCAGGCAGAGCACACAACTGCATGCAACGACACGAGTGCAGCATTTCCATCAGGCTTGAGAAGTTCAGCATGGACCCCACAGATCTCTGGAGCTTTTCCCCATTTCAACCGGTTCACCGCAGCCTGTGTTTCCACAATAGAAGGTGGACCACAGTTGATTGGAGGCTCAGCAACAGGGATTGTAACACCCCTGATGTCCAACTCGACAGCTGGTGGATCAGCCAGGTACACCGCTCAAAGTAACCGGCCCAGCGGGCCTTCAATTCGGACTCCTCTGTCAAGAGCCTATCACCCTCTGCTCTAACTGCAGTACACCAAGGGTTGGTAATGGATGAACGCAATGTGCGAATTCCCCTGAAAGTGGGACGAGAATCACCTGTCCATAGGTCATGCTTGACCCCTCACAGATTCCTTGCACATAGGCCTCCTTGTCCACCCTTAGCACACGTACAGTTTTACGCCTCAGCTCCCTGAACAGCTCAGCTCTGCCATTCAGCCTGGCCCTGCGACTCTGGCCAATGGTATCCAGTGTCCCTTGAGAGACAAAATTCTTCTTTGCCCTGCAGTGAGTTTCAAGACATCCACAGTCAACATCAGGGACAGTGGTCTTGAAGGCACTGCACAACTCTTCAGGACCCCCCCCCCCAAAGCCCCCAGACACCCCAAATGTCCAGTCAGCCTATTCACAAACTCCTCAGCTACCCTCTCATCCTCGAGCTTGCCAACATCCACGCTGGGATGGTACCATTCTCCTGGATTTAAGGTGTAACTTCAAAGTTGTCACAACAAGCCAGTGGTCAGTATTGAGGAACTGAGCACTCCGGTAGACCCTGCAGTTCTGGATTATCCTCCAGCAACCATCAACGAGGACATGGTCAATCTCCTTTGCCACACTGCCAGCGTTGGAATACTAAGTCCAGCGTTAAGCTTCTGGCCACCCTAAATCCATGACTTCTTGCATAGTCAAGGAACTTAGTGCTATTCTGGTTCAGAGTTCCTGACCCATGGGGACCAACACATGTCTCATAACCATCCCTATCTGTTCCAGTCGATGCATTGAAATCCCCCAAGACTAGAAGTGTATCTCGTCTGGGGCACTGATCAACTACAGACTCAAGTGTGGCGTAGAATGTGTCCTTCACGGTGAGGTCACTCGCCTCAGTCGCAGCATAGACAGAGACCAGGGAAATGACACCGAAGGAGTGACAAATCCTGAGTCTCATAATACGCTCGTTAACCGGTTTTACCTCAATTATCATTGGAGTCAGCTTATTGGACACAACTGCAGCAACTCCTTGGGCATGGTAACCATCAGAGTGAGCAGATGAATAGTAGGTGTAACCACCCACCATGATCTCACCGCAATCTGGTCTCCGAACCTCAGAGAGTGCTGCAATACCGATGTCCAAACGCTTGAGCTCAGGTGATAACAGAGACAGGTGATCATCCTCTCAGGGAGAGGACATTCCAGGCACGCACCTGAAGGGACCGCCTCAGGTTAACCCAAGGAGACCGCCTTCTGGTGGACGACACCTGAGCACCACTCCGACACACTCTCCCGCAATCTGACCCGGGAATGTTACCCCATGGTTTCCCTCCTATCATCAAAGATTGGGGGTTCCGAAGGCTTTGTCCCAATCCCGTCATCCGGTGAGCTGCCCTGCTCAGTGAAGCTGCACAGGAGGTACTCCCACGGAGTGGGTTTTCAAATTTTTCCGTTTTTGTATTTTGCGGAATGAAGGGTTTTATGGTGGCCGAGTGCAAATCCTGCCACCAACCTCCTAATAAGAAGTGACCCAACTGCAGGAGGACGTCCGCAGACACAGTTGGGCACTAGATATGGATGGCCGTTGGCTCACAAGGAGCTCCTCCGCCCTTTGACAGGTTTTGTTTTTAATCCTGCTGGGTGTCCATAACCAAACACCCTCCTCACCAAAAAACCTGGTGGGGGAGACAGTTTAGTTGCCGACAACCCGACCATGGAACAGGTTAGTACAGGTTTACATGGTACCTGTAGCAAGTCACAGATCTAATCTGGCCTGACCTGACATTAAAATTTGGCCTGACCATTGCTGATGAGGAACACCATGGATTTTGCCACAGATGTCTAATTGGACATGTTCCCATGGCCTGGTTGGCCAGACGAGCGGCTGCAGGGGAGGCGAGACTGGAAGACCGGTTTTGCCACTGACCAGGCAGGTGGCCCAGTCCATTACCATGGCTTTGATGTCCCGGTCGATCCCCGGCCACCACATCAAGTCCTGGCACGTCTGTTTAAGCTTCATTCAACCCAAGTGTGCCATCCCCAAAACACGTTCACGCAAAGCCCTTGGGACCACAGTGCAGAGCCCGCGGGCCATGCAGGTGTCATTCTAGCAGGATAGGTCCTCATTGACATGAGCGAATGGCACAGCTCCTCAGGCATAGAGGATGGCCATCCAGTGCTGATGTAGGTGCAGAGTGTTGAGAGGGTAGAGTCCCGTTCAGAGACCTGCTGGAACTGCTGTAGGGACACCGTGGCTTGGAGAGGGGCGTGAAGCGACTGAATGAGGTCATGCTCCCCACTGCTGTCAAAGCAGCTGGTAGAGGCCAGGGTGTCAAATGAGCGGGAGAGTCGGTCTGCCACCACATTGTCCTGGCCAGGCGTAAACTGGAGCTGAAAGTTGTACTGATAGGAGGCGTTCAGAACATCGATGCAGTCGGAGCGCTTTGTGGCCTGTGCCTGAGGTAGACAGAACAGTTGTGAGTGCTTGGTGGTCAAGGTGATAAATTCTTGGGGAGTCGTGGCCGATTATAAGTCCAAAGAGCACAGCGGAGAGCACTATAGACGGCCAGGTGTTCCGGTTTTTCATTTCATCTCGTGACCTGAAAATCGGGTGGGCGTCACTTTGGTATGATGATCCATATGCAAAAAAATATGAAATAATGTTCATGACTTGTCACAAGTGAGATTCTTGTACGTTACAGCCTGTGATAGAACGTTGAAATTTAGAATTTTATTTCCAAAATCTCTGTTTCGCCTCGAACGCATTTCGATTTCTTAACCGATGACGATCGGGCTAAGAGCGCCGTCTGGTTGTGAGTAAACAATGCGGCGGACGACGACGACGACGACGACGACGACGACGACGACGACGACGACGACGACGACGACGACGACGACGACGACGACGACGACGACGACGACGACGACGACGACGACGACGACGACGACGACGACGACGACGACGACGACGACGACGACGACGACGACGACGACGACGACGACGACGACGACGACGACGACGACGACGACGACTTTATCCCGCCAAAAGATCAAGTTTAATACCTTTTCCTGACAGAACATGACCGCCATATTTTCAATTTGTTCTTTCGTGGCAGAATTTAGAAGCAGATCAAGCTGAAATTGCGAGAAATTTCGTGAAGAAGCACGGTGACGAATTCGGCGAACATGACAACAGTGCGGTACCAATACCAGCTCCAGCTACACCGCAAGATGCAGCGTCTCATCGAGTGTGTTATTCACGATTTGCCCACAAACAACGAGAGAGCAAGGTGCGAAGCAGCATGAAAAAAGAGAGAAGAAAATGCAGCCAATACTGGTGGGTTGAATAACTTGAATAATAGATCATGACAATGCTTCAAAACCTAGGTTGATTTTTTTTTTATTTTTTTTTGTGAGGTATATTTAACGTAAAATTATTTTGTGTGTCGTCTTGAACGATTTGGAACTTGAAGGAACCGTCCAGTATTTATGCAAGGAGGTATGAACAAATACATTTTTAAAAGGAAGTCTGAGGAAGTGGCGAAGGAATCTCGTCCTGCTAACCATGACTCGAGGTCGAGACATCTTTTAACTGTACTGACATTTTCTTGATGGATCTCGAGTCCTCCATTATCAGTACGTAGACATCCACTACATTTATTTTAAGAAGTGAAGAGTTCAAGAATCGAAAATAATCATAACTCGCCGAAACCCCGTCACAGACGGATTCCGTTCATTCAAACACCCTCACCAGCTCACCCACACTCGAGGGACATGGACAGGACAGGGCGTGCTTGTCCCCGCCTATTAATCCCCCGCCCTGCCCCATTCCCCCCCCCCCGCCTTCAATATGCTAACCCCCGCCCAAATTTTAAATACTCCGGCCCCGCCCCCGGCTCTTGACTCACCGCCCCCGTCTCTTGATTACCCGCCCCACTTTCCTCCGGGCCCCCGCCCCCTCTCACACTCAACCCCGCCTATTTCACCCCAGCCCCGCCCACTCATCCCCCGCCCCATTTCCCCCCCTGTCTCCCACTTTCAATTTGCTCACCCCCACCCAAAAATTTGCTTACCTTGCCCCCCGCCTCTCCACTCCCTGCCCCCGTCTCTTCATCCCCTGCCCCCGCCTCTTCACTCCTCGCCCCCGCCTCCAATCGCGTTTAGATCGCATATTTGCATATCGGCTCCTCCTGAGACCTATAAAGATACGAGCACAAGGTGACTCGCACGGCGGCAGGAGAGTGGGGGAGAGAGCGGGGCAGAGAGGCAGGAGTGGGTGTGACTTGAGGGGGTGAGTTGAGCTTGGAGAGAAGTTGCGGAGGAGTTGCAGGGAAGACGGCAGACGGCGACGAGGTTGCGGTGTGGGGGTCGCTTGACTCGTCGTGAGATCCAGGCCAGCCAGCCATACCCCTCTCCCTGAGCATCAACGATTCCCCCCCCCCATTCGTGCTGAGATCGTGCTGAGGGGGACCCCGTTCCCCCCCACCCTTAACGTGGTGCCAACGGGACCGCTCGCGCGGAGCACGCCAGAGAGGACTTGCCGACCACGCCAGAGCACAGAGTCGGGGCGCAGTGGCGCGAACATTGCGGCTTGCCCGCCATCTCATCACGAGGACACGGATAAGACCTCCCCGGTCTCGTGCACCTGGCCGATCCTTCAGGATCCATGTATATTTGGTCTACGGACCTGTCTGCCTCCTCGCCTATGAGGGTGGCTTTCTTTTTCCTTTGCTTTTTGTGTAAATGCTTGTGGTGGCGCCATCTGTTAAGTGAAACTGCGTAAGTGTTGCCGTGTATCGGTTTTAGTCGGTAGTATCTCTTTTTTACTGTTTCTTTCTGTACTGAATATACGTGCTTGCTTTGTGTCCGTGTGTCACGCAATAAAATGCTTGCTTGTTTAACTGTTCCCACTCTGCTTCGTCTCCTTTCTTTTTATTGACTCTCCATCCTGCATCGCGTAAAAGATTGGTAGTGGGTGTAAGTTCCCGGTAACTAATCTGGACCGTCGAGGTCGACGATAACTCCGCTCGGTTATCTCTGCAGTACGGAACGAACCGCTTAAGCGGTTCGTGTCCGAAGTCGACCTGCGGCGAGGTACGATCGCCCGATTAACCATGCGTGTGGGTACTTAGGTAGGTCAAGTTTGGCGAACAACCCTATCCTACGCGGGTGGCCGATTGGCACGATTGTGGTGAGTTCGAAAGACCCACCCGTGACTAGCTCCCGGCGTTGTTCCGAGAGGGTCACGACTGAATTGTCCGTCCGGTGGGCGACGTGCCGCGATTCGAGTTACGTGGCTGATCGCACGCCGGCGGGCGCGAATTCGCAACAATACCAAATTCAAGGGATGAAAAATTAGATTGTTTTCTGAGTACAATTTTGCCAAGTGTGCCAGGCAATATTGAGGTGATCTGTCATGTTTATCTCAAACATCATGAGGTGTGAATCAGTACGTGCTGTGGGATTATAATTATTCACGACCGCCCGCTAAACCCTCTTCACTGTTTCCCAGCTAAAGCATTGGAGCCCAACAAACCTCCCATGTTTGGTGCTATTTCTTATTTGTGCAGCAGATAATAATACACTTCCCATTAACTCAGCATACAACTGAGTTACAGTTCCTGGAACTGGGGGGGGGGGGAATACCAAGTAAATGCCGCAACAATTATAATATCTGTTTATTTTCTTAAAGTAGGTCCTGTATTTAGAAGGTAGAAATTATTTTGTGTGCAGTATTTGTACGTTGCCTGATCGATGTTGAATGGACTGTCCAATATTTATGCATGGGCCTAGGGGCCGAGGGGATACAAATAAATTAAAGAAAAAAGGAAATCTGAGGGGGAACCGAACATTATTTTTGGGCGTTTACCATGTTGACTGGCAATCTGACATTTCTGTGTTAACATGTACGTACTGATATTTCTCTAATATTACATCCATTTCATTCATTTTTTCTAAAAAATTTTTGTGTAATGTTCATCTGGATTGGTAATGAGGTTCATTAGGTCAAATCCAGCAATTTATAATTGGTGTTGCTGTTTTATGAATCTCTTAGCTTATACGTTTTAACAGTGAACCGTTCCTAAATTTGTAAATACCTTTTCACACAAAATTACTGGATTTGACCTAATGAACTTCATCCAAAATTATTATTAGCAATCCGGATGAACATTAAAAACAAATTAAAACGTCGAACAAAAAATAATAATTCTGCACCAAATAATACACTTGGGGAGAAATTTTAAAATTGAATACCGGTATATGAAAGTGCAATTTAGTGCAGTTCTCATTTTTCCCTGGAATTTTGAAAGTTCCCTTGTTTTCTTAATTTCTTGAAGATGTCAATTTACTTCACAATTTGATAAAATTGCACTGTATTTCTAAATAAAAAATGGGCATCATAAACTCACAAAAATTTTATTGTTTTCTTTTATGTGTCTTTATTGCAGCTTCAACATGCAACGACATCAACGTCGACATTGACAAGATGCATGAAGGCCCACAACCAGTCAAGAAACGTGCTCTATGCTCTAGCTTAGGCAAGCCCAAATGTTCAGCCAGGTCCCAATATGTGTTGCCTAATATATGCATCCTTTGTCAGAAAGAGAGAACAATCAATACAGGCCAAAGGGGACGAAAAAAAGAGCCTCTAACTCGGTGCTCAACAATTGAGGCACCAAGACTGCAGCAAGCCGCTAAAGACAACAACACAAACCTGCTGGTTCAAATTCAAGACCGCGATTGTGTTGCGATAGAGGTAAAATACCATGGTCGCTGCTACAAGGAGTATACCCGGTATTTAGGCAAGCCAGCAACAACACCTAATGCAGAGCAACAAGGAGACTCCAACTACTCAGAAGCATACACATTATTTTGTGCAACAGTCAAGGATCTTATAATAGACAACAAGGAAATTTACAGACTGAAACGACTTAATGACATGTTCATGAAACAAATCAAAGCAACACACAGAATAGAATCAATCTACAAAAGTGGCTTTCTCAAAACAAGACTGATGAAAACATTTCCACAACTGTGCTTTCTAACCCCGCATATGCGCTGCCAAGGAGACCTTGTGTATGTTAATGACATCTCCACTGAAGTGCTGGTTGAAGAAAAGAAAGTGTTGCAAGAAACCATGCATGGTTCAGGTGATGACACAACAGAGACAGAACAAACATCAAACATAACTGGCCATGTTGACTTTGATGATAAGAATGATGATAAAGACTCCAGATCTGAAGCTGAGGAAGACTCTGATGCTGAAGAGGATGAAATAACTGCACTATTTACCTTCGCATTCTGCGAAAGGTTATGTTTTGGTCGGCGTGTATTTATTTATTTATTTATTTGTAATCTTGTGATTCGTATAACTCAAAAAGTATAAAACCGAATTGCATGAAATTTGGTGGGATGATTGGTTATTAGCCAGGAAGCATTCGATTAGATTTTGGGATGGTTCGGGTCAAAGGTCAAGGTCAAAGTCACGAAAAGGTCAAAATCGTCTTTTTACGATAACACGGTCAATTTTTATTCAATTTGCATGCAATAACGCCAAAATGTTCAGAATTCAACGCCTCATCTTGTGATATGCAATATGACACAATGACGCCCATACTCTTGTTACCGGTTTGGGGTCAAAGGTCGGGGGTCACGACCTTGAAAAATATGCGGTTTTTGTCATAACGCGGTCAATTCTTGTCCGCTTTACATGAACCCAGCACCAAAATGTTCAGAATTTAATGCCCAATCTTGTGACGCAATGACGTCATAACATGTCAGCGGTTGGGGTAAAATGTCGGGGGGGGGGTCACGCCCTTGAAAAATATGCGGTTTTCGGCATAACTCAGTCAATTCTTATTCGATTTGCATGGAACCAGCATCAAACGAGATTACCTTCTCTTGTTGAAACGTTGTATTCACCGAGCATGCGAGTGAAGACTCGCCAAAACGACGTGAGTTGATTGTTGTTTAGACCGTAGCCCCCGAAAGTCGGGGGGGGGGGTCATGACATTATAGATATGTGGTTTGTGTCATTAGACCATTCATATGAAACCAGTTCCCCACACTCATACCAAGAACAAAAAAAGTAGTGGCGGCGAAGGTATGCGCTCTATGAGTGCCCGTTCTAGTTGTATGATGTTTTGGACAAGGTTCAAGATGACCAAGCCGAAGAGACAAATTGTGGCTATCTCGAGTCTTTAAAACAACATTTTTACTACTTTTTGGGGGTCTGAATTCATAAATATTGCTGCCAAGACCAATGTGAACATGACATCATATAGTTTGTGTTGTTTTTTTTACTGTGTAAATGGGTTTTTCAAATGTAACATACACCTGGTGTATACTGGTGTTTTGGGGCAGCGGTTCTCGGTAACGTACCACGATATCGCTTGTGAAAAAAATAGGATGTTTTTGGGGTCATAAGACCATCCCACACCCTTCTTTCCCAATCCCTAGGTTCAGGTCATTAAATCAAAAAAAAACAAATAGATATCCACCCTATGGCCCACGGTCTACTATTATTGTTCAATGCTGATGCAGCAGTGAGAGAGCGCCATCCCATACCCATAATAGATGAGGTACTTCAGGAATTGGAATTGCATGTGGAGTCAAGGAATGTAACAACGTTTGTTACACACTGTGGATTGTACAGGTATAAGAGGCCGTTATTTGGTATCAATGCAGCACCTGATATTTACCAACATGAGATCCACAAGTGAGTCAAGGCATTCCAGCGACGGCAAACATCTCTGATGACATTATCGTTGAAGGTGTGACGCGTGAGGAACATGACAAAGGGTTGAAGTTGGTGTTGGGAAAACTACAACGAGCTGGTTTGACTGTGAATGCAGACAAGTGCCAGTCCGGGGTTTCAGAGCTGGTGTTCGTGGGTCACAAGCTGACGAGTGAAGGCATCAACCCAACCGAAGACAAAGTGGAAGCAGTAGCGGAGGCGCAAGAGCCACGGAATGCGAGTGAAGTGAGAAGTTTCTTGGGTCTTGTGAACTATTATGCAAGGTTCATTCCAAACCTTGCTACCTTCGCAGGTCCATTGCGAGAGTTGACGAGGAAGCACGAGCGATTTGTGCTTAGCCAGGAACAAAAAGATGCTTTCCAAGCATTGAAGGCTGTGGTGTATGGGCGGAGCATGTATTGTATGGGTGGAGCCCCGAGTCACGGATGGTGGTGGTCACGTGGTTATGGCTTCATATGTCCCGACTCGTCCGCTCGGGACTTGTCGCACCCGTTAGCAGCATGTGGTATCATTCGCAGTGTCTTGTAGGGTGGATCGAGTGCGTACTAAAGCGGAGTTACGGGCATCCTACGCCCACCCTCTCGCTCGAGGCAATTAAGCAGAGTTGTGTTACCCTCCGGCTCGTGTTTGCCTGTTCGCACCTCTGCCACGACACTACAGTTTGGCGACGAGGCTGTTTCGGATTGACGCATGCAGAGTGCCTGTTTTCCACGGCATTGACTTTGAGTCGTTGCCAGGACAATTGGATTGTGAGGCGCACAGAGCGCCTGGAGAATCAGCGCAGCTCGCGTGGTACGAGTTCTATCACCTGGCGAGGAGCCCAGGGAAGCGCATCGCGAGTTTCGCCGCACGGGTGAGACATCTCGCCGTCGCCTGCCAATTCACGTCGAGTGAACGGCAGGCCGGGCTCGAAGATCGTTTTATTTCTGGTTTGCAAGCCTCGGAAATGGTTTCTGCAATGCCACGGCTAAAGGACGAAGACATTACATTCAACTCGGTAGTCGAGACGACGTCGGCCGTCGAACAGACTCTGACAGATGTCCGAGCCCTCGCTGGCCAGAGAATGACTGGTGGTCCGGAGGTCCGCGCGATGTACCAGGCGCCCACGACCGCACGCACAGTCTTCTGTGCGGGTCGTGGCCAAACGTTGCAATGCGGCCAGTCGGAGGATGATCTGAACACTCAGGGACATCTACGGTGAGTGTGCCAAGTGTCATTGGCCACCATAACGGTCATGGATGGCGATGTACGAGGCGACCCCAGCGACGCGGGGCGAGACCTACAGCCGGTACGATGTTTTGTGCATGACGTACTCTTTTACGTCCCGGGTCGAGATCTGCAGCCTGGGCAAGGTTTTATGAATGGTGCACCGATCGTGTTTCAAGTTGATACCGGGGCCGCGGTGTCGATCATGGGCGAGCAGACCGCTCGTGAACTCTGCGGTATTCACCTGGTCAGGGCGACCCTTTTGCTGTACACGTACTCCGGTGAAGCGATTACGCCACTTGCTGTGACAGACGTCTCGGTGGCCTACCAAGGTCAAAGCGCCCTGCTCTCATTGTTTGTGGTACGAGGGGAGGGGCCCGCCCTTTTGGGCTGAGACTGGCTGGCGAGCCTCAGGCTAGACTGGACGGCGCCAGTCATTCACCTTGGACGTCCCGTGCCGAGCCGATGAGAGAGTCGGTGGGAGGAGGTTCCTCTTGCGGAGGTCGTACCTTCAGGTGTGCCTGTGTCTCCTTCGGGGCCCGTACCTCCGTTTGGGCCCGGGCCTCCCTCGAGACCTGAGGGCGAGGTCCCGGTGGCAGGGGCCACGGCGATACAACGTTGGTGTCCGTTCATTGCTTCCTGCAACTACGATATACGGTTCCGGAGCAATGGGGAGCATGCCAGCTGCGACGGGCTCTCGCGCTTGCGTTGCGCTCATGATACAGTGCATGCCCGTGTCGTTCAGGCGATTTCAACGGGGGATTGGAGCGAGCCGGTCGCATTCAAGAAGTTCGCGGAGCGTGACCATCGACGGTGTCCTCTTCGACGTTCAGATGAGGACCTGCACGCAAGTCACCTCAACGTCGTGACAACCACGAGGTTTGCGCGCAGCGTGGTTCATGATTTGTTAATTGTTGTATGTTTGATTCTCGCGGCACGAGTGATTAATCTTGGCATTATAAAAGCAAATGCCGACAGTCCGCGTGTGAGCAAAATGTGTTTGATTGGGATCAATGCTTTCTTTGATGTGAAGAACTTGCGGACGATCATTGCGAATAAAGAGGTCTACCAGATCCCGGTCTTCGATGACAGTCCGCAGTTCGCTGAACCTCATGTGTTGGAATTATACTGTGGGAAAGCGCTGTACGTAAAGAGAAGTTTGCATCTGCGCAGACGATGTTTTTGCTGTTGTATGACACTGCTGTGCATCCAATCAATGCTGATTGTCTGTATGGACGTGCGTTGAAGTCTCAGCTGGATTTGCTGTGGCAGGGGCGGTGTTGCGCCTGGCGTTGATGCGCGATTTTGGTGTGGGACAGCTGGCAATGGAGCCGGCTAATTGCCTGGCTCGAGTTGATGGCGGGGAGCCGGGGCAGGTTCGCTGTCCAGCGTCACCCCCATCCCTGATATCGCCAAGGTCAGACGTGCCTGGCGCCATGGAGCGCAAACTTCTGGTCTCGCCAAGGTCAGCCGCGCTGGCGCCCGCGGGGCTTGCAGACTCGGGGTGTTTACCTGATTCGGTCCTGTCTGAGGGAGATGTGCCAGCTTGTCGACCGGGGGCATTTGATGGTGCCGGGGGAGGTTCATTTCATCTCGTGACCTGAAAATCGGGTGGGCATCACTTTGGTATGATGATCCATATGCAAAAAAAATGAAATAATGTTCATGACTTGTCACAAGTGAGATTCTTGTACGTTACAGCCTGTGATATAACGTTGAAATTTAGAATTTTATTTCCAAAATCTCTGTTTCGCCTCGAACGCATTTCGATTTTTTAAGCGATGACGATCGGGCTCAGAGCGCCGTCTGGTTGTGAGTAAACAATGCGGACGACGACGACGACGACGACGACGACGACGACGACGACGACGACGACGACGACGACGACGACGACGACGACGACGACGACGACGACGACGACGACGACGACGACGACGACGACGACGACGACGCATTTATCCGGCCAAAAGATCAAGTTTAATACCTTTTCCTGACAGAACATGACCGCGATATTTTCAATTTGTTCTTTCGTGGCAGAATTTAGAAGCAGATCAAGCTGAAATTGCGAGAAATTTCGTGAAGAAGCACGGTGACGAATTCGGCGAACATGACAACAGTGCGGTACCAATACCAGCTCCAGCTACACCGCAAGATGCAGCGTCTCATCGAGTGTGTTATTCACGATTTGCCCACAAACAACGAGAGAGCAAGGTGCGAAGCAGCATGAAAAAAGAGAGAAGAAAATGCAGCCAATACTGGTGGGTTGAATAACTTGAATAATAGATCATGACAATGCTTCAAAACGTAGGTTGATTTTTTTTTTTTTTTTGTGAGGTATATTTAACGTAAAATTATTTTGTGTGTCGTCTTGAACGATTTGGAACTTGAAGGAACCGTCCAGAATTTATGCAAGGAGGTATGAACAAATACATTTTTAAAAGGAAGTCTGAGGAAGTGGCGAAGGAATCTCGTCCTGCTAACCATGACTCGAGGTCGAGACATCTTTTAACTGTACTGACATTTTCTTGATGGATCTCGAGTCCTCCATTATCAGTACGTAGACATCCACTACATTTATTTTAAGAAGTGAAGAGTTCAAGAATCGAAAATAATCATAACTCGCCGAAACCCCGTCACAGACGGATTCCGTTCATTCAAACACCCTCACCAGCTCACCCACACTCGAGGGACATGGACAGGACAGGGCGTGCTTGTCCCCGCCTATTAATCCCCCGCCCTGCCCCATTCCCCCCCCCCCGCCTTCAATATGCTTACCCCCGCCCAAATTTTAAATACTCCGGCACCGCCCCCGCCTCTTCACTCCCCGCCCCCCGTCTCTTGATTCCCCGCCCCACTTTCCCCCGGACCCCGCCCCCTGTCCACCCCTCACACTCAACCCCGCCTAATTCACCCCAGCCCACAACTCATCCCCCGCCCCATTTCCCCCCCCTGTCTCCCGCTTTCAATTTGCTCACCCCCACCCAAAAATTTGCTTACCTTGCCCCCCGCCTCTCCACTCCCTGCCCCCGTCTCTTCATCCCCTGCCCCCGCCTCTTCACTCCTCGCCCCCGCCTCTTCACTCCTCGCCCCCGCCTCCAATCGCGTTTAGATCGCATATTTGCATATCGGCTCCTCCTGAGACCTATAAAGATACGAGCACAAGGCGACTCGCACGGCAGCAGGAGAGTGGGGGAGAGAGCGGGGAAGAGAGGCAGGAGTGGGCGTGACTTGAGGGGGTGAGTTGAGCTTGGAGAGAAGTTGCGGAGGAGTTGCAGGGAAGACGGCAGACGGCGACGAGGTTGCGGTGTGGGGGTCGCTTGACTCGTCGCGAGATCCAGGCCAGCCAGCCATACCCCTCTCACTGAGCATCAACGATTCCCCCCCCCATTCGTGCTGAGATCGTGCTGAGTGGGACCCCGTACCCCCCCCCACCCTTAACATGGTGCCAACGGGACCGCTCGTGCGGAGCACGCCAGAGAGGACTTGCCAACCACGCCAGAGCACAGAGTCGGGGCGCAGCGGCGCGAACATTGCGGCTTGCCCGCCATCTCATCACGAGGACACGGATAAGACCTCCCCGGTCTCGTGCACCTGGCCGATCCTTCAGGATCCATGTATATTTGGTCTACGGACCTGTCTGCCTCCTCGCCTATGAGGGTGGCTTTCTTTTTCCTTTGCTTTTTGTGTAAATGCTTGTGGTGGCGCCGTCTGTTAAGTGAAACTGCGTAAGTGTTGCCGTGTATCGGTTTTAGTCGGTAGTATCTCTTTTTTACTGTTTCTTTCTGTACTGAATATACGTGCTTGCTTTGTGTCCGTGTGTCACGCAATAAAATGCTTGCTTGTTTAACTGTTCCCGCTCTGCTTTGTCTCCTTTCTTTTTATTGACTCTCCATCCTGCATCGCGTAAGAGATTGGTAGTGGGTGTAAGTTCCCGGTAACTAATCTGGACCGTCGAGGTCGACGATAACTCCGCTCGGTTATCTCTGCAGTACCTAACGAACCGCTAAGCGGTTCGTGTCCGAAGTCGACCTGCGGCGAGGTACGATCGCCCGATTAACCATCCGCGTGGGTACTTAGGTAGGTCAAGTTTGGCGAACAACCCTATCCTAGGCGGGTGGCCGATTGGCACGATTGTGGTGAGGTCGAAAGACCCACCCGTCACTAGCTCCCGGCGTTGTTCCGAGAGGGTCACGACTGAATTGTCCGTCCGGTGGGCGACGTGCCGCGATTCGAGTTACGTGGCTGATCGCACGCCGGCGGGCGCGAATTCGCAACAATACCAAATTCAAGGGATGAAAAATTAGATTGTTTTCTGAGTACAATTTTGCCAAGTGTGCCAGGCAATATTGAGGTGATCTGTCATGTTTATCTCAAACATCATGAGGTGTGAATCAGTACGTGCTGTGGGATTATAATTATTCACGACCGCCCGCTAAACCCTCTTCACTGTTTCCCAGCTAAAGCATTGGAGCCCAACAAACCTCCCATGTTTGGTGCTATTTCTCATTTGTGCAGCAGATAATAATACACTTCCCATTAACTCAACATACAACTGAGTTACAGTTCCTGGAACTGGGGGGGGGGGAATACCAAGTAAATGCCGCAACAATTATAATATCTGTTTATTTTCTTAAAGTAGGTCCTGTATTTAGAAGGTAGAAATTATTTTGTGTACAGTATTTGTACGTTGCCTGATCGATGTTGAATGGACTGTCCAATATTTATGCATGGGCCTAGGGGCCGAGGGGATACAAATAAATTAAAGAAAAAAGGAAATCTGAGGGGGAACCGAACATTATTTTTGGGCGTTTACCATGTTGACTGGCAATCTGACATTTCTGTGTTAACATGTACGTACTGATATTTCTCTAATATTACATCCATTTCATTCATTTTTTCTAATTTTTTTTGTGTAATGTTCATCTGGATTGGTAATGAGGTTCATTAGGTCAAATCCAGCAATTTATAATTGGTGTTGCTGTTTTATGAATCTCTTAGCTTATACGTTTTAACAGTAAACCGTTCCTAAATTTGTAAATACCTTTTCACACAAAATTACTGGATTTGACCTAATGAACTTCATCCAAAATTATTATTAGCAATCCGGATGAACATTAAAAACAAATTAAAACGTCTAACAAAATATAATAATTCTGCACCAAATAATACACTTGGGGAGAAATTTTAAAATTGAATACCGGTATATGAAAGTGCAAGTTGGTGCAGTTCTCATTTTTCCCTGGAATTTTGAAAGTTCCCTTGTTTGCTTAGTTTCTTGTAGATTTCAATTTACTTCACAATTTGATAAAATTGCACTGTATTTCTAAATAAAAAATGGGCATCATAAACTCACAAAAATTTTATTGTTTTCTTTTATGTGTCTTTATTGCAGCTTCAACATGCAACGACATCAACGTCGACATTGACAAGATGCATGAAGGCCCACAACCAGTCAAGAAACGTGCTCTATGCTCTAGCTTAGGCAAGCCCAAATGTTCAGCCAGGTCCCAATATGTGTTGCCTAATATATGCATCCTTTGTCAGAAAGAGAGAACAATCAATACAGGCCAAAGGGGACGAAGAAAAGAGCCTCTAACTAGGTGCTCAACAATTGAGGCACCAAGACTGCAGCAAGCCGCTAAAGACAACAACAACACAAACCTGCTGGTTCAAATTCAAGACCACGATTGTGTTGCGATAGAGGTAAAATACCATGGTCGCTGCTACAAGGAGTATACCCGGTATTTAGGCAAGCCAGCAACAACACCTAATGCAGAGCAACAAGGAGACTCCAACTACTCAGAAGCATACACATTATTTTGTGCAACAGTCAAGGATCTTATAATAGACAACAAGGAAATTTACAGACTGAAACGACTTAATGACATGTTCATGAAACAAATCAAAGCAACACACAGAATAGAATCAATCTACAAAAGTGGCTTTCTCAAAACAAGACTGATGAAAACATTTCCACAACTGTGCTTTCTAACCCCGCATATGCGCTGCCAAGGAGACCTTGTGTATGTTAATGACATCTCCACTGAAGTGCTGGTTGAAGAAAAGAAAGTGTTGCAAGAAACCATGCATGGTTCAGGTGATGACACAACAGAGACAGAACAAACATCAAACATAACTGGCCATGTTGACTTTGATGATAAGAATGATGATAAAGACTCCAGATCTGAAGCTGAGGAAGACTCTGATGCTGAAGAGGATGAAATAACTGCATATTTACCTTCGCATTCTGAGAAAGGTTATGTTTTGGTCGGCGTGTATTTATTTATTTATTTATTTATTTATTTGTAATCTTGTGATTCGTATAACTCAAAAAGTATAAAACCGAATTGCATGAAATTTGGTGGGATGATTGGTTATGAGCCAGGAAGCATTCGATTAGATTTTGGGATGGTTCGGGTCAAAGGTCAAGGTCAAAGTCACGAAAAGGTCAAAATCGTCTTTTTACGACAACACGGTCAATTTTTATTCAATTTGCATGCAACTAACGCCAAAATGTTCAGAATTCAACGCCTCATCTTGTGATATGCAATATGACACAATGATGCCCGTACTCTTGTTACCGGTTTGGGGTCAAAGGTCAGGGGGGTCATGACCTTGAAAAATATGCGGTTTTTGTCATAACGCGGTCAATTCTTGTCCGCTTTACATGAACCCAGCACCAAAATGTTCAGAATTTAATGCCCAATCTTGTGACGCAATGACGTCATAACACATGTCACCGGTTGGGGTAAAATGTCGGGGGGGGGGTCACGCCCTTGAAAAATATGCGGTTTTCGGCATAACTCAGTCAATTCTTATTCGATTTGCATGAAACCAGCATCAAACGAGATTACCTTCTCTTGTTGAAACGTTGTATTCACCGAGCTTGTGAGTGAAGACTCACCAAAACGACGTGAGTTGATTGTTGTTTAGTCCGTAACCCCCGAAAGTTGGGGGGGGGGTCATGACATTATCGATATGTGGTTTGTGTCATTAGACCATTCATATGAAACCAGTTCCCCACACTCATACCAAGAACAATAAAGTAGTGGCGGCGAAGGTATGCGCTCTATGAGTGCCCGTTCTAGTTACCTTCGCATTCTGCGAAAGGTTATGTTTTGGTCGGCGTGTATTTATTTATTTATTTATTTGTTTGTAATTTGTGATTCGTATAACTCAAAAAGTATTAAACCGAATTGCATGAAATTTGGTGGGATGATTGGTTATTAGCCAGGAAGCATTCGATTAGATTTTGGGATCGTTCGGGTCAAAGGTCAAGGTCAAGGTCACGAAAAGGTCAAAATCGTCTTTATACGATAACACGGTCAATTTTTATTCAATTTGCATGCAATAACGCCAAAATGTTCAGAATTCAACGCCTCATCTTGTGATATGCAATATGACACAATGACGCCCATACAAACCAGTTCCCCACACTCATACCAAGAACAAAAAAAGTAGTGGCGGCGAAGGTATGCGCTCTATGAGTGCCCGTTCTAGTTGTATGATGTTTTGGACAAGGTTCAAGATGACCAAGCCGAAGAGACAAATTGTGGCTATCTCGAGTCTTTAAAACAACATTTTTACTACTTTTTGGGGGTCTGAATTCATAAATATTGCTGCCAAGACCAATGTGAACATGACATCATATAGTTTGTGTTGTTTTTTACTGTGTAAATGGGTTTTTCAAATGTAACATACACCTGGTGTATACTGGTGTTTTGGGGCAGCGGTTCTCGGTAACGTACCACGATATCGCTTGTGAAAAAAATATGATGTTTTGGGGGTCATAAGACTTCATCCCACACCCTTCTTTCCCAATCCCTAGGTTCAGGTCATTAAATCAAAAAAAAAAAAAAAAAAAAATAGATATCCACCCTATGGCCCACGGTCTACTATTATTGTTCAATGTTGATGCAGCAGTGAGAGAGCGCCATCCCATACCCATAATAGATGAGGTACTTCAGGAATTGGAATTGCATGTGGAGTCAAGGAATGTAACAACGTTTGTTACACACTGTGGATTGTACAGGTATAAGAGGCCGTTATTTGGTATCAATGCAGCACCTGATATTTACCAACATGAGATCCACAAGTGAGTCAAGGCATTCCAGCGACGGCAAACATCTCTGATGACATTATCGTTGAAGGTGTGACGCGTGAGGAACATGACAAAGGGTTGAAGTTGGTGTTGGGAAAACTACAACGAGCTGGTTTGACTGTGAATGCAGACAAGTGCCAGTCCGGGGTTTCAGAGCTGGTGTTCGTGGGTCACAAGCTGACGAGTGAAGGCATCAACCCAACCGAAGACAAAGTGGAAGCAGTAGCGGAGGCGCAAGAGCCACGGAATGCGAGTGAAGTGAGAAGTTTCTTGGGTCTTGTGAACTATTATGCAAGGTTCATTCCAAACCTTGCTACCTTCGCAGGTCCATTGCGAGAGTTGACGAGGAAGCACGAGCGATTTGTGCTTAGCCAGGAACAAAAAGATGCTTTCCAAGCATTGAAGGCTGTGGTGTATGGGCGGAGCATGTATTGTATGGGTGGAGCCCCGAGTCACGGATGGTGGTGGTCACGTGGTTATGGCTTCATATGTCCCGACTCATCCGCTCGGGACTTGTCGCACCCGTTAGCAGCATGTGGTATCATTCGCAGTGTCTTGTAGGGTGGATCGAGTGCGTACTAAAGCGGAGTTACGGGCATCCTACGCCCACCCTCTCGCTCGAGGCAATTAAGCAGAGTTGTGTTACCCTCCGGCTCGTGTTTGCCTGTTCGCACCTCTGCCACGACACTACAGTTTGGCGACGAGGCTGTTTCGGATTGACGCATGCAGAGTGCCTGTTTTCCACGGCATTGACTTTGAGTCGTTGCCGGGACAATTGGATTGTCAGGCGCACAGAGCGCCCGGAGAATCAGCGCAGCTCGCGCGGTACGAGTTCGATCACCTGGTGAGGAGCCCAGGGAAGCGCATCGCGAGTTTCGCCGCACGGGTGAGACATCTCGCCGTCGCCTGCCAATTCACGTCGAGTGAACGGCAGGCCGGGCTCGAAGATCGTTTTATTTCTGGTTTGCAAGCCTCGGAAATGGTTTCTGCAATGCCACGGCTAAAGGACGAAGACATTACATTCAACTCGGTAGTCGAGACGACGTCGGCCGTCGAACAGACTCTGACAGATTTCCGAGCCCTCGCTGGCCAGAGAATGACTGGTGGTCCGGAGGTCCGCGCGATGTACCAGGCGCCCACGACCGCACGCACAGTCTTCTGTGCGGGCCGTGGCCAAACGTTGCAATGCGGCCAGTCTGAGGATGATCTGAACACTCAGGGACATCTACGGTGAGTGTGCCAAGTGTCATTGGCCACCATAACGGTCATGGATGGCGATGTACGAGGCGACCCCAGCGACGCGGGGCGAGACCTACAGCCGGTACGATGTTTTGTGCATGACGTACTCTTTTACGTCCCGGGTCGAGACCAGCAGCCTGGGCAAGGTTTTATGAATGGTGCACCGATCGTGTTTCAAGTTGATACCGGGGCCGCGGTGTCGATCATGGGCGAGCAGACCGCTCGTGAACTCTGCGGTATTCACCTGGTCAGGGCGACCCTTTCGCTGTACACGTACTCCGGCGAAGCGATTACGCCACTTGCTGTGACAGACGTCTCGGTGGCCTACCAAGGTCAAAGCGCCCTGCTCTCATTGTTTGTGGTACGAGGGGAGGGGCCCGCCCTTTGGGCTGAGACTGGCTGGCGAGCCTCAGGCTAGACTGGACGGCGCCAGTCATTCACTTTGGACGTCCCGTGCCGAGCCGATGAGAGAGTCGGTGGGAGGAGGTTCCTCTTGCGGAGTTCGTACCTTCAGGTGTGCCTGTGTCTCCTTCGGGGCCCGTACCTCCGTTTGGGCCCGGGCCTCCCTCGAGACCTGAGGGCGAGGTCCCGGTGGCAGGGGCCACGGCGATACAACGTTGGTGTCCGTTCATTGCTTCCTGCAACTACGATATACGGTTCCGGAGCAACGGGGAGCATGCCAGCTGCGAAGGGCTCTCGCGCTTGCGTTGCGCTCATGATACAGTGCATGCCCGTGTTGTTCAGGCGATTTCAACGGGGGATTGGAGCGAGCCGGTCGCATTCAAGAAGTTCGCAGAGCGTGACCATCGACGGTGTCCTCTTCGACGTTCAGATGAGGACCTGCACGCAAGTCACCTCAACGTCGTGACAACCACGAGGTTTGCGCGCAGCGTGGTTCATGATTTGTTAATTGTTGTATGTTTGATTCTCGCGGCACGAGTGATTAATCTTGGCATTATAAAAGCAAATGCCGACAGTCCGCGTGTGAGCAAAATGTGTTTGATTGGGATCAATGCTTTCTTTGATGTGAAGAACTTGCGGACGATCATTGCGAATAAAGAGGTCTACCAGATCCCGGTCTTCGATGACAGTCCGCAGTTCGCTGAACCTCATGTGTTGGAATTATACTGTGGGAAAGCGCTGTACGTAAAGAGAAGTTTGCATCTGCGCAGACGATGTTTTTGCTGTTGTATGACACTGCTGTGCATCCAATCAATGCTGATTGTCTGTATGGACGTGCGTTGAAGTCTCAGCTGGATTTGCTGTGGCAGGGGCGGTGTTGCGCCTGGCGTTGATGCGCGATTTTGGTGTGGGACAGCTGGCAATGGAGCCGGCTAATTGCCTGGCTCGAGTTGATGGCGGGGAGCCGGGGCAGGTTCGCTGTCCAGCGTCACCCCCATCCCTGATATCGCCAAGGTCAGACGTGCCTGGCGCCATGGAGCGCAAACTTCTGGTCTCGCCAAGGTCAGCCGCGCTGGCGCCCGCGGGGCTTGCAGACTCGGGGTGTTTACCTGATTCGGTCCTGTCTGAGGGAGATGTGCCAGCTTGTCGACCGGGGGCATTTGATGGTGCCGGGGGAGGTTCATTTCATCTCGTGACCTGAAAATCGGGTGGGCATCACTTTGGTATGATGATCCATATGCAAAAAAAATGAAATAATGTTCATGACTTGTCACAAGTGAGATTCTTGTACGTTACAGCCTGTGATATAACGTTGAAATTTAGAATTTTATTTCCAAAATCTCTGTTTCGCCTCGAACGCATTTCGATTTTTTAAGCGATGACGATCGGGCTCAGAGCGCAGTCTGGTTGTGAGTAAACAATGCGGACGACGACGACGACGACGACGACGACGACGACGACGACGACGACGACGACGACGACGACGACGACGACGACGACGACGACGACGACGACGACGACGACGACGACGACGACGACGACGACGACGACGACGACGACGACGACGCATTTATCCGGCCAAAAGATCAAGTTTAATACCTTTTCCTGACAGAACATGACCGCGATATTTTCAATTTGTTCTTTCGTGGCAGAATTTAGAAGCAGATCAAGCTGAAATTGCGAGAAATTTCGTGAAGAAGCACGGTGACGAATTCGGCGAACATGACAACAGTGCGGTACCAATACCAGCTCCAGCTACACCGCAAGATGCAGCGTCTCATCGAGTGTGTTATTCACGATTTGCCCACAAACAACGAGAGAGCAAGGTGCGAAGCAGCATGAAAAAAGAGAGAAGAAAATGCAGCCAATACTGGTGGGTTGAATAACTTGAATAATAGATCATGACAATGCTTCAAAACCTCGGTTGATTTTTTTTTTTTTTTTTGTGAGGTATATTTAACGTAAAATTATTTTGTGTGTCGTCTTGAACGATTTGGAACTTGAAGGAACCGTCCAGAATTTATGCAAGGAGGTATGAACAAATACATTTTTAAAAGGAAGTCTGAGGAAGTGGCGAAGGAATCTCGTCCTGCTAACCATGACTCGAGGTCGAGACATCTTTTAACTGTACTGACATTTTCTTGATGGATCTCGAGTCCTCCATTATCAGTACGTAGACATCCACTACATTTATTTTAAGAAGTGAAGAGTTCAAGAATCGAAAATAATCATAACTCGCCGAAACCCCGTCACAGACGGATTCCGTTCATTCAAACACCCTCACCAGCTCACCCACACTCGAGGGACATGGACAGGACAGGGCGTGCTTGTCCCCGCCTATTAATCCCCCGCCCTGCCCCATTCCCCCCCCCCCGCCTTCAATATGCTTACCCCCGCCCAAATTTTAAATACTCCGGCACCGCCCCGCCTCTTCACTCCCCGCCCCCGTCTCTTGATTCCCCGCCCCACTTTCCCCGGACCCCCGCCCCCTGTCCACCCCTCACACTCAACCCCGCCTAATTCACCCCAGCCCACAACTCATCCCCCGCCCCATTTCCCCCCCCTGTCTCCCGCTTTCAATTTGCTCACCCCCACCCAAAAATTTGCTTACCTTGTCCCCCGCCTCTCCACCCCCTGCCCCCGTCTCTTCATCCCCTGCCCCCGCCTCTTCACTCCTCGCCCCGCCTCTTCACTCCTCGCCCCCGCCTCCAATCGCGTTTAGATCGCATATTTGCATATCGGCTCCTCCTGAGACCTATAAAGATACGAGCACAAGGCGACTCGCACGGCAGCAGGAGAGTGGGGGAGAGAGCGGGGAAGAGAGGCAGGAGTGGGCGTGACTTGAGGGGGTGAGTTGAGCTTGGAGAGAAGTTGCGGAGGAGTTGCAGGGAAGACGGCAGACGGCGACGAGGTTGCGGTGTGGGGGTCGCTTGACTCGTCGCGAGATCCAGGCCAGCCAGCCATACCCCTCTCACTGAGCATCAACGATTCCCCCCCCCATTCGTGCTGAGATCGTGCTGAGTGGGACCCCGTACCCCCCCCCCCCACCCTTAACATGGTGCCAACGGGACCGCTCGTGCGGAGCACGCCAGAGAGGACTTGCCAACCACGCCAGAGCACAGAGTCGGGGCGCAGCGGCGCGAACATTGCGGCTTGCCCGCCATCTCATCACGAGGACACGGATAAGACCTCCCGGTCTCGTGCACCTGGCCGATCCTTCAGGATCCATGTATATTTGGTCTACGGACCTGTCTGCCTCCTCGCCTATGAGGGTGGCTTTCTTTTTCCTTTGCTTTTTGTGTAAATGCTTGTGGTGGCGCCGTCTGTTAAGTGAAACTGCGTAAGTGTTGCCGTGTATCGGTTTTAGTCGGTAGTATCTCTTTTTTACTGTTTCTTTCTGTACTGAATATACGTGCTTGCTTTGTGTCCGTGTGTCACGCAATAAAATGCTTGCTTGTTTAACTGTTCCCGCTCTGCTTTGTCTCCTTTCTTTTTATTGACTCTCCATCCTGCATCGCGTAAGAGATTGGTAGTGGGTGTAAGTTCCCGGTAACTAATCTGGACCGTCGAGGTCGACGATAACTCCGCTCGGTTATCTCTGCAGTACCTAACGAACCGCTTAAGCGGTTCGTGTCCGAAGTCGACCTGCGGCGAGGTACGATCGCCCGATTAACCATCCGCGTGGGTACTTAGGTAGGTCAAGTTTGGCGAACAACCCTATCCTAGGCGGGTGGCCGATTGGCACGATTGTGGTGAGGTCGAAAGACCCACCCGTCACTAGCTCCCGGCGTTGTTCCGAGAGGGTCACGACTGAATTGTCCGTCCGGTGGGCGACGTGCCGCGATTCGAGTTACGTGGCTGATCGCACGCCGGCGGGCGCGAATTCGCAACAATACCAAATTCAAGGGATGAAAAATTAGATTGTTTTCTGAGTACAATTTTGCCAAGTGTGCCAGGCAATATTGAGGTGATCTGTCATGTTTATCTCAAACATCATGAGGTGTGAATCAGTACGTGCTGTGGGATTATAATTATTCACGACCGCCCGCTAAACCCTCTTCACTGTTTCCCAGCTAAAGCATTGGAGCCCAACAAACCTCCCATGTTTGGTGCTATTTCTCATTTGTGCAGCAGATAATAATACACTTCCCATTAACTCAACATACAACTGAGTTACAGTTCCTGGAACTGGGGGGGGGGGGGGGAATACCAAGTAAATGCCGCAACAATTATAATATCTGTTTATTTTCTTAAAGTAGGTCCTGTATTTAGAAGGTAGAAATTATTTTGTGTACAGTATTTGTACGTTGCCTGATCGATGTTGAATGGACTGTCCAATATTTATGCATGGGCCTAGGGGCCGAGGGGATACAAATAAATTAAAGAAAAAAGGAAATCTGAGGGGGAACCGAACATTATTTTTGGGCGTTTACCATGTTGACTGGCAATCTGACATTTCTGTGTTAACATGTACGTACTGATATTTCTCTAATATTACATCCATTTCATTCATTTTTTCTAATTTTTTTTGTGTAATGTTCATCTGGATTGGTAATGAGGTTCATTAGGTCAAATCCAGCAATTTATAATTGGTGTTGCTGTTTTATGAATCTCTTAGCTTATACGTTTTAACAGTAAACCGTTCCTAAATTTGTAAATACCTTTTCACACAAAATTACTGGATTTGACCTAATGAACTTCATCCAAAATTATTATTAGCAATCCGGATGAACATTAAAAACAAATTAAAACGTCTAACAAAATATAATAATTCTGCACCAAATAATACACTTGGGGAGAAATTTTAAAATTGAATACCGGTATATGAAAGTGCAAGTTGGTGCAGTTCTCATTTTTCCCTGGAATTTTGAAAGTTCCCTTGTTTGCTTAGTTTCTTGTAGATTTCAATTTACTTCACAATTTGATAAAATTGCACTGTATTTCTAAATAAAAAATGGGCATCATAAACTCACAAAAATTTTATTGTTTTCTTTTATGTGTCTTTATTGCAGCTTCAACATGCAACGACATCAACGTCGACATTGACAAGATGCATGAAGGCCCACAACCAGTCAAGAAACGTGCTCTATGCTCTAGCTTAGGCAAGCCCAAATGTTCAGCCAGGTCCCAATATGTGTTGCCTAATATATGCATCCTTTGTCAGAAAGAGAGAACAATCAATACAGGCCAAAGGGGACGAAGAAAAGAGCCTCTAACTAGGTGCTCAACAATTGAGGCACCAAGACTGCAGCAAGCCGCTAAAGACAACAACAACACAAACCTGCTGGTTCAAATTCAAGACCACGATTGTGTTGCGATAGAGGTAAAATACCATGGTCGCTGCTACAAGGAGTATACCCGGTATTTAGGCAAGCCAGCAACAACACCTAATGCAGAGCAACAAGGAGACTCCAACTACTCAGAAGCATACACATTATTTTGTGCAACAGTCAAGGATCTTATAATAGACAACAAGGAAATTTACAGACTGAAACGACTTAATGACATGTTCATGAAACAAATCAAAGCAACACACAGAATAGAATCAATCTACAAAAGTGGCTTTCTCAAAACAAGACTGATGAAAACATTTCCACAACTGTGCTTTCTAACCCCGCATATGCGCTGCCAAGGAGACCTTGTGTATGTTAATGACATCTCCACTGAAGTGCTGGTTGAAGAAAAGAAAGTGTTGCAAGAAACCATGCATGGTTCAGGTGATGACACAACAGAGACAGAACAAACATCAAACATAACTGGCCATGTTGACTTTGATGATAAGAATGATGATAAAGACTCCAGATCTGAAGCTGAGGAAGACTCTGATGCTGAAGAGGATGAAATAACTGCACTATTTACCTTCGCATTCTGAGAAAGGTTATGTTTTGGTCGGCGTGTATTTATTTATTTATTTATTTATTTATTTGTAATCTTGTGATTCGTATAACTCAAAAAGTATAAAACCGAATTGCATGAAATTTGGTGGGATGATTGGTTATGAGCCAGGAAGCATTCGATTAGATTTTGGGATGGTTCGGGTCAAAGGTCAAGGTCAAAGTCACGAAAAGGTCAAAATCGTCTTTTTACGACAACACGGTCAATTTTTATTCAATTTGCATGCAACTAACGCCAAAATGTTCAGAATTCAACGCCTCATCTTGTGATATGCAATATGACACAATGATGCCCGTACTCTTGTTACCGGTTTGGGGTCAAAGGTCAGGGGGGTCATGACCTTGAAAAATATGCGGTTTTTGTCATAACGCGGTCAATTCTTGTCCGCTTTACATGAACCCAGCACCAAAATGTTCAGAATTTAATGCCCAATCTTGTGACGCAATGACGTCATAACACATGTCACCGGTTGGGGTAAAATGTCGGGGGGGGGGTCACGCCCTTGAAAAATATGCGGTTTTCGGCATAACTCAGTCAATTCTTATTCGATTTGCATGAAACCAGCATCAAACGAGATTACCTTCTCTTGTTGAAACGTTGTATTCACCGAGCTTGTGAGTGAAGACTCACCAAAACGACGTGAGTTGATTGTTGTTTAGTCCGTAACCCCCGAAAGTTGGGGGGGGGGTCATGACATTATCGATATGTGGTTTGTGTCATTAGACCATTCATATGAAACCAGTTCCCCACACTCATACCAAGAACAATAAAGTAGTGGCGGCGAAGGTATGCGCTCTATGAGTGCCCGTTCTAGTTACCTTCGCATTCTGCGAAAGGTTATGTTTTGGTCGGCGTGTATTTATTTATTTATTTATTTGTTTGTAATCTTGTGATTCGTATAACTCAAAAAGTATTAAACCGAATTGCATGAAATTTGGTGGGATGATTGGTTATTAGCCAGGAAGCATTCGATTAGATTTTGGGATCGTTCGGGTCAAAGGTCAAGGTCAAGGTCACGAAAAGGTCAAAATCGTCTTTATACGATAACACGGTCAATTTTTATTCAATTTGCATGCAATAACGCCAAAATGTTCAGAATTCAACGCCTCATCTTGTGATATGCAATATGACACAATGACGCCCATACAAACCAGTTCCCCACACTCATACCAAGAACAAAAAAAGTAGTGGCGGCGAAGGTATGCGCTCTATGAGTGCCCGTTCTAGTTGTATGATGTTTTGGACAAGGTTCAAGATGACCAAGCCGAAGAGACAAATTGTGGCTATCTCGAGTCTTTAAAACAACATTTTTACTACTTTTTGGGGGTCTGAATTCATAAATATTGCTGCCAAGACCAATGTGAACATGACATCATATAGTTTGTGTTGTTTTTTACTGTGTAAATGGGTTTTTCAAATGTAACATACACCTGGTGTATACTGGTGTTTTGGGGCAGCGGTTCTCGGTAACGTACCACGATATCGCTTGTGAAAAAAATATGATGTTTTGGGGGTCATAAGACTTCATCCCACACCCTTCTTTCCCAATCCCTAGGTTCAGGTCATTAAATCAAAAAAAAAACAAATAGATATCCACCCTATGGCCCACGGTCTACTATTATTGTTCAATGTTGATGCAGCAGTGAGAGAGCGCCATCCCATACCCATAATAGATGAGGTACTTCAGGAATTGGAATTGCATGTGGAGTCAAGGAATGTAACAACGTTTGTTACACACTGTGGATTGTACAGGTATAAGAGGCCGTTATTTGGTATCAATGCAGCACCTGATATTTACCAACATGAGATCCACAAGTGAGTCAAGGCATTCCAGCGACGGCAAACATCTCTGATGACATTATCGTTGAAGGTGTGACGCGTGAGGAACATGACAAAGGGTTGAAGTTGGTGTTGGGAAAACTACAACGAGCTGGTTTGACTGTGAATGCAGACAAGTGCCAGTCCGGGGTTTCAGAGCTGGTGTTCGTGGGTCACAAGCTGACGAGTGAAGGCATCAACCCAACCGAAGACAAAGTGGAAGCAGTAGCGGAGGCGCAAGAGCCACGGAATGCGAGTGAAGTGAGAAGTTTCTTGGGTCTTGTGAACTATTATGCAAGGTTCATTCCAAACCTTGCTACCTTCGCAGGTCCATTGCGAGAGTTGACGAGGAAGCACGAGCGATTTGTGCTTAGCCAGGAACAAAAAGATGCTTTCCAAGCATTGAAGGCTGTGGTGTATGGGCGGAGCATGTATTGTATGGGTGGAGCCCCGAGTCACGGATGGTGGTGGTCACGTGGTTATGGCTTCATATGTCCCGACTCATCCGCTCGGGACTTGTCGCACCCGTTAGCAGCATGTGGTATCATTCGCAGTGTCTTGTAGGGTGGATCGAGTGCGTACTAAAGCGGAGTTACGGGCATCCTACGCCCACCCTCTCGCTCGAGGCAATTAAGCAGAGTTGTGTTACCCTCCGGCTCGTGTTTGCCTGTTCGCACCTCTGCCACGACACTACAGTTTGGCGACGAGGCTGTTTCGGATTGACGCATGCAGAGTGCCTGTTTTCCACGGCATTGACTTTGAGTCGTTGCCGGGACAATTGGATTGTCAGGCGCACAGAGCGCCCGGAGAATCAGCGCAGCTCGCGCGGTACGAGTTCGATCACCTGGTGAGGAGCCCAGGGAAGCGCATCGCGAGTTTCGCCGCACGGGTGAGACATCTCGCCGTCGCCTGCCAATTCACGTCGAGTGAACGGCAGGCCGGGCTCGAAGATCGTTTTATTTCTGGTTTGCAAGCCTCGGAAATGGTTTCTGCAATGCCACGGCTAAAGGACGAAGACATTACATTCAACTCGGTAGTCGAGACGACGTCGGCCGTCGAACAGACTCTGACAGATTTCCGAGCCCTCGCTGGCCAGAGAATGACTGGTGGTCCGGAGGTCCGCGCGATGTACCAGGCGCCCACGACCGCACGCACAGTCTTCTGTGCGGGCCGTGGCCAAACGTTGCAATGCGGCCAGTCTGAGGATGATCTGAACACTCAGGGACATCTACGGTGAGTGTGCCAAGTGTCATTGGCCACCATAACGGTCATGGATGGCGATGTACGAGGCGACCCCAGCGACGCGGGGCGAGACCTACAGCCGGTACGATGTTTTGTGCATGACGTACTCTTTTACGTCCCGGGTCGAGACCAGCAGCCTGGGCAAGGTTTTATGAATGGTGCACCGATCGTGTTTCAAGTTGATACCGGGGCCGCGGTGTCGATCATGGGCGAGCAGACCGCTCGTGAACTCTGCGGTATTCACCTGGTCAGGGCGACCCTTTCGCTGTACACGTACTCCGGCGAAGCGATTACGCCACTTGCTGTGACAGACGTCTCGGTGGCCTACCAAGGTCAAAGCGCCCTGCTCTCATTGTTTGTGGTACGAGGGGAGGGGCCCGCCCTTTTGGGCTGAGACTGGCTGGCGAGCCTCAGGCTAGACTGGACGGCGCCAGTCATTCACTTTGGACGTCCCGTGCCGAGCCGATGAGAGAGTCGGTGGGAGGAGGTTCCTCTTGCGGAGTTCGTACCTTCAGGTGTGCCTGTGTCTCCTTCGGGGCCCGTACCTCCGTTTGGGCCCGGGCCTCCCTCGAGACCTGAGGGCGAGGTCCCGGTGGCAGGGGCCACGGCGATACAACGTTGGTGTCCGTTCATTGCTTCCTGCAACTACGATATACGGTTCCGGAGCAACGGGGAGCATGCCAGCTGCGAAGGGCTCTCGCGCTTGCGTTGCGCTCATGATACAGTGCATGCCCGTGTTGTTCAGGCGATTTCAACGGGGGATTGGAGCGAGCCGGTCGCATTCAAGAAGTTCGCAGAGCGTGACCATCGACGGTGTCCTCTTCGACGTTCAGATGAGGACCTGCACGCAAGTCACCTCAACGTCGTGACAACCACGAGGTTTGCGCGCAACGTGGTTCATGATTTGTTAATTGTTGTATGTTTGATTCTCGCGGCACGAGTGATTAATCTTGGCATTATAAAAGCAAATGCCGACAGTCCGCGTGTGAGCAAAATGTGTTTGATTGGGATCAATGCTTTCTTTGATGTGAAGAACTTGCGGACGATCATTGCGAATAAAGAGGTCTACCAGATCCCGGTCTTCGATGACAGTCCGCAGTTCGCTGAACCTCATGTGTTGGAATTATACTGTGGGAAAGCGCTGTACGTAAAGAGAAGTTTGCATCTGCGCAGACGATGTTTTTGCTGTTGTATGACACTGCTGTGCATCCAATCAATGCTGATTGTCTGTATGGACGTGCGTTGAAGTCTCAGCTGGATTTGCTGTGGCAGGGGCGGTGTTGCGCCTGGCGTTGGTGCGCGATTTTGGTGTGGGACAGCTGGCAATGGAGCCGGCGAATTGCCTGGCTCGAGTTGATGGCGGGGAGCTGGGGCAGGTTCGCTGTCCAGCGTCACCCCCATCCCTGATATCGCCAAGGTCAGACGTGCCTGGCGCCATGGAGCGCAAACTTCTGGTCTCGCCAAGGTCAGCCGCGCTGGCGCCCGCGGGGCTTGCAGACTCTGGGTGTTTACCTGATTCGGTCCTGTCTGAGGGAGATGTGCCAGCTTGTCGACCGGGGGCATTTGATGGTGCCGGGGGAGGTTCGCTTGGGGTGTCATCTCGACCTCGCCGGAAGGCGTGTAAGCATGGGCCGCCTGGGGGCGCTTCTACAGTCCACTGCATTTGGAATTCAACTCTCGCACCAACACAGTATATGACGTGATGGGGATAGAAGAGTGTATTATGTGCCAGATTAAAGATGGTATTATTGTTATAGGTTGTGCGGATGAAGCACGCTTTTCTTTTGAGCCATCTCATCTGGGTTTGATTCTCAGCCCGACCATCACCCCAGGGTTAGATCAAGTGACGTGGTACTTGGAAGATTTTACATGATTGGTGTCATTTTGTTCCTCTGCTTTTTTATGTCGTAGTATTCCTTGCCAATTATGCGAATCATTATAATTGTCATTTTATAATCATACTTTTAGGAGGGAGGAGTATGGTGTATGGGTGGAGCATGTATTGTATGGGTGGAGCCCCGAGTCACGGATGGTGGTGGTCACGTGGTTGTGGCTTCATATGTCCCGACTCGCCCGCTCGGGACTTGTCGCACCCGTTAGCAGCATGTGGTATCATTAGCAGTGCCTTGTAGGTCGTGTGCCTGTAGGGTGCATCGAGTGCGTACTAAAGCGGAGTTACGGGCATCCTACGCCCACCCTCTTGCTCGAGGCAATAAAGCGGAGTTGTGTTACCCTCCGGCTCGTGTTTGCCTGTTCGCACCTCTGCCACGACACTACAAAGGCGAATTTGAGGAGTGCTCAAACACTTAGATATTACAATCCCAAAGCACGAACCAAAGTCACTGCAGATGCCAGTCCTGTGGGATTAGTGCAGATACAGATGGGAGAACCAAGAATTATTGCGTTTGCAAGCCGGTCGCTCACAGACATAGAGCAGAGATATTTGCAGACAGAAAAGGAGGCCTTGGAACTTGTCTGGGTGTGGGAACGATTCCATGTATATCTGTTTGGCATTGAGTTTGAGTTGGTGGCAGACCACAAGCCATCAGAGGTGATATATTCATGGAGGTTCAAGCCATGTGCAAGGATTGAGAGATGGGTCTGAGGACTTCAACCATATAGGTACAAGGTGGTCCACATTGCTGGCAAGGCAAATATTGCAGGTGCTTTATCAAGACTATTAGAGGTGGACAAGAGACAGGAACCTTCACTAGAGAAGAAAGCTGAATTGTTTGTACGATGTGTGGCAGTACACTCAACACTGAAAGCAATGACAACCTGAGAGGTGGGAGGGGAGAGAGAGAGAGGAGAGAGAGGAGAGAGAGAGAGGAGAGAGAGAGAGAGAGAGAGAGAGAGAGAGAGAGAGAGAGAGAGAGAGAGAGAGAGAGAGAGAGAGAGAGAGAGAGAGAGAGAGAGAGAGAGAGAGAGAGAGAGAGAGAGAGAGAGAGAGAGAGAGAGAGAGAGAGAGAGAGAGAGAGAGAGAGAGAGAGAGAGAGAGAGAGAGAGAGGAAAAAAAAAAAGACAGGTGAGGGGTGGAGGTGGCGTTAGAAAAGCGAATGATATGTTATGCTTAATGATCGAACACAAAGTTAAAAAGCCATGTCAGAACAGCTGTACACACAATGACACAACAAAGCTTGAAAAGTAATTCGATGGCACGTTTGCAAAATCTTTGATATTCCAGTTCCAGTGTGGGAGCATGAACCAAAAGCAATCACTGAAAACATGGAAGTACTGACCGCTCACGTACAACCTAATGATCCCATTGAGCGTGAGCATCGAAAACAAAGTCTTGCAACCAGATATCACACTTGCGTACTAAAAACAGAAGAAGGCATTGCCAAGTGAGGTGTTAATACTGGTGATATTGGATGAAATGATGCAGAAATCAAGAAAATGACCAAACACCAAAACCTCAAGAATGAAGTGAAAAGATACTGGAAACTGAAGAATGCCAAAGTTGTACCAGTGATAGTTGGACCAACAGGATTGATGACAAAGAACCTCACAGAGATATTACAAACCATCCCTGGGAATATTACTACAAATGAACTACAGTTGGAAGCTGTCTGGGGTTCAGCGACGATCCTGAAGAGAGCCCTCGACACAAAACTTTGAGAAGAGAAAACTTCACACCTTGGTCCGTGAATCATGACACCTTACTGAAATGAAGGGGGATAGTTTGAGCCCACCCTGGGAGAACTCCATCCACAATTTGAAACCCACATAGGTGGATACCATTCAATCAAACACACGCACACACACACACACACGCCCATGCCAAGTGCCTTTGTGGTAGTACAGTTTTATACATGTACACATGCATGAAGAAAATAAAAACGACAAACACAAAGATTGACCTTTAAAGAGACTTCTTTGAAAGAGGAATTCAAGTTGGAAATGAGCAGAATTCAATTCAAAAACATAACAAGCCACAGAACACAAAATACCGATCGATGCTCCGCACCCCTGTTCTTCATCGCATAACTCGCGAGCCCCTGGCAGTCCCTGGCGGCCCCTGACGCGCGGCCGATAATACACAAATGTGAAAAACACCCAATCATAATCCACTATAAATGTTATCAAATTGACTCATTGGTTTCAAATGAGTGTTCCAATGCGAAGCATAAAAGTAATATAAGTACATCAGCATATGGTTGCAGTATTCAAACAATTCTGCTTACAGCCTATTTAACCGCAACGAAGAAGGCTATGTGAATGCGGGGTCTCTTCACAGCCATTATGGAGTTCTGCAGGTGGTGTGGCGGCTCTCACACTGATGTCTCGTCCACAAGAGTGTCCCCCCCCCTCTGAAAAACAGTGAAGATCACTGACTGCTCTCCGCCTTAACACCGAGATCACGGCAAACTCGTGGTCGGATGGACCTTATTGTTTTTATGTATGTATTGTTACGGTTCTCGGAACCATGTGCATACAACATACAAGTGTCCCACGCCAGTTATTCCATTAGTATACGTGCAGATAGATCCCTTCCTTGTGTATAGTGTGGAAAACACGGGGGCGCGTTGCGATGGGATTTTAGTTAGGTTAATAAATCATTTTCTCCCCTTTTATTTGAACCACGGTACCTTCATCTCGCTTGCCTCGTACCTTCGCCTCGCTTACCACAGTGTGACGAGCGCCTACCCAGAGACTCGTTTTCCGAGTCAGAATCCTGACGTTCACTGTGGCAGTTCCATCTCGGCTTCCACCTTCCCAAACCCAGACACGTGGTGTGGGCGGGCCTTGCCGGCCTCTGGCGAGACCCCGCCCGGGAAGGCGGACCGCATGAAGGCCCTGTCCAATCGGGATGAACGATGACTTCGGCTTCGCCATGGCTCCACCCCCTAGCTCCATGATCTATAAAATACGAAGCAATCCTCAGAGTAGAGTTGTATGGGATGAAAAGGAGTTAGTTGGAGTGGGAGAAGGATTGCAAGGTTGCAGTTGTTATTGACGGGGTCGTTGTGAAGGTGTTCCGCTGCTTGGCTCTGACCACGTCCCGCCTCGACGGCCCGACTGCTGGTCCACGCACACCCGACCTCGACCAGGTCTCTTGCCTGGTCCTGTCGACTGCTCCATTTCTCGCCTCGGACTCCGTTCTCTCCACTCAAGCTCCTTGACGGACGCGATCTCTACATGTGCGGCTGTGGACTGAACTGCACGACCTTTGTCTGGTGCCGCACCACGGAGCATCCCTTTCCCCAGAACGCTCAGGTACCAAAAACTGTGACCTCAACTCCCCCCCTCCCTGGCTGCAGAAGACCTTTTTCCTTCCATTGGGTTTATTTTGTTTGAGTGTGTGGCGCCTGTCCGTTAGATAAGCCTGTGTAAGATCTTTATTGTTGTGATTGTTGCTTTTATTAGTCTCGCGTTAAGTCTGCACTGTGTCCGCTTTTATAAGTTGCTTGTAAAATTGTTGCACCACACCTCTCTCATCTCTCCCTGCGTAACACACCCAATAAACCTTTTGTTGTGCCACATGCTTTTCCCCGCTTTAGTGTAAATAAATCATTGTAGAAATGTTCCCAGCTCGTCTTTCTCTTTTCCTCCATTGGTCCAGCATGGTTCGGATCTGAGTTTAGCCAGGTCTTTATTCCCGATAATCCGTTCCTTCTCACCGGTACGTCCTGGGCAGTGCCGCTCAACTGCATCCGATCCGGAAAGGTAGTCGGTAGTTGGTAGAGTGATCCAGTTTGGGAAAGGCGTACCGAGGGCGTGGTTCCCCGGTAGTCGAAACCGCGTGGTTAATTAGGTAACTTGATTCTAGACAGCAGGACCCTATGCCACGCGGTTGAGGTATTGGCGTCCACGGTCGGTTAAGCGACTCGCCGCGTTACGGAATTATCTGTGAGCGATGGCCTACAATTTCGGGGAGTTTGGTGAGAATCGACGTAGTTTCCCCCACCTTGTGGTCATTCTCCGCTTGACCCCGGCCCACAACAGTATCAATGTCGAAGTGAGGGGTGGATTATATAAAAAGGAGATTGCACAAAAAGGTTAAACAAAATTACGTCCCTTAAAAATATAATTGCACATTTTCAGCGAATGAGACACCTCCCGAGGCACCAACCGCACATCATCGCAGGGCCCAACACAGGCGGAAACCTACGTCTAATCAATATTACATTGAAAGCACGGATACTTTCACCAAAGTGAACAACAAAGCAGCTTGAAGAGCACTCGCCAAGTGTCTTAAGCACTCAAGGAAGCACTCCAACGAAACGGTTGAGAGGAACCCGCTCGTTTGGCACGCGATTAGCAATCACTGACCCGTCATATTAAACATACACCTCCTGGAGACGCCCAAAATGTCAAATATGTCTGAATTGGACAAATGAACACTTTTCTCGGAGTTGGAACTGCTTGTAAGTTCGATTCTGGAGCTTAAATTTTGGAATTCTGCTTAGTTTAAGAGACACTCGTGGTGATCGCATGTGCAGAAATGGAATAAAGCAATGAATGATTACGTCTCCGGGCGTTTATAATCATTGCAATGTACACAACGATTTGTAGCTATGATGAACAGGCGTTTGATAAAATGAGTGAGGAAAGTGAAAAAAAAATACTTTATCGTTAAAAAATCACTGCGGCCTGTTCCAAGTCAAGGCATGGTTGAGAGGCTAAAAAACATGGCAGCTTCAGACCCCAGCGAGGTTACCCAGGAAACGCCTTGAGACCCCATCGAGAGCGATGACGGAGGATGCGCATGATGAAGATATAATTAAATAAGGCTGTTAATTATCTTCAAAAGGGGGTGTTTTAATTAACTGAAACACCCAATATTCACTCATGCACTTCCTTGGAGTTTTGTTCACTCATGCACTTCCTTGGATTATGCATGCAACGTTTCGGTCTGCTAGGTTTCATGGTTTTGGAGTTATAGAGGAGACACACTGACACACACGCACACCCACGCACATGCACACACACACACACACACACACACACACTGACATGTATTAGTATAGAGGAGGTTAGTCAGATCACCCCGGTTCCAAAAGGTATCATGGGATATTTATTTCATACTGACATGCAGATTTTGTTGTTTATAATACAGGGTGGGGCATTTATATGTGACGGTTTATTGTCCTTTTAAAAAAAAATTGTTTCCAAAACCAAATGAAATAAAATTTCTCTCCAACATAGTAACATACATCAACTTTTTAAAATCAATTTTGATTCTTTATTTCTTAAAAATTACATCAGACAAATGGGCCCCTTTCGAATTCGTGCATTCACGACAATGGATCATCCTATTGTTCATTACCGCATGCAATGTCTCTTGATCAATCGAGCGGATGCAGGGCCAGATTACAATTTTGTAGACCCCTGGGCTACAGATACTGTGGGGCACCAGCGATAATTAACAAAAGTACGCAAATCGAATTTCGGATTCTTGAAATCAGTTTATTCAACTTCTACAACATAACGTCAACATTCGGCACGCGTAGATGGGTGCAAGTGTAACACAACTAAAAAGAGAAGAGATATTGTGATATTTTCAAAACTAATATAAGTTATTGAAATATTTAATTTATTTGACAAGGCTAAACAAAATTAAAATTCAAATATTTGCTTTGCATAATTTCTTATTAACAAATTTCTCCAAAACATCAGTTAATTGTAAAAAAATTTGAGAACATCATTTTCAATTGCCATGGCAGCTCGTCCGTTAAGTCGTTCTTGTGTCATTGTTGACCCGAGTACATTCTTTATATTCATTGTCATTCATTTAGAAACTTCTCTCTCCAGTCTCATTAGTTATCATTAAACATAAGTAAATCCGTAGTGCTATTTCAACATTCAGGAATGAAGAAGTTAATCCATTTTTTTTAGCACAAGGGTGTAGATATCAGAAGTTTGTGGTGTTTCATGCTTGTCCCTGAATTCATCAAATTGCCCAACAAAGTTTTTAAAGTCAACAATTTCTGGCACAAATTCAGGCTCGATGTCATCCGAGTAAATCTTCTGAAACTTGGCTTCCGTTGTTGAAATGTCTTCATCGTTCATTGTTGGAAATTCGACCAGGAAACCAAACAATGAATGAACATTTTTATATGCTTCAACAGGTCCGGATTTAGACATGTGGTGGCCCCTGGGCAGCCTTCAGTAGTGGAGGCCCACCCTACCATCGAATACTAAAAAGGTGACAAGACATATTTACAGTCATCCATAAAGTATATTTTTCAAGAACAAAGAATCTGAACTTCTATGGAAAATAGAGAATGAGATAAGATGAATATCTTATATCTGTTATAGATGAATATCTTATATCTGTTCCACTAACTACCAACTACCAGTCAAGCACACACAAATACATTTTTCCTTACAATTTTTTTTTCATGAAATATGTGGAGGCCCCCTGATTGTGGAGGCCCCTGGGCAACTGCCCAGCTTGCCCATGCCTAAATCCGGCCCTGTTAGCTTCAATGCGATGAGAAAGAGCTGAGCATAACTTATCGATGATGGGGAGATACGTTTCCACCTTAAACTTGTGGCTTCCTCGCAAAAATGTATAGGATAACGTAAATTCAAATTACATCACAGAACAATGCTAATCTACCCTCTATCAGCACTTTTGTCTTTGGTGCAAGCACAACCGCAAAGCAATGACCAAAGAGGAAGAAGGAAAGTTTCGATGGAATGAGTGATTTCCTGTACAGACACTAAGTATGAGATCATCTCATTGTAATCAGGATTGCCAGTGCCAACGAGTTGGAATAATGGGCAAGAAAAAAATTCCAGTATATTACACAGTATATTATACAGTATTTAATTGAGCCCTTTTTAGATCCTCGTGGAGGATCTCGAAGTCTTACTCACGTTGTTGTTCTTCATCTTCTTCTTGTGGACTTTTTTTGTTTCACAGCCTACAGTTTTCATCGAAACTTCCTGAAACTTGGCATTATATATATATATATATATATATATATATATATATATATATATATATATATATATATATATATATATATATATATGTAAAAATAACTTGCGCAGACAGTAACCATCTCCGATTTTGAAAATTCCTCCGAGAAAAAAAAGTTATGACGTCAAAATATCTCCGCTAATGGAAATCGCCTCAAAAATTATCTCCAAATCTCGGCAAGCTTTTAGAATTCTGTTTGCGGGAATCGAACGGGATATTAGCAGAGATGAATTACAGCACATATGATGCATCACTATGACGTCATATCAATTTTTATGACGTCATTCCTATTTTTTGACATTTTTTTTGTTTCACAACCCAGAGTTTTCATCGGATCTTCGTGAAACTTGCCATGTATATGCAGAAAGCCCACCCGCAGGCAGTAACCATCTCCGATTTTGGAAATTCTTCCCAGAAAAAAAGTTGACGTCATAATATCGCCCCTAATTCGAAATCGCCTATACCATTATCTCCGAAACTACGCAAGATGTTGGAATTTGTTTGCGGGAATCAAGCCGGGCATTAGCACGGATAATTTATCGCAAACCTAATACATCACAATGACGTCATATTCGTTTTTATGATGTCATCATTAAGAGGACGAGGACCTTAGCTCATTTGAGCTTGTTAAAGAGATAATTCAGCATTCTTATACTTTCATTCTGCATTTACAAATGAAGTACCTTTTCACAGTAAATTAATTTCACTTAATCTCTGGAGGCCCTCAGCTGGCAGAGGCCCCTCTCCTGCAGCCTATAAAGCCCATAAAGCCCATGCCTTAATCCGGCACTGACCACTGAGCGGATGGTTCCAGTGATGTTTGCCTTCAATTCATCGATCGATGTTGGATGTTCCTTATAAACTTTACCTTTCAGAAATCCCCATGGGAAGAAATCTGGTGGAGTTAAATCTGACAACTCAAAGTGTTCCTCATCCGTCATGATGACCTTGTTTATGAAATTGACATGCTCATTGTATTGAAATTTTTTTTAATCCTCATTGCATTTAAAGTGTTCTATCATTAAAAACTTTCAAGTATTATCTGTAAAATGAAGAAAACAACAATTAGTTATGCCAAGACTGCTTCCAGCTGGAAAGATTGAAAATGTGTCGGATATAAATGTGTCGGATATAAATGTGTCGGATATAAATGTGTCGGATATAAATGTGTCGGATATAAATGTGTCAGATATAAATGTGTCGGATATAAATGTGTCCGATATAAATGTGTCGGATATAAATGTGTTGTAGATCCTGTAAATGTGTCGGATATAAATGTGTCCGATATAAATGTGTCTGATATAAATGTGTCGGATAAACTGTAAATGTGTCGGATATAAATGTGTCGGATATAAATGTGTCGGATATAAATGTGTCCGATATAAATATGTCAGATATAAATGTGTCGGATATAAATATGTCGGATATAAATGTGTCGGATATAAATGTGTCCGATATAAATGTGTCCGATATAAATGTGTTGTATATCCTGTAAATGTGTCCGATATAAATGTGTCCGATATAAATGTGTCAGATATAAATGTGTCGGATAAACTGTAAATGTGTCGGATATAAATGTGTCGGATATAAATGTGTCCGATATAAATATGTCGGATATAAATGTGTCCGATATAAATGTGTCGGATATAAATGTGTCCGATATAAATGTGTCCGATATAAATGTGTCCGATATAAATGTGTCCGATATAAATGTGTCCGATATAAATGTGTCAGATATAAATGTGTCCGATATAAATGTGTCAGATATAAATGTGTCGGATATGCTGTAAATGTGTCGGATATAAATGTGTCGGATATAAATGTGTCGGATATAAATATGTCGGATATAAATGTGTCCGATATAAATGTGTCGGATATAAATGTGTCGGATATAAATGTGTCGGATATAAATGTGTCAAATATAAAGGTGTCGGATATAAATGTCGGATATAAATGTGTCGGATATAAATGTGTCCAATATAAATGTGTCGGATATAAATATGTCGGATATAAATGTGTCCGATATAAATGTGTCCGATATAAATGTGTCGGATATAAATGTGTCGGATATAAATGTGTCAAATATAAAGGTGTCGGATATAAATGTGTCGGATATAAATGTGTCGGATATAAATGTGTCGGATATAAATGCGTCGGATATAAATGCGTCTGATATAAATGCGTCCGATATAAATGCGTCCGATATAAATGTGCCGGATATAAATGTGTCGGATATAAATGTGTCGGATATAAATGTGTCGCATATAAATGTGTCCGATATAAATGTGTCCGATATAAATATGTCCGATATAAATGTGTCCGATATAAATGTGTCCGATATAAATGTGTCCGATATAAATGTGTCTGGATATAAATGTGTCCGATATAAATGTGTCAAATATAAATGTGTCGGATATAAATGTGTCCGATATAAATGTGTCCGATATAAATGTGTCGGATATAAATGCGTCCGATATAAATGCGTCCGATATAAAGGCGTCCGATATAAACGCGTCCGATATAAACGCGTCCGATATAAACGCGTCCGATATAAACGCGTCCGATATAAACGTGTCCGATATAAACGCATCCGATATAAACGCGTCCGATATAAATGTGTCCAATATAAATGTGTCGGATATAAATGTGTCCGATATAAATGTGTCGGCTATGAATGTGTCCGATATAAATGTGTCCGATATAAATTGTCCGATATAAACGTGTCCAATATAAACATGTCCGATATAAACATGTCCGATATAAACGTGTCCGATATAAACGTGTCCGATATAAACGTGTCCGATATAAACGTGTCCGATATAAACGTGTCGGATATAAATATGTCGGATATAAATGTGTCGGATATAAATGTGTCGGATATAAAGGTGTCCGATATAAATGTGTCGGATATAAATGTGTCCGATATAAATGTGTCGGATATAAATGTGTTGTATATCCTGTAAATGTGTCCGATATAAATGTGTCCGATATAAATGTGTCGGATATAAATGTGTCGGATAAACTGTAAATGTGTCGGATATAAATGTGTCGGATATAAATGTGTCCGATATAAATATGTCGGATATAAATGTGTCGGATATAAATATGTCGGATATAAATGTGTCCGATATAAATGTGTCGGATATAAATGTGTCCGATATAAATGTGTCCGATATAAATGTGTCCGATATAAATGTGTCAGATATAAATGTGTCCGATATAAATGTGTCAGATATAAATGTGTCGGATATGCTGTAAATGTGTCGGATATAAATGTGTCCGATATAAATGTGTCGGATATAAATATGTCGGATATAAATGTGTCCGATATAAATGTGTCGGATATAAATGTGTCGGATATGAATGTGTCGGATATAAATGTGTCAAATATAAAGGTGTTGGATATAAATGTGTCGGATAAAAATGTGTCGGATATAAATGTGTCCGATATAAATGTGTCGGATATAAATATGTCGGATATAAATGTGTCCGATATAAATGTGTCGGATATAAATGTGTCGGATATAAATGTGTCGGATATAAATGTGTCAAATATAAAGGTGTCGGATATAAATGTGTCGGATATAAATGTGTCGGATATAAATGTGTCGGATATAAATGTGTCGGATATAAATGTGTCGGATATAAATGCGTCTGATATAAATGCGTCCGATATAAATGCGTCCGATATAAATGTGCCGGATATAAATGTGTCGGATATAAATGTGTCGGATATAAATGTGTCGGATATAAATGTGTCCGATATAAATGTGTCCGATATAAATATGTCGGATATAAATGTGTCGGATATAAATGTGTCCGATATAAATGTGTCGGATATAAATGTGTCCGATATAAATGTGTCCGATATAAATGTGTCGGATATAAATGCGTCCGATATAAATGCGTCCGATATAAAGGCGTCCGATATAAACGCGTCCGATATAAACGCGTCCGATATAAACGCGTCCGATATAAACGCGTCCGATATAAACGTGTCCGATATAAACGCGTCCGATATAAACGCGTCCGATATAAATGTGTCCGATATAAATGTGTCGGATATAAATGTGTCCGATATAAATGTGTCGGCTATGAATGTGTCCGATATAAATGTGTCCGATATAAATTGTTCGATATAAACGTGTCCGATATAAACGTGTCCGATATAAACGTGTCCGATATAAACGTGTCCGATATAAACGTGTCCGATATAAACGTGTCCGATATAAACGTGTCCGATATAAACGTGTCCGATATAAACGTGTCCGATATAAACGTGTCGGATATAAATGTGTCGGATATAAATGTGTCCTATATAAATGTGTCCGATATAAATGTGTCCGATATAAATGTGTCCCATATAAATGTGTCCGATATAAATGTGTCCGATATAAATGTGTCCGATATAAATGTGTCCGATATAAATGTGTCCGATATAAATGTGTCCGATATAAATGTGTCCGATATAAATGTGTCCTATATAAATGTGTCCGATATAAATGTGTCCGATATAAATGTGTCCTATATAAATGTGTCGGATATAAATGTGTCCGATATAAATGTGTCGGCTATGAATGTGTCCGATATAAATGTGTCCGATATAAACGTGTCCGATATAAACGTGTCCGATATAAACGTGTCCGATATAAACGTGTCCGATATAAACGTGTCCGATATAAACGTGTCCGATATAAACGTGTCCGATATAAACGTGTCCGATATAAACGTGTCCGATATAAACGTGTCAGATATAAACGTGTCGGATATAAACGTGTTGGATATAAATGTGTCCTATATAAATGTGTCCGATATAAATGTGTCCGATATAAATGTGTCCTATATAAATGTGTCCGATATAAATGTGTCCTATATAAATGTGTCGGATATAAATGTGTCCGATATAAATGTGTCGGCTATGAATGTGTCCGATATAAATGTGTCCGATATAAATTGTCCGATATAAACGTGTCCGATATAAACGTGTCCGATATAAACGTGTCCGATATAAACGTGTCCGATATAAACGTGTCCGATATAAACGTGTCCGATATAAACGTGTCCGATATAAACGTGTCGGATATAAATGTGTCGGATATAAATGTGTCGGATATAAATGTGTCCTATGTAAATGTGTCCGATATAAATGTGTCCGATATAAATGTGTCTGATATAAATGTGTCCGATATAAATGTGTCCTATATAAATGTGTCCGATATAAATGTGTCGGCTATGAATGTGTCCGATATAAATGTGTCCGATATAAATGTGTCCGATATAAATTGTCCGATATAAACGTGTCCGATATAAACGTGTCCGATATAAACGTGTCCGATATAAACGTGTCCGATATAAACGTGTCCGATATAAACGTGTCGGATATAAACGTGTCCGATATAAACGTGTCGGATATAAACGTGTCCGATATAAATGTGTCGGATATAAATGTGTCAGATATAAATGTGTCCTATATAAATGTGTCCGATATAAACGTGTCCGATATAAACGTGTCGGATATAAACGTGCCCGATATAAATGTGTCCTATATAAATGTGTCCGATATAAACGTGTCGGATATAAATGTGTCCGATATAAATGTCTCCGATATAAATGTGTCCTATATAAATGTGTCCGATATAAATGTGTCCTATATAAATGTGTCCGATATAAATGTGTCCGATATAAATGTGTCCGATATAAATGTGTCCGATATAAATGTGTCCTATATAAATGTGTCCGATATAAATGTGTCCGATATAAATGTGTCCCATATAAATGCCCCACCCTGGACATGGACTCTCTGAAGGGTGTATATACACGTTTAGCTTTAGCTCGGCTGGTTCGAGCTTAAACGGCGAATCGAAGCAAACAAATAAATAAAAGGTGAATTTAAACATAATAATCTTTGTCACTGATTTCCTTTGTGCAGCATTTCATTTTAAAAATCCTCATAAACGGTGAACGAACATAAGGAGACGGGTTATTAAAAGAAAGATGAATGATTTCGAGCCGCCGCCGTTGGGTGTTTTGAGGGAGGGTTCTCAGCGTTAAGGACGGGAATCCGGCGGCTTGGAGAGAGGGTCGTCGTTCAGTGTTACTTGCCCCCATTTGATCAAATCTCTGGATAAAGGAGATGCTGTCGCGGACCCCGTGGGGCCCCACAAGCCGGCCAGATAACGGCCGAGGTAAGAGGAGGGTTGGGGAGGGAGGAGGGTCTGTAAGTGGGGATTGTTCGCCGGGAATTGGTTTTCCTTTCGTTGGGCCTGAGACGACTGTTCTTTCAACTCATCCCGCAGGAATCTGCACCTCATCCATTCTCCAACACCGTCCTAACAATCTCGGTGTTCGATGTCTCACGGATGAATAATCAACACTTGGTGACCGTGGGTTCGGGGGGCGGAGGATGGGGATAACGCTCCAGGTCGTGGGGAGGAATGTGACTGGATGAGGTGTTGATAGAGAGGATTGTGACTGGATGATGTGTTAATAGAAGGAATGTGACTGGATGAGGTGTTACTGGAGAGTAATGTGACTGGATGAGGTGTTACTGGAGAGTAATGTGACTGGATGAGGTGTTACTGGAGAGTAATGTGACTGGATGAGGTGAAATTTAAGGAATGGGGTGGTGAGTGGTGAAATCGTGTTAATAGAAGGAATAGGGAGAAACTGGACGAGGTGTGTTGATAGAACGAATGTAGAGGAGTGAGACTTGATGAGGTGTCTTGGTAGAACAAATAGAGCGGAGTGAGATTAGATGAGGTGTCTTGGTAGAACGAATAGAGCGGAGTGAGATTAGATGAGGTGTATTGGTAGAACAAATAGAGCGGAGTGAGATTAGATGAGGTGTCTTGGTAGAACAAATAGAGCGGAGTGAGATTAGATGAGGTGTCTTGGTAGAACAAATAGAGCGGAGTGAGATTAGATGAGGCGTATTGGTAGAACAAATGGAGCGGAGTGAGATTAGATGAGGTGTATTGGTAGAACAAATAGAGCGGAGTGAGATTAGATGAGGCGTATTGATAGAACAAATAGAGCGGAGTGAGATTAGATGAGGCGTATTGATAGAACAAATAGAGCAGAGTGAGATTAGATGAGGTGTATTGGTAGAACAAATAGAGCGGAGTGAGATTAGATGAGGCGTATTGGTAGAACAAATGGAGCGGAGTGAGATTAGATGAGGTGTATTGGTAGAACAAATAGAGCGGAGTGAGATTAGATGAGGCGTATTGGTAGAACAAATGGAGCGGAGTGAGATTAGATGAGGAGTATTGGTAGAACAAATGGAGCGGAGTGAGATTAGATGAGGTGTATTGGTAGAACAAATGGAGCGGAGTGAGATTAGATGAGGCGTATTGGTAGAACAAATGGAGCGGAGTGAGATTAGATGAAGCGTATTGGTAGAACAAATGGAGCGGAGTGAGATTAGATGAGGCGTATTGGTAGAACAAATAGAGCGGAGTGAGATTAGATGAGGCGTATTGGTAGAACAAATGGAGCGGAGTGAGATTAGATGAGGCGTATTGGTAGAACAAATGGAGCGGAGTGAGATTAGATGAGGCGTATTGGTAGAACAAATGGAGCGGAGTGAGATTAGATGAGGCGTATTGGTAGAACAAATAGAGCGGAGTGAGATTAGATGAGGCGTATTGGTAGAACAAATGGAGCGGAGTGAGATTAGATGAGGCGTATTGGTAGAACAAATGGAGCGGAGTGAGATTAGATGAGGTGTATTGGTAGAACAAATGGAGCGGAGTAAGATTAGATGAGGCGTATTGGTAGAACAAATGGAGCGGAGTGAGATTAGATGAAGTGTATTGGTAGAACAAATGGAGCGGAGTGAGATTAGATGAGGCGTATTGGTAGAACAAATAGAGCGGAGTGAGATTAGATGAGGCGTATTGGTAGAACAAATAGAGCGGAGTGAGATTAGATGAGGCGTATTGGTAGAACAAATGGAGCGGAGTGAGATTAGATGAGGCGTATTGGTAGAACAAATGGAGCGGAGTGAGATTAGATGAGGCGTATTGGTAGAACAAATGGAGCGGAGTGAGATTAGATGAGGCGTATTGGTAGAACAAATAGAGCGGAGTGAGATTAGATGAGGCGTATTGGTAGAACAAATGGAGCGGAGTGAGATTAGATGAGGCGTATTGGTAGAACAAATGGAGCGGAGTGAGATTAGATGAGGCGTATTGGTTGAATGAATAGAGAGGAGGTTTGTGGCTGCAATGGTGATGGACAGGTTGATGGACGAGATCAGACAGGAGTCTCCATGGACTTTGATGTTCGTGGATGACATCGTGATCTGTCGGGAATAGGCTGAGGCGAGCCTCGAGAGGTGGAGGTACGCACTGGGGAGAAGGGGAATGAAAGTCAGTCGCAGTAAGATGGAGTACATGTGTGTAAATGAGAGGGAGGGTGGTGGAATGGTGCGGTTGCAAGGAGTTGAGGTGGTGAAGGTGGATGGGTTTAAATATTGGGATGAACTGTCCAAAGTAACCGAGAGTGTGGTCGAGAAGTGAAGAAGAGAGTGCAGGCAGGATGGAGTGGGTGGAGAAGAGTTACAGGAGTGATTTGTGATAGAAGGGTATCTGCAAGAGTGAAAGGGAAAGTATATAAGTCGGTAGTGAGACCAGCTATGTTGTATGGTTGGGGCGCGGTAATTTGGTCACAGGAAACTTGGTCACGGTAATTTGGTCACGGTATTATTATTATTATTATTATTATTATTATTATTATTATTATTATTATTATTTATTATTCACTGCATTTAAGGCCAATAAGGCCCAAGAGGAGTAATAAACATTTTCATTTCATGGCCGGCGAATATTGTTGGCATAATGACGTCTTGACCAAGTTGACTGACTACTATAATGGAATTGATTCTGTCTCAACTTTAAAATTCCGATTCCATTATAGTAGTCAGGAAACTTGGTCAAGACGTCATTATGCCAACAATATTCGCCGGCCATGAAATGAAAATGTTTATTACTGCTCTTGTGCCTGACTGGCCTTGAATGCAGTGAATAATAATAATAATAATAATAATAATAATAATAATAATAATAATAATAATACCGTGACCAAATTACTTTGTGACCGAATTACCTTGTGACCGTTTTACCGTGACCAAATTACCTTGTGACCGTTTCCCATGACCAAATTTCCTGTGACCAAATTACCTACATTCATATGGTTTGGAGGCGGTGGCACTGACAAAAAAGACAGGAAGCGGAGCTAGCTGGAGCTGGCAGAGTTAAAGATGCTGCAATTCTCGTTGGGAGTGACGAGGATGGACAGGATAAGGAATGAGTATATTAGAGGGACAGCGCAGGTAGGACGGTTTGGAGACAAAGTGAGAGAGGTGAGATTGAGATGGTTTGGACATGTGCATATAATAGGAGGGAAGCGGAGTATATCGGGAGAAGGATGTTGAAGATGGAGCCGCCAGGTAGGAGGAGAGGAGGAAGGCCAAAGAGGTTTATGGATGTGGTGAGGGCGGACATGCGAGTGGTTGGTGTGACAATGGAAGATGTGGAGGACAGAGCGAAATGGAGATGGATGATCCGCTGTGGCGACCCTGAACGGGAGCAGCCAAAAGAAGAAGAAGAATAGAGAGGAGGTTTGGGTGAATTTTTATGTTGGGAGGAAAGGAAATGATTGTTCCCATGAGGAGGTTATAAAATATTCATCTCCACATGTTCAGAGTGAACTTTCCTTCCAAAGATAACGAGGGTAAAGTACACGTGCAGAGGGGAAGGTGTAAGGTGTGTGTGGATTTGCGGTTAGGGGCGTTGCATGTCAAAAATGTACACATTTTTCAGCGAAATTGACACATCATCTCAGATTTCACTCTTTTTTTTGTGCAAGTGTTTGTATCCACGGTAAAACATTATGTACCAATTTTCAGACCTGAGGGCCCATTTTAGGGCCCCTCCCAAATTTGGGCACCCCTGGTTGACCAACAATCTTCCAGTGGCCGTGTCACAGGTTGTAGTGGTCCGATTTGGATGATCTTGGTATCAAAATGCTCGTAAAAGCGAGATGTTTCGAATGGCGTAAATTAAAATCACTCCGAAACAGTAATTCAAAAAGTTATAGTTTGGGGTGCCCTTTGACCTTGGGCCCCCACCCCCCCAGCCAAACAGATGATCCCGATTTTTTTATTTTTATTTTTATTTTTTTCATGTGAGAATACCCCTTTCATACACTCCACCACCTCAGCATAAATTAAAATGGGATCTCAATGGGTTCAAGTTTTGTTGATGGTTTTATTGTTTGGGGTCCACATATCACTAATTCTTGATTCGACATTGGGCGACGTTTGCCGTCATCGTTCCAATGACGTCACCTGCTGGCAGGCGACTTTATGTCTGAAATTGACAATCATCATCTCTGGACTATTTTATATATATTTATATATTGCATCATTTGCGAAAAATCATTCTGCCGATTGTGTCTATTGGTTTTTAAGTGTACATTTTTTTGTATAACTATCATCGAATTAAGTTATAAATGGGATAATCTCAGTTTTTGCATATTTTGCAGTAAGCATGGCGACTGAACATCGAAAGGAGTTCCGAAAATACTGTTGCGATCTGTTCAGCTGCCATAAAACGAAACAACGAAAAGATCTTTGCAATGTGTCAAATGATATGTTGATGAAGTTTTCTTGAAAGGTGTAAAAAGATGACAGACTTTGTACTTGGTGCAGAAAAAAAAACTTTCTCAGTTGTCACCAAAGCGTATTGAAGAATCATCTTCGACCAGTTCGAAATTATCATCAGAAGGTACTATCGAAAGCATTGCAGAATCTATTTCGACAGATGAGGACAAGGAGGTTTTTGAGCGAGAAGCAGAAGTTGACGTATTAAACCAGTCATTATCGATGATAGGCGAAAGCCCATTCGACAAACTAAAGGCGGAAAGGAACCCAGGGTATGTTCCTGAAAAGCGAAGTAAAGTGGAAGATTCTGTGCGAAAGAAATTAGAGCTAGTTGCTGGACCAAGCACTGCGGAGAAAACACAAAATACAGCATCAAAATGTGATGAAAACTGCATGCCAGAGGTGATCAAAAGCCTGAAAGAAAAATACGTTGCTTCAAGCCGTTCAGAGCAAATACGTATACTGACAATATTTGCTAGGAATATGAGCATCAGAGAGATGATGAGTAAATTCAGTTGCTCCCAATGAATGGCTGTGCAAGCCAAAATTTTCGAGAAAGAATATGGTATGCTATCGTCTCCAAATCCCAAACAGGGTAAAATATTGCCCGACAAAGTGAAATCCGCCGTAACCGAATTTTACCGAAGTGATGAAGTTAGCCGAATAATGCTGGGAAAAAAGAACTGTGTGGTGGTCAGGAATGAACATGGAAAAGACAAAATTCAAAAGTGCCTGGTACGAAACAATCTCAAGGAACTGTTTCAGAAATTCAGAGAAGAACCCTGGCTTGAAAGTTGGATTCGCGAAGTTCGCCATGCTCCGTTCCTCGGAGTGTGTCCTGGCCGGTTAAGGCGGTACACACAGTGTATGTGTATGTACGATACATCAAAATGTGAAACTCATGATGTTTGGTTCCAAAATGCCACAGATAGCCGAACTTCCTAGCTATCATCATGTGATAGCACGCATAGTTTGTAACCCAGCACAACCGGCATGTTATTTCAGAACTTGTGAAAGTTGCCCCTCAATTGAAGACTTCAAAACCGAGCTACTGAGTGCTTATGAACTGGAGGATATTGATGAAATTCAGTTTAAACGGTGGACATCCACCGACAGATCTGAACTGAGCTCCATGGTCCTGCCTTTGGAAGAATTCATTAATCAATTCTGTGAACGCGCGGTGAAATTAGTGAGACATGACTTCATTGCCAAGGCCCAATCTCAGTTTCTGAAAAATAGGAAAGACGAAATTGGTGAAGGAGAATTTGTCATTATTGGAGACTTCTCAGAGAACTATTCGTTTGTCGTACAGGATGCGGCCCAAGGATTCCATTGGAACTGCTCTCAAGCGACAATTCACCCCTGGGTTTACTATTTCAAATCGGACGATGGCAAATTAAACCACGATTCGTTCACGATTATATCAGAATGCAATACTCACGACATTGTCTCAGTCCACCTCTTCCAAAGAATGCTCATTGAACACTTGAAATCTAGCTTTGGAAATGTAAAGAAACTTTACTATTTCTCAGACGGTTGCGCTGGCCAATATAAGAATTGCAAAGCCTTCATAAACCTATGTTGTTACAAATCAGAGAATGGTATTGACACAGAATGGCATTTTTTTGCCACAAGTCATGGCAAGGGCCCTTCAGATGGCGTGGGAGGTACAGTCAAACGAGAAGCAACACGTGAGTGCCTGCGTAGACCTTACGACAGTCAAATTATTTCTCCAAAAGATCTTTTTGCCTTTGCTGAAAATGGTTTGAATGAAATGAAGTTCGGTTGCAGGATCCAAGAGGCGTATGACGAGGAAGAACGAAATCTGGAAGAAAGGGTAAAAACGGCCAAAACCATAGCTGGAACTCAAAAACTTCATGCTTTCCTCCCTATTTCTGAAACTGCTCTTCAAGTACGCAAGTTCAGCCTTAGCGAGGAACACCGTATCGAGTCAGCTATTTAAAAATCTACACCAACTTTTAACGGGAAACTCTCAGGTTATGTCACAGTGCACTATGATGGAACATGGTGGCTTGCCTGCATCATGGAAGCCTTTCAGGACACTCATGAAGTGAAAGTGAATTTTCTTCACCCAAATGGGCCCGCAAATAGTTTATTTTTTCTTGACATTGAAGATCACTGCATTTTCGACATTTCTGATATACTTCTTTTCGTAAAACCAAAAACTGCTACAGGTAGAACCTACAGAATCAGTAAAAAAGAAACACAGCTGTCAAATAAAACATTCGTTGGCAAAAAATATTGACTGTAATATGCTTGGAAAAAACTCTTACTCATACTAGTATCGCTTCCAGTTCCTGCATGTGCATGTGGAAAATTTATGTACAATATACTGATACTAGCGATACCTGTGCACATGCATGGGATAGCAGTACAACATAGCTGGTAGCAGATGACAGACCGTACACGGGGAATGACAAAAATACGCATTGTGCAAAATGCAAGTGGTACTATGGAACGCCAAGACTTCCCAAACATTGTCGGCATGTCCGCTAAGTGCCACAGCAATTTCATAGGGATCGTGTGACGGCGCGCCGAGTTTTTAGTGTGCAAGCTTGGTATTATAATAGAGATAGTGGATTGGAAATCTTGTGTTCAAATATTGTGCTATGTATTGTGGCGTATTGTGTGTCCAGCACCCGAGTCCCCGAACAATAAAACAATCATCACACTTGAACCCATTGAGATCCCATTTTAATTTATGCTGAGGTGTTGGAGTATATGAAGGGGTATTCTCACACTAAAAATCGGGATCATCAGTTTGGCTGGGGAGCGGGGGCCCAAGGTCAAAGGGCGCCCCGCACTATAACTTTTTGAATTACTGTTTCGGAGTGATTTTACTTTACGCGATTCGAAAGATCTCGCTTTTATGAGCATTTTGATACCAAGATCAGCCAAATCGGACCACTACAACCTGTGATATGGCCTCTGGAAGATTGTGGGGCAGCCGGGGGTGCCCAAATTTGGGGGCCCCTAAAATGGGCCCACAGGTCTAAAAGTTGGTATTTTGAGTTTTTTCTCCCAAGTGAATAAATGACCAACATATGGGGAGAAAATGAGGTATTAGTGTCCGGAGGGTGTGTACACTTGACATGGAACGCCCCTACAGTGCCTTCAGGAAGTATTCACACCCCTCAACCTTTGTCACTTCTTGTTGTGTTACAGCCTGAATTTATGGTTTAGACTCATTTTTTGTCGCCGATCTACACAAAATACCCCATAATGACAAGGTGAAAACATGTTTTTAGAAATTTCCACAAATTGATTAAAAATGAAAATCTGAAATGTCTTGCATCAATAAGTATTCAATTCCTTTGCTCTGACACTCCAAATTGAGCTCAGGTGCATCCAATTTCCTTTTATTATCCTTGAGATGTCTCTACACCTTGAATGGAGTCCACCTGTGGCCAATTGAATTAATTGGACTTGATTTAGAAAGAAACACACCTTTCTTTATTCGATGTCACAGTTGACAATGCATGTCAGAGCAGAAACTGGGGTGGATCCAGAAATTTTTTTAGCGGGGGGAGGGGGTTCACTTAAGGCTAAGATGTTCTCATATTGTGAAATATACCACCAAGCCTTATTCAAATCAATGTAATCGTCGAGGAAAAACCGGTTAATCTATCCAGAGCTAGCAGTGTCTGACCATAAATTTATTTTCTGCACAGGAAAATTTGGGATTATCGAGCTACTTGACGAAAAGGCCTCAGGCCTGTCATTAACTGATTCTAAAGAAAAGTTGAAGATTTTGGAATCTTTGTGACAGATCTTTACAACAACAATGGAAATACACAAAATGTTTCCAAAACAAATTAATGAAAATATCGAACGGACCGACAAACAGACAAGCCGGTAGGCGGACATGGGTAGTCGATCAAGTCGAATTTAGTCGTTTTTCAGCTGTTACTAGCCAACAAAAGTGTCCATAGCAACGGTTCTTTCTCACACATAACTAGGACATACCATGAACCTACCATACCAGTTTCATGTATATCTGACTCATAATCTCTGAGATACAACGAACTTCGTTTTTTTTATTGTTTTCGACCAGGGTTCATTCAAAGTCTATCTTCTCCGACAGTTTTCATAGTATCCGGCTGGAAATTTTTGACAATATGGCTGAATGTACTGCCCACAGTCACTCGTCGCCCGATTTTTGATTTTCGAAAAAATTAATTTTTGAGATTTTTTTTGAAAATTTCAAAGGTCCGTTGCTAGGCAACGGATGGGTCCATTGCAACGGTTCTCATTTGCGCACAACTAGGTCATGGTATGACCCTACCAACCAAGTTTCATCGAAATCGCCATTGTACTAACGGAGCACTGGACCGAACAGACATACAGTGGGGAGAACAAGTATTTGATACACTGCCGATTTTGCAGGTTTTCCCACTTACGAAGCAAGTAGAGGTCTGTAATTTTTATCATAGGTACACTTCAACTGTGAAAGACTGAATCTAAAACAAAAATCCTGAAAATCACATTGTATGATTTTTAAATAATTAATTTGCATTTTATAGCATGAAATAAGTATTTGATACAGCAGAAAAACAGAACTTAATATTTGGTACAGAAAACTTTGTTTGCAATTACAGAGATCAGACATTTCCTGTAGTTCTTAACCAGGTTTGCACAGACTGCAGCAGGGATTTTGGCCCACTCCTCCACACAGATCTTCTCCAGATCCTTCAGGTTTCGGGGCTGTCGCTGGGCAACACAGACTTTCAGCTCCCTCCAAAGATTTTCTGTTGGGTTCAGGTCTGGAGACTGGCTTGGCCACTCCAGGACCTTGAGATGCTTCTTATGGAGCCACTCCTTAGTTGCCCTGGCTGTGTGTTTCGGGTCGTTGTCATGCTGGAAGACCCAGCCACGCCCCATCTTCAATGCTCTTGTTGAGGGAAGGAGGTTGTTGGCCAAGATCTCGCGATACATGGCCCCATCCATCCTCCCCTCAATGCGTTGGTCGTCCTGTCCCCTTTGCAGAAAAGCATCCCCAAAGAATGATGTTTCCACCTCCATGCTTCATGGTTGGGATGGTGTTCTTGGGGTTGCACTCATCCTTCTTCTTCCTCCAAACATGGCGAGTGGAGTTCAAACAAAAAGCTCTATTTTGGTCTCATCAGACCACATGACCTTCTCCCATTCCTCCTCTGGATCATCCAGATGGTCATTGGCAAACTTCAAACGGGCCTGGACATGCACTGGCTTGAGCAGAGGGACCTTGCGTGTGCTGCAGGATTTTAATCCATGACGGTGTAGTGTGTTACTTATGGTTTTCTTTGATACTGTGGTCCCAGCTCTCTTCAGGTCATTGACCAGGTCCTGCCATGTAGTTCTGGGCTGATCCCTCACCTTTCTCATCATCATTGAGGCTCCACGAGGTGAGATCTTGCATGGAGCCCCAGACCGAGGGAGATTGACTGTTATCTTGAACTTCTTCCATTTTCTAATAATTGCGCCAACAGTTGTTGCCTTCTCACCAACCTGCTTGCCTATTGTCCTGTAGCCCGTCCCAGCCTTGTGCAAGTCTACTATTTTGTCCCTGATGCCCTTAGACAGCTCTCTGGTCTTGCCCATTGTGGAGAGGTTGGAGTCTGATTGATTGAGTGTGGACAGCTGTCTTTTATGCAGATAACGAGTTCAAACAGGTGCAGTTAATGCAGGTAATGAGTGGAGAATGGGAGGGCTTCTTAAAGACAAAACTAACAGGTCTGTGAGAGCCGGAATTCTTACTGGTTGGTAGGTGATCAAATACTTATTTCATGCAATAAAATGCAAATTAATTATTTTAAAATCATACAATGTGATTTTCAGGATTTTTGTTTTAGATTCAGTCTTTCACAGTTGAAGTGTACCTATGATAAAAATTACAGACCTCTACGTGCTTTGTAAGTGGGAAACCTGCAAAATCGGCAGTGTATCAAATACTTGTTCTCCCCACTGTACATACATACAGACAGACAGACAAACACATCAACGGAAATACTGATAATAAGGGTAGACTAGATTGACTACCCAAAAATGCGGCGAAATGACCCTGAGCACTAAACCTAAACTCGCCATTGCAGATCATTAGATGATTCATTACAATAATGGACAATGTAGCCACTGAAACTTTGAATTACCTGGTGAAATAGTTCAGGATTGTACTGTGCTTTGCTGTAGGACAGAATCTCGAAAATGTTGCCTTTCTCTTCAGAGCCAGAACTAAACACTGAGTCACAGGGATTAATACAGAACCAGCGGCAAAAAGTATCGCGGCTCGGATTAATTGCCAAGTGAAAGCAAAAGACGTGCGATTTCCGATTGTCCAGTGATATCTCGCACGACGATCATGTGACATAATTACAAGGGTGGAGTGTAGGTGGTGGGTTGACGTTCACCCGGTGAATCCCCCCTGGATCTGCCATCAGAAACTCCACCATGAAGTCCAAGGAAATGTCCGTAGAACTCCAATATAGAATTGTGAGGAGCCATAGATCTCGGAAGGGTATAACTGCTATAACACAATTTCGAGAACGTTGAAAGTTCCTGAGAGCACAGTGAGCTCCGTCATTAGGAAATGGAAAGAATATGGAAATACCAAAACTTTCTAGAGCTGGCCATCCGACCAAACTGAGCAACCGGGAAAGAAGGACCTTGGTCAGGGAGGTGACCAAGAACCCACTGACCACTCTGACAGAGCTACAGAGTTCCTTGGCTGAGATGAGAGAACCTATCAGAAGGACAACAATCTCTGCAGCACTTCACAAATCTTGGCTTTATGGGAGAGTGGCCAGGCGGAAGCCACTCCTGAGAAAAAGGCACTAAATAGCACGCCTGTAGTTTGTAAAAAGGCACGTGTAAGACTCTGAGTGCATGAGGCAACAGATTCTGTGCTCTGATGAGACGAAAATTCAACTCTTTGGCCTAAATTCAAAGTGCTATGTCGAGCAGAAACCGAGCACAGCTCATCACCATCTAACACCATCCCTACCATAAAGCATGGTGGTGGCAGCATCACGCTATGGGGATGCTTTTCAGCAGCAGAGACTGGGAGGCTTGTAAGGAAAGAGAGAACCATGAATGGAGCTAAATACAGGGACGTCCTTGAGGAGAACCTGCTTCAGAGTGCAGAAGACCTGTGGTTGCAGCGAAGATTTACATTCGAACAGGACAATGACCCGAAGTATACAGTCAAGGCAAGAATGGAATTGCTTCAGAACAAGAACATGAAAGTCCTTGAGTAGCCCAGCCAAAGCCCAGACTCTAATCCCATTGAGAATCTGTGAAAAGACTTGAAGATTGCTGTTCACCGACGCTCCTCATCCAACTTGACAGAGCTTGAGCAAATCTGCAAGGAAGAATGGGAGAAAATCCCCAAATCCAGATGTGCAAAACTGATGCAGACATACCCAAGAACACTCAAAGCTGTAATCACTGTCAAAGGTACTTCTACAAAGTATTTATTCAGGGGGTTGAATACTCATTGACGCAAGACACTTAGGCTTTATATTTTGAATTAATTTGTAAAAATATCTAAAAACGTGTTTCTACTTTGTCATTAACGGGGTATTTGTGTAGATCGGTGACAATTTTTTTTTAATTTGATCCATTTTAAAAATTCAGGCTGAAACACAACATGTGAAAGAGTCAAGGGGTGTGAATACCTTCTGAAGGCACTGTATGTGTACACCAATTTAACACTTTTTTTTGTTTGCAACTAAAATCTGATTTTGTTTTCTTTTTCAGTAATTCATGGCAAACCTTGCCAGATTTTGCTCCCACCCCTATCCTCCCACCCAAATCCGGTGTCTCCCACACCCAAATCCGGTATCTTCCACCTTGCCTGGTGTCTCCTTGTTTCTCTTTCTCTCATTTATCTTTCCCTATAAACAAGTCGAGGGAAGGGTTGTCATCTTGCCTCCACCTCATACTCCCTCATTATTCTCTTTCTGGGCACGGCATCTTATGTTTGGACCTTGCAATGGTCAACGTAGCATGGGCATGATTGATGACAAATATTTTAGTCACCTGTTTTTAGATGAAATACTATTGCATGGAGACGATAAAACAGAATTTGAAAGTAATAACTAAATAATTAATCCTTTCTCTTTTAACGTTGTTAAATGAATGGTGAGTAATAATGATTGGAAAATGTAGACAGACTTGTGTCTTTATAAACTACCATTCTTTCTGTCTATGATGTCTGCAACATCACACTGACCACACCTTTTTAGGGGTTTTTTTTTTTAAACCTCGACTAATAAATTTACATTACCGATACAAATTTGATGTTTATAAGCCACATGATCTCCATTTTATTTTCATCCTGGAAGTGATCTGTGAATTATTTAAATTACTGATGCACTTAGTGCCCTGTCTCTCCCTGATATCATTTTCCAGTAGTTAGTGGACATGAAAAAAAATACACATCCAGTTAACGACCATTATCTGCATAAAATATGCTGTCTCGGGCCTCCGTCTGGCCCCGCAAGACTGCCAGTAACGGTGAAGGTAAGAGGAGGATTGGGAGGGAGAAGGGGTGAGTGGGGGTTGTTCACCAAGAATTATTTTTCCTTTAGTCGGGCCTGAGACGACACTTCTTTCAGCTCATCCCACACGAATCTGTACCTCCTCCATTCTCCACCACTCTCAACAATCTCGGCGTTCCATCTCTTATGGATGAATGGTCAACACTTGGTTCCCGTGGGGTTGAGGGGGAAGGCGGGGGATGGGGATACCACTCCATAAAGGGGATCACAAAGTCGTGGGGAGTAGTGACGCTTGTTGAGGTGTTGACATATAGAATAGAGAGGAATTTGGCCGGATTAGGTGGATTGATTAAAGGAATGGGTAGGAGTGTGGTTCAATGAGGTGTTAATAGAAGGAATAGAAAGGAATGTGGCTGGTTGAGGTGCATTTAAGGAATGGGGGGGGATGTGTGAGGTTGGATGAGATGTTGATGGAAGGAATAGTGAGGAATGAGGTGTTAATCGAGAGGAATGTGTCTGGATAGGTGAATTTAAGGAATGGAGGGATGACGTTGGATGAGTTGAATTTTTAAGGAATGGGGAGATGACGTTTGATGAAGTGAAGTGAAGTTAAGGAATGGAGATGAGGATGGACAAGGTGGGTTGAAGGAATAGGGAGGAGGGAGGCTGGATGAGGTGTGTTGATAGAACACATGGAAAGGAGTGAGACTGACGATATAATGCATGTTGGTAGAATGAATGGAGAGGAGGAATGATTGATTTTTTTTTATTTTTATTTTTTGTATTGGGAGGAAATGAAATGATTGGCGCTGTGAGTGGGTTATAAAAGATTTATCTCCACATGTTCAGAGTGAAGTTTCCTTCCCAAGATAACGAGGGTGAGATGCATGCGGAGAGGGTAAGGTGCATGTGAATATGCGGTTGGTGGAAATT
>NC_140967.1:88938268-88945768 GCF_056783735.1 Eptatretus burgeri
AGCAAACACGGCCAGCCGATGGCACAGGCCTTGCAGCAAAACAACAGCTGCCGATGAAGTTGGCCGGCCTCCGCCTTGAAGCAAAACACGGCCAGCCGATGAAGTTGGCCAGCTCTTTGCCGTTCAGTGGAGGTTGGTGGAGGGAGTGCGGTGGTGCTGGCCACTTGGAGGGCGGGCTCGGACCTACCTACCTGTCTCCCTCCCAACCTATCGCCTTTGCCTGTCACTGTACATACCCACTCCCTTAATTTGTCAAACCCCAATTTAGCCCCAACTTATTTTTTTATTGTTTTTATTTTTACTTCCCCACTATAAATCGTCCCCTAACCCCCTTTATCGTCCTTGTTCGGCTAACCTATCCTGTCACCTAGCCTACTCCCAACCCCTACGTTCCCTTCCCGGAGGGGAATAAGGGAGAGCTAACGTCCCGTGTCGAGGCCCAACGAAGCCTCAGAATGGCCTCCCCAGAGTTCGGCGATCTAACCCAAAGTGGGTCCAGCGGCCCACAACGACAGCGAGGGGATGGATGTTGCGGAGGGGTACATCACCTAATCTACCCTAACCATTTAACTGTTAAACTACCCCGGGGCTTTCAACAAGCGCCTCTCGCTTAAACTATTGGTTCTAACAACCCAGATTCCCGTCGCCTGTGTTGGTGTCCTTACAATTTCGGGCCTCGCCCCCCAATTTTCGCTCCGTGCCCTCACACGGTCTCCTGGCTGGGACACGTGGCTCCCTTTGGCAGGCACGACCCTCTGCCGATTCTCCCGCTATGGCACCCCCGGGCACTACACTGCCTCCGAGCCTACCAGCTCCCTAACACCGGGGAGTGCCCCCCATGGCACCTCCCCTGAAATGCACACGTGGCAGGCCGGCCTCCTGGGCCCCTTTCCGAGGGTCACCCGTGCCCACAACACTGCCCACGTGGCTAATGGCGCCCCGGGCCCCTGCACCAAGCAGGCGCACCCGTGCCCACTACTCTATCCCGGCCCCCCATGGGCCCATGGCCTACCGCGGCCGACTAGCCTGGTGCCCGGGGTACCCACTCAGCGATACTCACCTTTCGCAGCCACGCTCCCAAGCCCGTCAACAGGGCTCCTGCACCCCTCCAAATGGGTTTCGAGCCTACATTCCCACCAACAGCAAAACGACCTCCATTTTTCAATTTGACTAACCCAGCTAACTCACTCTACACTGACCCCGGGGGTCCCTTGGGCGGGAGTCACTCCTCCCCCCAATCACTCATCGCACCATGCATTCCCCATTCGCTCCATACACACAGACCCGCTGGCCTCACTCACTCATGTCTCCACCTCACAACTCACCAACTCTTCAACACCCACACCACTGAACTCTGCCATCCTTCTATCTGCATCCCCTAACTAACTCGTGCTCCCACGTCGTCCCTTAAACTACAGCACGTTCCATTTAACACTACGTAGCTAAGCTACGTTCCCGCTACACATCCACAAGTCTGTCCATGTCCTCAAATAATTCCATTAATCAATTTCCCAGGGGGGGGGGAATTTCCTCCCTTCCTACTGGGCTCGTGAACTCGTCGCAAGACTCTGAGAGCCCTGCGCCTCTGCGGGAGCGGCTGTTCCAGCACCGACTCCTCCGGCAAGACATATCCATGAGGGCGTAAGGTCGCCCTTGTAAGGCCTCAGGCGGTCCGCGTGGACGATCCGGGGGAGGGCTCGTGGTCCCATTTTAATTTTTAGGACCACGTCACTGACTTGCGCCAGGACGACCCCCGGGCCCTGCCAAGGTGAGGTGAGCTTCGGGCATCTGCCCTTCCTTCGCCGGGGGTTAAAGAACCAAATCTTTGCCCCCGGTGGGTATTTGCTCACCTGGCTCCGGTGGTCGTACCTGCGCTTCATTTTTATGCCCGCCTGTTGGAGCTGGTGTCGTGCGAAGGCATGGACCTTCTCCAAGCCCTCCTCCAACCGACGGGCATAGCCCTCCCCCGGGGGCCTATCAAGCCGCTCAGGCATCGGACCGCACAATAAATCGACGGGGCTTCTCAGCTCCCGTCCATACATCAACAGCGCCGGACTACATGCGGTAGACCCGTGCTGGGACGCGCGATAGGCCATCAGGAGGTACGGAAGGTGTTCGTCCCAGTCCTCCTGGTTAGTGGCGGTGAAGAGGGCCAACTGTTGGACCAGCGTCCTGTTGAACCTCTCCACCATGCCATCAGACTGTGGTCTCAGGGGCGTTGTCCGTGTTTTTCGAATTTCCAGGAGCCTGCACACCTCTTTTAGTAATCCACTCTCAAAATTTCGTCCCTGGTCCGTGTGCAGCTCCTGCGGAATCCCATACCGGCATGTAAATCCTTCTACGAAGGCCTTGGCCACAACCCCTGCTTCCTGGCTGGGAAGGGCAAAGGCTTCTGGCCATTTGGTGAAATAGTCCATAATTACGAGGACGTACTTATTACTGACGAGTGGGGGCAGTGGTCCCAAAATGTCCATGGCCACTCGCTCCAGGGAGCCCCAACCTGATGTAGTTGGAGTGGGGCCCTCATCCTCTGTGGCGGTCCCTTTTTTGCAGTACAGGCGTCGCATGCTCGACACCAGTCCTGTACATCGCGCCCCATGTTAACCCAATAGAACCGCCGGCGGGCCCGAGATTTTGTTTTGGTCCTGCCCAAATGGCCGCCGGCGCGGGTACCGTGCACCTGTTTCAAAATTTGGGTCTTAAACCCATCAGGGACTATCACCAGCCAAGAAGTTTGTTCAGAAGGAATCTCCACCCACTTGCGATACAAGATGTTGTCCCTCATTTCTAGGGTCCTCCACTGAGCCCAGTATGCCTTTGTTCGCGCCCCGAATGGGGCGATTTCCTCCCCACTGGGCCTCCTGTTTTCCTGGACCCATTTGTACACTGGCCCCTAGCACGGGGTCTTCCCGCTGGGCCGTGCTCCCATGCCAATCCACCAAATTCCTCTCCCGCGGTTAGTGGCAAAGTTGGGCCTACCATCCGGGCCGCACGGACTGGGAGTTTCGGGGAGGCGTCTGCCAATTGGTCCCTCTCCTCATGTCTCGTACAATATTTGCAGTTTTCCCTCAGACAGGGGCGTCGAGAGAGCGCATCGGCATTCCCATGAGCCTTACCGGCTCTATGGACCACACTGAAATCGTACTGCTGCAATTTTTTCAACCACCTTGCAATTTGGCCCTCCGGTTCCTTGAACCGTAAGAGCCATTGCAAGGAGGAATGGTCAGTTCGAACCAAAAATTTCCTCCCGTACATAAGTACGGGTGGAAATGGCTCACGGCAGACAGCATAGCCAATAGTTCCTTACGAGTTACGCAATAATTTCGTTCGGCCTACTCATGGCCCGACTGTAATACGCGATCACTCTTTCCACGCCCCCTGTGTCTGAGACAAGACTGCTCCCAATCCTTCCTGGCTTGCATCCGTGTCCAGGGTATACATCCCGTCATCGGTGGGGTACGCTAAAACAGGAGCGGATGTCAAACACCCCTTTAATTTGAGGTAGGCCTCCTGCCACTCCTCCGTCCAATTCTCAACCCCTTCTCCGTCAACCGGTGAAGGGGCCTGGCTATCTCCGCAAAGTTTGCCACGAAACGCCGGTAGTAGGAGCAAAGTCCCAAAAGCCCCGCACCTGTTTGACAGTTGTAGGTACGGGCCACTCCTCTACCGCTGTAATTTTCCCGGGGTCGGTCTTCACCCCTCGCGGCCTATCACGTGTCCGAGATAGGCCACCTCTGTCGCGAACAAAGTGCATTTCTCTGGGCTCAATTTCAGCCCTGCCTGCCTGAGGTGCCCAAACACCTGGTCCAAATTGGCTATCTCCTGGGTGAATGTTTTAGCGTGTACCAGGACGTCATCCAGATACACCAGGCATGACTGCCACGGCATGCCGCCTAGTACACGCTCCATCAGTCTCTCAAAGGTGGCGGGGGCGTTACACAAACCGAACGGCATCACAGTGAACTGATACAGTCCCTTCCCTGTGGAAAATGCCGTTTTCTCCTTCCCGTCTTATCCATCTCCACCTGCCAATACCCACTCTTGAGGTCCAAAGTTGAGAACCATTTAGAGCCTGCAACGGCGTCGAGGGTATCGTCAATTCTAGGCAGGGGATAGGAGTCTTTGAGTGTCACGTTGTTCAGCTGGCGATAGTCCACCCAGAAACGCGTGGTCCCATCCTTCTTTTTAACCAGCACAACTGGTGACATCCAAGGACTTCCCGAGGGCTCGATGACACCTGCATTGAGCATCTTTTCAACCTGTTCATCAGCCTCCTCTCTTTTGCTCCATGGGAGCCTTCGAGCAGGCTGACGGACAGGCCGGGCCCCATTGGTGTGGATCTGATGTTGCACCAGGCCCGTACGTCCAATATCCTCGGGTGACAAGGAGAAGATCCCGATGTGTCGGTCGACCAGCTTGTATAAGGCCTCCCGCTGGGCCTCCTCCAAATCTACACTACTCCGATTTACCATCTCACAAATGGGACCGGGCCAATTCCTAATCGAGTCTGGAGACTCCTTCTGGGGCCGCGCCGGCTCGACGTTATCGTCCCTCAGCTCTGCGACCTCTTTTACTGGGATGCAATCTGCCACCTTCGTGCCCTTCCTGATAGTGCGTGGTTCCGTGCTAACATTTATCACCCGTACGGGCACTACTGGCCCGTCGGTACTTACCAGGGTGCGGCCCACGACTAAGCCCGGGGTTGACGGCCCTGCCGGTAGTTCCGCTAGGCCGCAGGGGCCCTGCCACGTTGGGGGTGCTCGCCACCGGGCCGGGACCACCGCCTCGGCACCCGGGGGAATGACCACGGAGTCAGGAGCCTCCAGCTCCACCCTCTCATCCGTGCTCACGCCTCCTAACGGCAACTCCTCACCACCCAACTGCATGACCCCCCGGCCCAAGTCGATCTTACAACCACCGGCCGTCAGCACATCCAACCCTATTAGACATGGGTCGTACACCTCTGCCACCCAAACCTCTATCTTGGTTTTCACAGTGCCCAATTTAAACGACACGAAACCACGTCCTATGATAGGGGCCGTTGCCCTGGTAGCTAGCTGCAAACTATGGTTTTGCAGACGGTGGATCTCATCCCAACCGTCTACACTTGAATCAAGGACCACAGGGCTGATGATCGTGGCGCTTGCTCCTGTGTCCACCACGGCGTCTACCCTACGCCGGCAATCTTGCACCGAATTGTTAAGCTACCTTTGCCAATTTGGCCACAACTGATGACCTGTCGCAGTTCTGAGGGCTCTTCTCCGTCTGAGTCTGCCGAACACGGCCCTACATGTTCGGCACTTCTTAGTTTCCCGGGGACTGGTGGGGGGGGATGGTTGGGCCTGGCTATCCCTATTGACCCGGGGCGGAGTTGGTGGTCTAGGGGGCCGTGGCTCTTCTCTTCGCGGGGGCCTTTCCCTGCGCGGGGCGTTGCACCTCCGCTGCAGGTGGTCCCCTGCGCCACAATTATAACACCTCTTCTGGTAAGGTGTTTGCCTCCAGTACGCCGAATTATACCCCCCTCCATTCCGAATTGGGGTACCCCCCGATGGCCCATCTCCCGCCCTTCCCGGGCCCGACCGCCTCTCCACAGGTCTCCCGAACCGGCGGTCGAACATGCCCTGCACCATCCTTTCCACTCGCGCTTGGTCGCCCAGGGTTGCCCCGGCTCCCAGCGCACTGTCGTGCACGGGGTCCACCTGTCGGACTGCCACCGCATGGCGCCCAGCCCCTCCCAATGGCGTTCTGGCTGCCTCCCAGCAGGCAGCAGTATCAGCCGCCTTCTGGAGGTTGTCCGGGCGCCATACGGTGAGCAATGCTCTGACATCGGTGCCCCCTATCGCTCGAAGGAAATGGTCCAGGGCAATCTCCTCCCGGTACTCCGGCGGCATGTTGGTGTGCGCGATCCCCACCAAGCGGCGAATGTCATGTGCCAATTCTCCCAGTGATTCCTGGGGACGTCGTTTGCGCCCGTTGAGCTGAGCTTTAACAAGCTCGCTCTGCTGGTCCATGCCAAATCGGTTTTTTAGGGCCGAATGGAGATCCTCCAGGGTCGCCCCCTCACTGGGTACCGTGGTCAGGACTTCCAAAGCCACGCCACGCAGGGCCGCTGTGAGTTGTGCCACACCCTGCACCTCGTTCCAGCCATTGCCTCTGGCAACACACTGGAACTGGGCCATATATGCCCTCAAGTCCGTCTTGCCATCGTACGGGGGTAGCGGCACCCTCGGTTCTTTCGAGGTCTCCTCCCGTTCCCTAGGGACTCCGGGAGGAGTGTACCTCCCCAGTCCCAACGGTGCCTCACTCCCGCAGGGTCCGAGCCATTTGCCCGGGGGCTCCACCACCCTTGTCTGCGTCTGTCCGTGCCCCGCGTCGTCCCGCTTATTCTCCCAAGCCATTGGACTCACACTCTGCACACCCCCTGGAACAGTCATTCCGGGTACCCCCATTAGGCCAAAAGACCCCGCGGTCTCTAACCCCTCCACAAGCTGGGCATGCTCCCCCCCCCACCAGCCAAGCCTCCTCCTCCGCCCTGTGACACCGGCCCCACCTGGGCACGATCCGCCTCGAGGGAGTATATCCTCTCCCCCTGTTCCCGAAGGAGGCCACCCTGCTTCTCACACCGGGCCTCCACCCTATCCGTCAGTCTCTTCTCCATTTCCTCCATTTTCCCCTTTATTACCCCATTTATTTCCTCCCCTATCGTTCCTAACGACAGTTCCCCGACTTTTTCTCTTATTTGCTCCACCTCCCTTGTACCTGTGTCACCATCTTATTTGTCTTGGATATTTCCTCCCTCGTTGTCCTAAACTGCTCTTCTGTCTCGCCCCGGTTTTTTCCTATCTGCTCCCCCAGTTCCTCTGTCTTTTCTCCGGCTTTCCGCTCCATTTCATTAATTACCTCCTCATGTCTCTTTCTACATTCCTCTGCCACCTTCTTTAATCCTTTCTGTGTCTCCGCTTTTACCTCCTTTCGCAGGTTTTCAACTTTGTCTGTCATTTCCCGATGTCTTTTCTCACAGTCCTCCTTCACGGCTCCCAATCCCTCCTTTATTTTCCCTTGTTCTCTTTTTAATTCCTCTATCGCCGTCGTGTTCCTCCCGATTTCCTCCTTTATTTGGTCTTGTCCCTTTTTTACTTCTCCCAATCCTTTTCCTACTTTGTCTATTTTTCCCACCACCGTCTTTATTTCGTTTACCCTCTCTTGTTTACTTTCTTCCATTGCGACTCCCACTCCTTTTACTTTCTCTTTTAACCCGGTCACCTCCGCTCGTATCGTGTCGACTTCCTTTTTCATTTCGTTTTTTAGTTCTTCCAAGCTTCCTTTCAGGCTCATTCCCATGTTCTGCGTCTCACCCCGTAGCTCTTTCATTTCTTCCTTCATGTTTGCTTCCATTCCGTTTATTTGCTTGTTCATTTCGTTTTTCATTTCAATTGTATTTGTATCCATCTTTTCGTTCATGCCTTTCATTTCGTTTTTCATTTCATTTGTATTTGTATC
>NC_140967.1:88950768-88983268 GCF_056783735.1 Eptatretus burgeri
AGAAGCCCTCCCATTCTCCACTCATTACCTGTATTAACTGCACCTGTTTGAACTCGTTATCTGCATAAAAGACAGCTGTCCACACTCAATCAATGAGACTCCAACCTCTCCACAATGGGCAAGACCAGAGAGCTGTCTAAGGACATCAGGGACAAAATTGTAGACTTGCACAAGGCTGGGATGGGCTACAGGACAATAGGCAAGCAGCTTGGTGAGAAGGTAACAACTGTTGGCGCAATTATTAGAAAATGGAAGAAGTTCAAGATAACAGTCAATCTCCCTCAGTCTGGGGCTCCATGCAAGATCTCACCTCGTGGAGCCTCAATGATCATGAGAAAGGTGAGGGATCATCTCAGAACGACACGACAGGACCTGGTCAATGACCTGAAGAGAGCTGGGACCACAGTATCAAAGAAAACCATAAGTAACACACTACGGCGTCGTGGATTAAAATCCTGCAGCGCACGCAAGGTCCCTCTGCTCAAGCCAGCGCATGTCCAGGCCCGTCTGAAGTTTGCCAATGGCCATCTGGATGATCCAGAGGAGGAATGGGAGAAGGTCATGTGGTCTGATGAGACCAAAATAGAGCTTTTTGGTTTAAACTCCACTCGCCGTGTTTGGAGGAAGAAGAAGGATGAGTACAACCCCAAGAACACCATCCCAACCGTGAAGCATGGAGGTGGAAACATCATTCTTTGGGGATGCTTTTCTGCAAAGGGGAAAGGACGACTGCACCGTATTGAGGGGAGGATGGATGGGGCCATGTATCGCGAGATCTTGGCCAACAACCTCCTTCGCTCAACAAGAGCATTGAAGATGGGGCGTTGCTGGGTCTTCCAGCATGAAAACGACCCGAAACACACAGCCAGGGCAACTAAGGAGTGGCTCCGTAAGAAGCATCTCAAGGTCCTGGAGTGGCCTAGCCAGTCTCCAGACCTGAACCCAATAGAAAATCTTTGGAGGGAGCTGAAAGTCTGTGTTGTCCAGCGACAGCCCCGAAACCTGAAGGATCTGGAGAAGATCTGTATGGAGGAGTGGGCCAAAATCCCTGCTGCAGTCTGTGCAAACCTGGTTAAGAACTATAGGAAACGTTAGATCTCTGTAATTGCAAACAAAGGTTTCTGTACCAAATATTAAGTTCTGTTTTTCTGATGAATCAAATACTTATTTCATGCAATAAAATGCAAATTAATTATTTAAAAATCATACAATGTGATTTTCAGGATTTTTGTTTTAGATTCTGACTTTCACAGTTGAAGTGTACCTATGATAAAAATTAAAGACCTCTACGTGCTTTGTAAGTGGGAAAACCTGCAAAATCGGCAGTGTATCAAATACTTGTTCTCCCCACTGTATATATATATATATATATATATATATATATATATATATATATATATATATATATATATATATATATATATATATATATATATATATATATATATATATATATATATATATATATATATATATATATATGTATATGTTGTTTTTCGTCTTTCGGCTGCTCCCGTTAGGGGTCACCACAGCGGATCATCCGTTATGATCCGCATACTGATTTGGCATAGGTTTTACGCCGGATGCCCTTCCTGACGCAACCCTGGTCGCCTCTTACGACACAGGGATAAGGATTGGGTTTCGCCATGATTCCGAGCTGCCCTACACCCTCTCATAGCGCAGCCCAGCACAGAGCTCCCATCCTCAAGCGATCCTCCAACCCAAGCCTCCGAGTAGTCGAATTACAGGCGCACGCCACTACGCCCGGTATGTGTATATATATATATATATATATATATATATATATATATATATATATATATATTTATATATATATATATATATATATATATATATATATATATATATATATATATATATATATATATATATTTATATATACACATACACATATATCAGTCATATATCAGTGCTTAGCCGATATTTGCAATTTTGCGGCAATTGGCAGGTTGGAGTCAGTGTGATTACCAATTGCAGTACATGCTGTAAACAACCCAAAAACCTTGAGTAGCATTCACTGCTGTTTTGGGGGAATTTCAATTTATAAACAAATTTAAAAATCAACGTTGCATTTATGTAGACATTTCAAGGAGAGGTGCATAAATATAAATCTTTATAAACAGCTGCATGTGACGGGTGAAAAAAAATTGGCTCGGTAACTTCGAAAACACTTCAATGCGGCAAAGAGCTCAGACATCAGGTGTTATCAAATATATTTTGCTTTGGAACTCACAAAGAGATACATTTAACCTTTGTAAAGCAAATCTGATAACCACTGCTTCAGAAACAGTCACGAGGACAAAGGAAAAACCTGATAAAACCTCCATAAGCTATGGAATTAAACTTTGACACCACGGCGCCTGTGGCATTTGATACAACAGGCATGGCATGTCCACACACCCATGGAAAGTCCCGATAGAGCCAAATCTACCCATATGTACCAGGTCCGTGTGAGCTGTATACGTACCTCTACCTTGTATAGCAACTGCAGACTATACATCCCGATCGGGACACGAACTTTACGGCAATCGACTGTACAGTGCTTGGCAAGTGGCTTAAGCACTCAGGCAAGCACTCTAACGGAACACCTGACTTGGCAAATGATTACCAATTGCCATCCATTAACCCATGCACTCGGAAACGCCCAAGAATGTCAGAATTGGACAAATGAACACGTTTTTAGCAGTCGAACTGCTGCTAAGTTTAATTCTGGAGCTTCAATTTTATAATTTGGCTTAGTGTAAGAGATTCTCGAGGTTATGGCATGTGCGGAAATAAAATAAAGCCATGAACGCTGGCGTCTCTGGGCATTTATAAGCATTGCAACGTATCCAGTGATTCATGGGTATCGATAATATGAGTGAGGAAAGTGAAAAAAAAACTTCATCATTAAGAAATCGTTGCGGCCTGTCCAGAGTCATGGCATGGTTCAGCAGGCCAAAAAACATGGTGGCTCCAGACCCCAGCGAGGTAACCCAGGATGAGCCTTAAGACCCCATCGAGAGCGAGGTGGCCGAAGATGCACCTGATAGAGGATATAATTAAATAAGGCCGTTAATTATCTTCAAAAGGGGTGTTTTAATTAACACAAACACCCAATTATCACTCATGCACTTCCTTGGAGTTCCCTTTGTGTGCATGCAACGTTTCAGGCTGCAAGGTTTCATGGTTTTGGAGTTATGGAGGAAACACACACTGACACACCACACACACATTTATTAGTAAAGAAGATGTATCCCATGCAAATGTGCAAATGTCCCGGAGCCATTTATTGCTGCGCATTCATGTTTTATCAGCAACTCAATTTCCATCATGATCACCACGGTTACCAACAATGATAGAGTTATCAGAAGCAGCATGAAGAGACCTTCTCACCCCTTGAGCCGATTCCGATGGTAACAAACATTTGTACTGCTCGTTATCGGCCGTGGTCATGATCATCGTGTCCTCATCCCGGTACAGAGAACCAGACAACGGCTGCAACACACGGATGCGCAATTCCCTTCAGCATTCATCCACATCAAAGGACAAATTATATGAGCAAGTGGAGAAAGAGTGTGTACCGATATGAGAAACGACCTAGCCTTCAACACAAGAGTAGACCTGCTTAATGTGCAATTGGTAAATATCTGGGTAAAATAGTTATTGTCGAAAACCAAGCCGATCATCATTGGTAGACCCTAATGTTATTAACCAACACCCTGAGCATGGAATCGGAATGTTGCAGAGAGTGGCTTATCAATAACAAACAGTCTTTATATTTTTGGCCAAACTGATTCCACAGTTTTAGAACTAAGAGTAAATTGAAAAATGTTAATTAATTTTCATTTCGTTTCAATGGTGAACAAATCAAATGTGCTAACTCTGTTAAATATTAGGGTATCACTCTTGATTAATGCTCGTCTGACGAGCACATTGCCAATTCGATCATTTAAAAAAACTGTACATAAACTCAAATATCCATACAGGTAGGCTCAGTTTGTTAATGGGGAAATCACATAAACCTGGGTGTTTCGCTCTCATTCAATGTTACTTTGACTCTTCTTGCTCAACCTGGTATTCTGCACTTTCACATAATTTTAAAAAACAACAATTATACAAACAAAATGCTACGGTTCATATGGATAAGAACCCAATGACCAATATGGGGCAGATCGAGCTCGATAAGGTGGGAATATTGAATGCTTGGGATTGGTTCTGTCAATCTGAATAAGAACATACCCAAACCTAAAATTCATTGCAACAGAAATGTTTTTGGTGTTTTCTCAATTAGTAATGCTCATGGAATGACATTCGAAATTTACAAAAATATATTCAATGGAACATTGTTATTTGGCTTGTAAAGTTGGAGGAGAGGGGTAAAAATGATGATTCTTGCTATTTTTATTCTCTTGCTATCCGGCGATTGTGGCTCACAATATCTCCGTCGATCATAGGGCACTGATGAAGCTCCCACAACCTGTGGAACTCCACTTCTTCTCTGATGTTCAGAAATTATAGGTGGAAATTCCACTGTCCCTCAAAAGTATCGTTGTTGGAAATCAGGAATGTTGTGAAGCCATAAATTGATGGTTCAGAAAATTGCTATGGGTTTACCAGCCGCTATTCAAACCTCCGCATACCTGAGCGGCCAGGTTTACCAGTCACTATTCAAACCTCCGTATACCCGAGCGGACGGTTTACCAGTCACTATTCAAACTTCCGTATACCCGAGTGGATGGTTTACCAGTCACTAGTCAAACCTCCGTATACCCGAGTGGACGGTTTACCAGTCACTATTCAAACCTCCGTATACCCGAGTGGATGGTTTACCAGTCACTAGTCAAACCTCCGTATACCCGAGTGGATGGTTTACCAGTCACTATTCAAACTTCCATATACCCGAGCGGCCGGGTTTTTATCCAGGGAGCTGAGGGAGGGGGATCTGAAAGTTCAAGGAGCTGTTCGGGTTCAAATTGAAGTAAACACTTGAACACTGTGCTGGGTATCGTGTTCTATTAACTCTCGTTCCCTCCATCACTGAAGGTGGACGGCGGTCATGTTTCCATCCCTTTCTGTGTGTTTGTTTGTGTGTGAACAGGATAGCTCAAAAAATTATGCTCGGATTCAGACGAAATTTGGTGGACCTGTTTGCTGTGTTCCAAGTTTGAATTGATTCGATTTTGGTGACGATCCAGATCCAAATCCGAGAAATTAAAATAAATTTTTTAAAGTGATTCTTCACCATTGAGAGATGGCACCAAAAACGATATCTCAAAATATGTGGACGGATTCGGATATAATTAGATAGATGAGTTGGTTCGGTGACAAGAACAAGCCGATTTGATTTGGGTTCAGGTCCTGATGTAGATCCGGTCCATCAATGGAATACAAAACGTCGTCAACTGTTCAATCTGACGGAGGTCCACGCTCTCTGCCGAGTGTCCGGTGTAATTGGGGATATCCTTGGTTAAAAAAAAATGAAAAAAATCTTTGCTTACCTCTTATTCTATGAATCTGTTTTTAGATGGGGTTGTCGTTATTTAAACAAGCTCAAATGAGCTACGATCCTCGTCCTCTTAATGATGACGTCATAAAAACGAATATGACGTCATTGTGATGTATCAGGTTTGTGATAAATTATCCGTGCTAATGCCCGGCTTGATTCCCGCAAACAAAATTCAAACAACTTGCCAAGTTTCGGAGATAATGGTATAGGCGATTTCCATTAGCGGCGATATTATGACGTCAACTTTTTTTTCTCGGAAGAATTTCCAAAATCGGAGATGGTTACTGCCTGCACGTGGGCTTTCTGCATATACATGGCAAGTTTCACGAAGATCCGATGAAAACTCTGGGTTGTGAAACAAAAAATGTCAAAAATAGTATTGACGTCATAAAAATTGATATGACGTCATAGTGATGCATCACATGTGCGGTAATTCATCTCTGCTAATGCCTTGTTCGATTCCCACAAACAGAATTCAAAAAGCTTGCCTAGTTTCGGAGATAATTTTTTAGATTTCCATTAGCGGAGATATTTTGACGTCATACCTTTTTTTCTAGGAAGAATTTCCAAAATCGGAGATGGCTACTGCCTGCGCGTGGGCTTTCTGCATATACATGGAAAGTTTCACGAAGATGCGATGAAAACTCTGGGTTGTGAAACAAAAAATGTCAAAAATAGGAATGACGTCATAAAAATTGATATGACGTCATAGTGATGTATCATATGTGCGGTAATGCATCTCTACTAATGCCCTGTTCGATTCCCATAAACAGAATTCAAAAAGCTTGCCTAGTTTCGGAGATAATTTTTGAGGCGATTTCCATTAGCGGAGATATTTTGACGTCATAACTTTTTTTCAAGGAGGAATTTTCAAAATCGGAGATGGTCACTGTTTGCGCAGGGTATTTTTACATAAATACGTCCAGTTTCAGGAAGGAAGTTTCGATGAAAACTGGAGGCTGTGAAACAAAAAAGTCTACAAGAAGAAGATGAAGAACAACAACGTGAGTAAGACTTCGAGATCCTCCACGAGGATCTAAAAACAGTCTAATCGACTCCGATCAACAGTCAATTCTGATTGGACGTTCTCTACTGATGCGTCATCACCTCCCAATGGTCGAGGTGGGAGGAGCCTGTTACAGGCTCCTCCCACCTAGAACCTTGGGAAGTCATGACGCATCAATGGAGAACGTCCAATGAGAATTGACTTTATTTAATAAAAATTAATTCCCATCTTCCTGCTTGTGTCGTACTCTGTCGATTAGATATGTTGCCATGTTGGTTTTACCGAATAAAATAATTCATTCATCCATGCATTCACGTGTCAATGAATTACAACTTCCACAGAGAACGACATGGGTGTTTCAGTAGTCGATAGATCGTCGGAACCACGTCCGGCTCCTACCAGGGTCGTCGTGTGTCCGGGCCATTTGATGTGGAAAAGGACATCGTCCGACATGGGCCGCACGCCGGACAAACAGGTCAACACCACAAACAGGGGACCCGCCACACGGGCGGAAGAAGATCGCCTCATGTCGGATTAAAAACACGGGCAGAACGAACGAGCTGCCCAGAGATTGAGATCGAGAATGAACAAACATACGTGAGGTAGAAAAGGAAGGAATGAACGGGGAATGTAAGAGAAGGAAAAAGGAAAAATAAATAAATAATAAAGATGGGGTGAAAAAGGTAAAAAGAACAACGGGAAAGTAAACGGAGGTGGAAAATGTGGGAAGTGATGGATATGGGAGAGGAAAAAAATAATTAAAACAGAGGGAATGAAAAAAAAAGAACGATCAACGGCCGATATTGAATGAAATTGTGGAATGAAGGAGAATCAACTGTTGTGTCATTCTGATCGAGAGTCGGTATTTCCTGAAGGGGTTGTTGAGCATTTATTTCCACAAATTGTTTCGTGGGTCCGACACGTCACGTCGTGTCACGTCTCGGCCCGACACGTCACAACTCGGCCCGACACGTCACAACTCGGCCTGACACGTCACAACTCGGCCCGACACGTCACAACTCGGTCCGACACGTCACGTCTCGGCCCGACACGTCACAACTCGGCCCGACACGTCACAACTCGGCCCGAAACGTCACAACTCGGCCCGACACGTCACAACTCGGCCCAACTCACTTTTCCGTAATGAAGTTCAACATCTTGTTTCTGTTGTGACAATGATGTTGGGGTTGTTTTTTAAACATATTATTTTAAAGAAAACCTTCGGACAATGATTTACTCTTTCTTGAACTTGTAGTATACGGCTGGAGACAAAGAAGCTATTGGGTGCAAGGTTATAATGAAAAAGTGATTCACCAGGTTCCAGGGCTGTGTTCAGGTACCAGGTTTCTTGGATTGCGCTCGCCAAGTGGCTCAAGCAAGCAAGCAAGCACTCCATTTGAAACCGTTGATGAGGAACGGGTATCTTGGCAAGTGCTAGCTCGAGCTGTTTGGTAACTGAACATACCACAGTTGGTTTAAAAAAAAGTCTACACGTAAAAGGAAGGATGTGGTGGACCACGAACAGGATGAGTTGTGCCAGACTGTTGGTCCTGGATGTGTGAGGTGTTGATCACGTGATCACGTGCTTCCAGGAGTCTGAAACCACAGCAGGGAAGGCATTCCAATTTAAAGGTTACATTTTACATGTGGCAGCATTTCCGAAATTAATCGTTACTAATAAATGGCAATATGTGTGTCAGTGTGTCTCCTCCGTAACTCCAAAATTATAAAAATCTAGCAGCCTGAAACTTTGCATGCACATCAACAAAATCCAAGGAAGTGCATGAGTGAAAATTGGGTGTTTGGGTTAATTAAAACAGCCTTTTTGAAGATAATTAACGGCCTTATTTAATTATATCCTTCATCAGGCGATCCTCGGCCACTTCGCTCTCTGAGTCTTCAGGCGTTTCCTGGGGGAACCTCGCTCGGGTCTGAAGCCGCCTTGTTTTTTGGCCTGCTCAACCATGCGCTGCCTTGGAACAGGCCGCAACGATTTCTTCACAATAAAGTTATTTTCACTTTCCTGACTCATATAAACCCGAGCTAGACTCAGCTATGAGGAGCGGTTGAAGGAGACAGGGCTTTATACACTAGAAAGGAGGTGGTTACGAGGAGATATGATCGAGATGTTTAAGATAATGAAAGGTACAGATAAAATAAGTGAAGATGAATTATTCAACAGAGTGGACAGTGACAGAACCAGGGGCCATAGCCTGAGAGTAAAGAAGAGAAGAGTTAAGACGGTAGTCAGGCAGGGGACTTTTACTCAAAGAGTAGTTAATGCATGGAATGGCCTCCCTGGAAAGGTTTTGGCAGCAGAAAAAGTAGATAAGTTTAAATTAGAGTTAGACAGGTACCTAGAAGTTATGGACATGGAGGGGTATGGGGATGTTGATAAGACTTTGAGGTAGTTTGAGCATTAATGGGTGATTGTATACGGAGTGCTGTTGGTAGGGGTCTTGTCAAAGGGGGTTGTATGGTTGATGTGTGTGTTTTAACCAAGCCCATGCCCCCTCCCCTGAGGGGAAGAAAAGGGGAAAAATACAAAAAAAAAACAAGGAATTTTAAAAATTATTATTTCATTAATTAAATCCTTTTTTTTCCATTGTCTTCCTTGGATCTTGTGTAGATGGGTTCGTGTGATGTTCATGCAGGCATGATGAGCTGAATGGTCTCCACCTGTGTTGGATTTCCTTGTTATTTTATTGAATGCTTGTTCATCATAGCTACGAATCGCTGGGTATATTGTAATGCTTAAAACATCCGGAGAAGTCAGCGTTCGTGGCTTGACATTTCGTGCATCACTGCGAGGTGTACGTTTATTGTGTTGCTAATCGCGTGCCAAACTAACCGTTTCTTAACAACCGTTTTGTTGGAGTACTTCATTGAGTGCTTAAGCCACTTGGCGAGCGCTCTCCAAGCTGCTTGGTTGTTCGTTTCGGTAAAAGTATCCGTGCTTTCAAGGGAACATCGATTAGACAGATGTACGTTTCCGCCTGTGTTGGGCCCTGCGGTGCCGTGCGGTTGGTGCCTCGGGAGGTGTCTCATCCGCTGAAAATGTGCAATTTTATTTTTCCAGGATATCGGTTTGTTTAACCTTTCGTGCGATCTCCTAATATAATCCACCCCTCACTTCGACATCGATACATATATAACCAGAGAGTTGGTGTCGAAGACACCCAATGCTCGCCTGTTTATACATTTATCGGACTAGTCTAATAATGTTTTTTTTATAAAGCATTGCAGTGAAGTCTGATCCAAATAATTTTAAAGCAACATATTGTTGTGGTTTCCGCCGGCGTCGACCATTACGAACACGACCCTCGATGGAGCAGTAGGGCCGCCTTGGCTCGATCGCCCGGAATTACAGATCGTCGCCCCGGATAAGTCCAGAGTCGACGGGTCCTGGTTCTTTTGGACCGAAATACGCCAATGGGTAGATCACATGGGGTAGGGTTAATTGCCAACTTCAACTTACCTAAGTACCTACATGATCCAGCTACCGGGGTACTTCACCCTCAGCGGAACTCGTACGGAAACGAGTCGCTTAAGCGAGTCCGTTCCGTGTGCGATGCCGAGCAGTTATATCGCCAAGTTCCGTCGGCCTGATTGTCTTGTTACCGGGGCACAACTGCCATCTAATCCCTCACATGCGACACGTTCAGTCAATACGAGAAATGGACACGACGAGCTGAATACATTTAACAAATGGGGATATTTATTAAATGATAACGGGGAACTAGGGAACACGTAAGAGGAGAGCTGCACGAATATAAAGCAAGGCAATGCAGATATATACAGCAAAACACTTAAGCAGTTCACTACTTACTCAGACTGGTGCCACAAACGGACACACACACCCAGACAGAAATGGACCTCCTTGGGTCTTTATTACGGCTCTCCAGCCGAGGAGGACAGTCCGGCTGTGAGAGCCAGGGGCGGCAGGCTACCTGGCCACGTAGCGCGGCTGGGCGTCCCCTTCTCTTGGGAGCTGGTGTCGCCGTACCAGCCAGGCGCAAAGGGACGACCGTCGGCTATGGAGCTGGGACGAGGTCGTTGTAGGAGAAGGCCAGGTGGGCGGTCGGGCAGCGCTGAAGCGGGAGGAGAGGGAGAGACCAGAACAGACTGACTAAAATCTCCTCAGGTCACCTTCCAGAGAGCCCACAAGTTCCACACCAAAAATCTCCTCAGAACTCTGAGGAGATTTCCTCAGAACTCTCGAATCTCCTCAGGTCTCTCGAATCTCCTCAGGTCGCTCCCCCATTGGACACGGAGCATCATGCGATTCCCCGTCCGTTCCCGATTGGACAGGCGCGCGGTGGGCGGGGCACTCCCATCCCTCTGGGGGGAGTCTCCAGCGGGGGAGTTTCGTGGCTCTGCCCACAGTTTCCCCTCCATTGGTCAAGGGCCGCCGTGTGGCTCCTCCCAGAGTTCCGCCTTCCTCACACCGGACGTCCTTCTGTGCATGCCCTCAAATTCCTCTCATTCGCCAAATCGAGCGGAAAACCCGCGATTGGCCAGGTGGAGGAAGCGAATGCAAGCGAGGGCGATGCGGTGTGGTCGGCAGTAATGTCGGTGGCAGTGGTGTAAAGATGAACTAAAAGGAAACCTAACTATTATAATAAACCACAGCGCAGGAACATTTAAACCATTAGACGGTTTAAAGCAGTAACCGTTAGACTAGGTGAAAGGGCTATCTATAAAACACGTACTTACCGAGATAACTAATCTATAGGAACCTGAATGGTGTGCTGTGAATTTCCATAACCGTAACAATATGTATTTGTATATTGTAATCAGTAAAAAAAAAGTGTGGTCGATAAAAACATTAGAAAGGAAATAACTTGCACAGTTTCCAGGATCTTTTCACTTCATTCTTGAGGTCTTGGTATTTGGTCATTTTCTTGATTTCTGCATCGTTTAGTCCAAAATCACTGCTATTAACACCTCAATAAGCAATGCCTTCTTCTCTTTTTTGTCCCTAAGTATGATGATATTTGGTCGCAATGCTTTGTTTTCGATGTTCAAGCTCAATGGGATAATAAGGTCGTACGTGAGCGGTCGGTCCTTCCATGCTTTCAGTGATTACTTTTGGTTCATTTTCCCACAAATTTTCTGGAATTGGAATGTCAAAGTTTTGGCAGATGTGCCAGCAGATTACTTTACAAACTCTGTTATGTCATCGTGTGTACAGCTGTTCTGACACGTTTTTTTTCTTCGTGTTCGGTCATTAAGCGTCATATCATTTTCTTTGCTCACCCCACCTCCACCCCTCACCAGTCTTTTTTTTGTTTTGTTTTTCTCCTCCCCCCCACCCCCACCCCACCCTTCTCTCACTCTGCTCCCCCTCCTAATACAATGCAGCCCTCTCCTCCCACCCCTCTGTCACTCTCTCACTGTCTGTCTGTGTGTCTCTGTCTCTCTCTCTGTCTCTCTCTGTCTCTCTCTGTCTCTCTCTGTCTCTCTCTGTCTCTGTCTCTCTCTGTCTCTCTCTGTCTCTCTCTGTCTCTCTCTGTCTCTCTCTGTCTCTCTCTGTCTCTCTCTGTCACTCTCTGTCACTCTCTCACTCTCTCTCACTCTCTGTCACTCTCTCACTCTCTCACTCTCTCACTCTCTCACTCTCTCACTCTCTCACTCTCTCACTCTCTCACTCTCTGTCAAATGTTAGTCTGTTGGCACACATTGCCCTCTCTATCCCTCCCTTCCACTCTCTCTCTCCCTCTCTGGTGCTTTGCCCAAGGGAAGGTTCAGTGCTGCCCAATCAACTCCATAGCAATAATTACCATGGATCATTTCCTTTAACTTCCCAGGGATAATCAGCACAGGAACAAATTATAATAATCCAAGATGCTGGCGATTGCTCGCTTGATCTTTGCGAAGAACACCATGGGATCTTTAACGTCCAACTAATACCAGTAGATGGAACGACTTTTTATCGTCCATCCGAGGAAAATACCTTGTGATGAAACTCCTTCCCCTCAAAGCATAAATCGGAAAGTTTATAATCTGGCAGAGAATCGAATCCAGATTACACAGCTTCAAGGTAAGTGTATTCTACCTTTCAACCAACCATCCTGTAGAACCTCTGAACCATTCTGTGGGAAAGGTGCAGTGCCATTACTGACTGTATGTAAAATAATCATTTACAACTACTACTACTCTCATGGGCCCAATGGATCCCTTCTTATTGGGTCAGTCACACGAGTTTTCTCTCAACATCTGTCCATCTGTATATATTGTTGTGGTTACCAAATTCGCAAACCACCATTCAGGTCCCTTAGGTGAGGTATCTCGGTAAGTACATGTGTAGTTAGGTCCAAACCCGTTGTCTAGTGGGAATACATGTCATTTATGCGTGCTGCGACTCTTCAGGATAGCCGTTTTTCTTTTACTATCTTTATTTTGGACCAACCGCCATGATTACAACCACAACCACCGCTTCACCACAACCGCCACGACCTTCACGTCACACCTCGCAACCGTAGCATCGCCACCGTTCTTGCCCCGCTGTGGGTACCGGTGTTGGACTCGTGCAGGGCGCGCGTCGAACAGCGTGTACAAAATCACGGATTTTGTGCTTCAAAAACGGATCAAAAACGACACACGCCCACTTTTTGCCGTCCAATCGGTGAGCGAGGGGCGATTTGGCCCCGCCTCCAGGACGATCGATATATGCAAATTTGTGGATCAAAAAGCCTTCACGCCCACTTTTTCTCGGGCCAATGGGGAGCGAGGTGAAAGGTCAAAGGGAGGGGGTCAAAGGCGAAGCTACGGGGGGATAAAAGGACCGTGTTCGTCAGTCAGAGGAGTCGAGAGTCGGAGAGTCCAGAGGCGGAGAGTAGTAGAGTAGTAGAGTAGTAGAGTAGGAGAGTCGAAGAGTCGAGAGGGAACAGAGAGTCAAGACTTCGTGGGCGGTGGAGTTGGCAAGAAGGAGCTGGTCGTCGTGTGCGTTGGAGTCGGAACGGAGGGGTCGGAGCTGTGGAGAGGCGGCGAGGGCAGACGAGGGGGTGCTCGCGTCGTGCAGGGAGCTGCACCCCAGGGAGGCCGACAGCGCGACCTGGCCGAGGTGGAGACGCTCGTCGCGGGACAATAAGAATCCTCTATACCCCGAGCATCAGCAACCCCCTCCTGTTTCCCCCCGCGCTGAGATAGTGCGACCAAGGGGGCCCCTTTCCCACCCCCTACCAGACACTGTCCGCGAGGCCCGCGGAGTTGAGGCACCATTGCCGCTCCGCGTCTCATCACCAGACGGGTAGGCCCGACCCGGTCTCGGCCTCAGGCCCGCCTCATCCTTGAGGGTATTCTTTCCTTGGTTTTGGGTATGTGTTGTCGGCGCCGTCTGTGAAGTAAAATTGTTTAAGTGTTGCCGTGTGCTCGGTATTCGGTATTAGCTCTGCATTGTGTTTTCGCTTTTACATTTGCTTTTTGTGTAAATTGCATTGTGTCTTTTCTGTGTGCTTTTGGTGGAATTGTATGTGTGCTTTCCGTTCGTCGCGAATAAATGTGCTTTGTGTTGAACTGTTTCCCGCTTCGCTTCGTCATTTCTTTCATTGAATCCTCATCTTGCTTCACGTAAAGGGTTGGTAGTGGGCTGAATACGCCCGATAATTAATCGAACCGTCGAGGTCGACGAATAACACCGCTCGGTTATCCCGATAGTACGGAACGGGTCGCTTAAGTGGCCCGTGTCCGAAGTCGACCTGCGGCGAGGTGCGATCGCCCGGTCTACCCTCCGCGTGGGTACTTAGGTAGGTCGAATTTGGCGAGCAACCCTATCCCACGCGGGGGCTGATTGGCTCGATCGCGGTGAGACCGAAAGGTCCACCCGTGACTGGTTCCCGGCGTTAGTCCGAGAGGGTCACGACTGGATTGTCCGTCCGGTGGGCGACGTGCCGCGATTCGAGTTACGTGGCCGTCAGCACGCCGGCGGGCGCGAATCCGCAACACTGGTGTCAGGTCGTGCGATACAAATTCATCGCCCTCTTCGCGGCACTGGTATCGGAGAACAGGAAAACGGGCTCTCCTGTCTCCAATTAAATTCACGGGAATCGGTCCAGGGGTGAGAGAAGCGACCCCCGATTCCCTCCAAATTACGAGCGAGCTAAATTAACCCTTCACGAGAAGCAAGATGGCGTCTCAAGGCGAGCGGGAGCCGGGGGTATTAGAAATGTATATGTGTAATAATGTAGAGTCCATGGTCCACGATGGAATCCCCGTGCAGGAAATGTTGATTGTGCAGGAACACGGACTCGCCCAACTGAACCCAGGGCCCGAGGTGGGTGCGGCAGCGGCCGCGGTGTATGACACCTCCCCCCCCCCTCTCCACCAAGACCCTTCCCCAACCCCTGCCGAAACGGCTCACTCAAGCGCACCCGACATGGCCCAGTTATGCGCCATGCTGGCGGCAATGACAAATGAAATGAAAAACGAAATGAAAGGCATGAACAAACAAATGATCGAAAGAATGGATGCGAATACACAACAAATGAACGGAATGGAAACAAACATGAAGGAAGAAACGAAAAAGCTCCGGGGGGAGACGCAGAACATGGGCCGATGCCTGCAGGCGGGCATGAAGGCCGTTAGCAGGGAACTTAGAATGGCGACTCCACGTGTGGGAGCAAACGAGCTGGAAGGGGGTGCAACGGCTGACAGGCCCGCGGTGGAGGCGGGTAAAAAAATAATTCGGGGGGCGTGTTCGGCGAGGGTCGTGACAGAGGAATCGACGGTGACCGAAAGGGAAAAATTAAATGGGGAGACCAAAACGTGTGAGACGAGACACGAAATGACGACAACGGAAATAATAGTTGAGACAAGAGAGGTAAAGGGTGAAGAGTTGGCAGAGACACGGGAGATAGAAAAAATAGAGGAAAGACTACACGAGGAAGACGGGGTAAGTGACGCACACACACACACAGAGGTAGTGGAGGATAATGGGGGTGAGCTGGCGGACTGGGTGGAGACCCAGTGCGAGCACCTGGATGACCTCCTCCAGGAACGAGGGGAGGGAGTATGCCCCCTTGAGGCGAGTCACGACCAGGTGAGTTCGGTCGTGCTTTGCGAGGTTGAGAGGACGGGTGCTGTGGACGGGTGCACGGAGAGCTTGGGGGGTATAGAGGCCCCGGAGACCCTTGTGGGGACACGAATCCCCAGTGTGGTTGTCCCTGTGTGTGTGGTGCAAGGTGTGAGTGCCCCCGCGTGTGTGAGTGAGGGACGGTGTGTGGATGAGGGACCGCGGGTGAGTTCCCCCGCGTGTGTGGGTGAGGCACCGTGTGTGAGTGAGGCCGTGTGTGTGGACGAAACGGCCAGTATGAGTGAGGCACCGCGGGTGAGTGCCCCCGCGTGTGTGAGTGAGGCACGGTGTGTGGATGAGGCACAGCGGTTGAGTGCCCCCGCGTGTGTGAGTAGTATGGTTTGTGTGAGTAGTGAGGCACGCGTGAGTGAACGGCCGTATGCAAGGGAGACCGTGTGTGTGAGAGAGCGGTATGTGAGGGAGATGTCGGTTGGCATGCGGGAGCACGCAGCCGCATCTCCCGGTGTGAATGTGATGGAGTGGACTGTGTGCGTCGTAACACGCAGGTGTGCGTGGGTTGAATGGCGACGACGAAGGCGACAGAGGAGAGAAAGCCGAGTAGCGGCTGTAGCTATTTCGTGGACCGTGCCGGGTTCACCCAGCAGTGAGCACGCGGTTCGTGCTGTGCAACGCACGAGACCACCACGTGCTCGCTTGCGAGAGTGAAGTCCCGGTCCGGAAACGCCAGCGGTGGATTTGCCGATCCCGCGGACGGACAAAGTTTAGGCAGGTAAATGGATTTGGACCGGACGGGTTCTCCACGCGATCGTGTGTGTTAAGCTCCAACGGGCAAAGCACATGTGTTCGCGTGGGGAACCCCTCGAGACGTGGGGCTTGTGTTTTTTTTTATGCGCACGGTGACGTCATGGCTGCACGTGTGGTTGGAATCCGGCAGGAGGGGTATCCCGGCCGGATGGTACCGTCCAAGGAGGGACGAGGTACACGTGCAGCTGCATGACGTCACGGGCAGGTGCAAAGTGCGCGAGTTGCCGCGCTGGCGCTGCGCATGTAAAGAAAAAAAAAGAAAAAAGCAAGCCTCACTTTCGGGTGCAAAAGATTCCTGGGCAAGGGGTGAAAGACCCCCTTACCCTGGGCACAGGATGGAAACTAGTTAGGGGGAAGGGTTAGCTTAGTTAGACCGACTTCATGGGGCAGGGGTAAGTCCTCATGGAGTCCGTGGAATGGATTAGTTCGAGGGATTGTAGCGAGATTTAGGTTGGGAAATAAAATGAATTTTTGAGTTAGGAGACAGTGACAGACTTGTGGATGTGTAGAGGGGATGTAGTTTAGCTACGTCGTGTTAAATGGAACGTGCTGTAGTATAAGGGACGACGTGGGAGCACGAGTTAGTTAGGGGATGTAGTTAGAAGGATGGCAGAGTTCAGTGGTGTGTGTTGAAGAGTTGTTGGTGAGTTGTGAGGCATGTGCTTGGTGAGTGAGTGAGGCCAGCGGGTCTGTGTGTATGGAGCGAATGGGGAATGCATGGTGCGATGAGTGATTGGGGGGAGGAGTGACTCCAGCCCAAGGGACCCCGGGGTCAGAGTAAAGTGAGTTAGCTGGGTTAGTCAAATTGAAAAATGGAGGTCGTTTTGTTGTTGGTGGGAAAGTAGGCTCGAGACCCATTTGGAGGGGTGCAGGAGCCCTGTTGACGGGTTGGGAGCGTGGCTGCGAAAGGTGAGTATCGCTGAGTGGGTACCCCGGGCACCAGGCTAGTCGGCCGCGGTAGGCCATGGGCCCATGGGGGGCCGGGATAGAGTAGTGGGCACGGGTGCGCCTGCTTGGTGCGGGGACCCGGGGCGCCATTAGCCGCGTGGGCAGTGTTGTGGGCACGGGTGACCCTCGGAAAGGGGCCCGGGAGGCCGGCCTGCCACGTGTGCGTTTCAGGGGAGGTGCCATGGGGGGCACTCCCCGGTGTTAGGGAGCTGGTAGGCTCGGAGGCAGTGTAGTGCCCGAGGGTGCCATAGCGGGAGAATCGGCAGAGGGTCGTGCCTGCCAAAGGGAGCCACGTGTCCCAGCCAGGAGACCGTGTGAGGGTACGGAGAGAAAATTGGGGGGCGAGGCCCGAAATTGTGAGGACACCAACACAGGCGACGGGAATCTGGGTTTATAGAACCAATAGTTTAAGCGAGAGGCGCTTGTTGAAAGCCCCGGGGTAGTTTAGCAGTTAAATGGTTAGGGTAGATTAGGAGATGTACCCCTCCGCACCATCCATCCCCTCGCTCTCGTTGTGGGCCGCTGGACCCACTTTGGGTTAGATCGCCGAACTCTGGGGAGGCCATTCTGAGGCTTCGTTGGGCCTCGACACAGGACGTTAGCTCTCCCTTATTCCCCTCCGGGAAGGGAACGTAGGGGTTGGGAGTAGGCTAGGTGACAGGATAGGTTAGCCGAACAAAGACGATAAAGGGGGTTAGGGGACGATTTATAGTGGGGAAGTAAAAATAAAAACAACAAAAATAAATAAATAAATAAATAAAATAAGTTGGGGCTAAATTGGTTTTTCACAAATTAAGGGAGTGGGTATGTACAGTGACAGGCAAAGGCGATAGGTGGGAGGGAGACAGGTAGGTAGGTCCGAGCCCGCCTTCCAAGTGGCCAGCACCACCGCACTCCCTCCACCAACCTCCACTGAACGGCAAAGGCTGGCCAGCTTCATCTGCAGCTGCTTTGCTGCAAGGCCTGTGCCGGCTGGATCGTCTGCCGGCTGGCTGTTTTTCTTCGAGGCCTGTGCCGGCCAGTTCGTCTGCCGGCTGTGTTTGCCTGCAACGGTCTTCTTCTGCGGGCTGTGTTTGCCTGCAGCGGCCTTCTTCGGCGGGCTGTGTTTGCCTGCTGCCTTTGCCATGCCATGCCCACTGCCCACGTTCACCAGCCCCGTTCAATTTTTGCTTTGCCCCCCCCCCCTGTTCATTGCCATGTGCGCCAGGATCAAGGCAACAGTTTGCAAGCTGCAAGAACTGCCCTGTTGGCAGCTACAACACGGGCCTGCAGTGGCGGCCCGTGCACCGTGTTTGTGTTCACCCATCCATTCGTTGTGCTCATTGCGTGTGCCACTTGAGCTGGCACGGAGACTGCGTTTGTGCAGCCCATGCACCGTTGTGGTTCACTGCGTTCAGTTCAAAAGGGAAGGCCTTGGACTGCGTGTGAGCAGCCAGCCACGTTCCCTGTCACCTGCATTGTTTGAGCCAGAGACTGCATGCGGGCAGCCTGGCTCCCTGCTAACTGCTTTCTTTTTGCAGAGTTCAATGATCCTGGGCCATGGTTTAGTGTAAAATTTGTAAGTTAAGGTTAAGATGTACTGTAAATATGAGTGCGCCCCCGGCATGTCTGTCTAGCGCCGGCAATTTTATTTAAGTCGTCCGTGTGAGTGAGTTTGTTTAGATAGTTACGCAGCCCTCAGGTTATTTATTTTGGGGACACGAATACCATGAATGTCGCACTCAGGGATCCGTAGGTAAAATGTACTAGGGGAAAACTACACATGATGGCACACGAAAATTTGACGACTCGGGACGAGTCTGTAAAAAGGGGAGGGGTAGTGTTGTGGTTACCAAATTCGCAAACCACCATTCAGGTCCCTTAGGTGAGGTATCTCGGTAAGTACATGTGTAGTTAGGTCCAAACCCGTTGTCTAGTGGGAATACATGTCATTTATGCGTGCTGCGACTCTTCAGGATAGCCGTTTTTCTTTTACTATCTTTATTTTGGACCAACCGCCATGATTACAACCACAACCACCGCTTCACCACAACCGCCACGACCTTCACGTCACACCTCGCAACCGTAGCATCGCCACCGTTCTTGCCCCGCTGTGGGTACCGGTGTTGGACTCGTGCAGGGCGCGCGTCGAACAGCGTGTACAAAATCACGGATTTTGTGCTTCAAAAACGGATCAAAAACGACACACGCCCACTTTTTGCCGTCCAATCGGTGAGCGAGGGGCGATTTGGCCCCGCCTCCAGGACGATCGATATATGCAAATTTGTGGATCAAAAAGCCTTCACGCCCACTTTTTCTCGGGCCAATGGGGAGCGAGGTGAAAGGTCAAAGGGAGGGGGTCAAAGGCGAAGCTACGGGGGGATAAAAGGACCGTGTTCGTCAGTCAGAGGAGTCGAGAGTCGGAGAGTCCAGAGGCGGAGAGTAGTAGAGTAGGAGAGTCGAGAGGGAACAGAGAGTCAAGACTTCGCGGGCGGTGGAGTTGGCAAGAAGGAGCTGGTCGTCGTGTGCGTTGGAGTCGGAACGGAGGGGTCGGAGCTGTGGAGAGGCGGCGAGGGCAGACGAGGGGGTGCTCGCGTCGTGCAGGGAGCTGCACCCCAGGGAGGCCGACAGCGCGACCTGGCCGAGGTGGAGACGCTCGTCGCGGGACAATTAGAATCCTCTATACCCCGAGCATCAGCAACCCCCTCCTGTTTCCCCCCGCGCTGAGATAGTGCGACCAAGGGGGCCCCTTTCCCACCCCCTACCAGACACTGTCCGCGAGGCCCGCGGAGTTGAGGCACCATCGCCGCTCCGCGTCTCATCACCAGACGGGTAGGCCCGACCCGGTCTCGGCCTCAGGCCCGCCTCATCCTTGAGGGTATTCTTTCCTTGGTTTTGGGTATGTGTTGTCGGCGCCGTCTGTGAAGTAAAATTGTATAAGTGTTGCCGTGTGCTCGGTATTCGGTATTAGCTCTGCATTGTGTTTTCGCTTTTACATTTGCTTTTTGTGTAAATTGCATTGTGTCTTTTCTGTGTGCTTTTGGTGGAATTGTATGTGTGCTTTCCGTTCGTCGCGAATAAATGTGCTTTGTGTTGAACTGTTTCCCGCTTCGCTTCGTCATTTCTTTCATTGAATCCTCATCTTGCTTCACGTAAAGGGTTGGTAGTGGGCTGAATACGCCCGATAATTAATCGAACCGTCGAGGTCGACGAATAACACCGCTCGGTTATCCCGATAGTATGGAACGGGTTGCTTAAGTGGCCCGTGTCCGAAGTCGACCTGCGGCGAGGTGCGATCGCCCAGTCTACCCTCCGCGTGGGTACTTAGGTAGGTCGAATTTGGCGAGCAACCCTATCCCACGCGGGGGCTGATTGGCTCGATCGCGGTGAGACCGAAAGGTCCACCCGTGACTGGTTCCCGGCGTTAGTCCGAGAGGGTCACGACTGGATTGTCCGTCCGGTGGGCGACGTGCCGCGATTCGAGATACGTGGCCGTCAGCACGCCGGCGGGCGCGAATCCGCAACAATATATATATATATATATATATATATATATATATATATATATATATATATATATATATATATATATATATATATATATATATATATATATATATATATATATATATATATATTTATCTCTCCCCTCAGTTTTGATCTTCCCCTTCCCCTGCCAACTGGACCCACAATCAAAGACTTGCCTGATCACATCCCCCTCCTCCCTACTGAGCACATGCCCCCATTTACCTTTTTGCAAATGTACTATATTCCTGCCCACTCCTGATGTCCTCGTTCCTCTTCCTTTCCCTTGGAGATATATCCGTCAGCCCTCTCAGCATCAGCATCTGCATCTCCGTCTTCGTCTTCTGCAGCAATGTCACCTCTTTCTTCTTCACGGCCAGGCCAATAATCTTACTATATTGTTATGGATTTTAGAATCCGGTCTGATGAATGCATCCACACATCCAGGTTCTCAGACAGTTATTTCCTTAAAAGCATGTTCAGATTAGCCCCATCCCCATGTCTGGTGGGATCTTAAATGTGATGCGTTGAGAAGGGCAAGGAATAGATCCTCTTTCTTATGGGAAGCTTTTTTTTTTTTCTTTACGACAGACACGTTTACACACATTTCTTTCACGAGCTCTGAATCCCGCCCTCATTTTTCCTCAGCAACGTTCTTTCGCGAGCTCTGAAGCCCACCCTTATATTTCCTCAGCAACATATCTTTCACGAGCTCTGAAGCTCGCCCTCATTCTTCCTCAGCAAAATTATTTCGTGAGCTCCGACGCCCACCTTTTTTGAGAGCGCACTGGTCGTCATGGTAACCATGCGCCAGTGGGGCGGGGTGAGCTTGGGGCGGACTGCACCTGCGGAGACGGCCCAGAGATATAAAACGAACGGGAGGTACGTTCTGTGAGAGTAAAAGCAGAGGCGAAAGAAAGCCAGGGAGGGAGAAGAGAACGAGAAGTAAGCTTGAGAAGCGAGTAAGAAGCGGGTGTAAGCACGCAAAAAGAGAAGGAAGCAAGTGTGTGGGTATGAGCAGGACCTCCAACAAGTGAGGCACGGGTTGGTCACCAATAACACTAGGGTCTAAACCCACGACAGACTAACTCAGTTCCCTCCAGACGTTGACTGACGTTCAAGGCTGTCTGCGAGAGGGTGCACGGCAAGGCTGGGTGCTGGCGACGGACGTGACACGCAAGCACACCTTTCAGGACGTTTTCACTTCACGGATGACTACTTTCTGGTGAGCGAGACGATTCTTCCCCCCTGAATGATCTGTTGGGTACCCGTGTCTGTGTTTATCTGTAAGTCAACCCCCGATAAGCATCTGCTCTTTGTCTCTTTCCTGGCATTTTGATTGATTTTGCTTTGAAATTCATTCTTTATTTCCACCAGAAAATAAAAAAGTTATTTTTATTTATTTATTTATTTTATTATTAATAAATTATTTGTCGATTTCCAACCTGTCCGTGTTTGTCCTTTCCTTCCATTGTTCGAACCGAGATAGACTGGGAGGTAATTACCACAGATTTGACCAAAAATCGTCGGCACGCACCAGCCGTTAAAACGCTCGGCCGCCCTAATTAAAATCTAATCAGATAATATTGGTGCTTTGCCGAGGGCGCGCTCCCCGCTCAGGTAACCACGTGGCCTCAAGTTAAACGGAATAAATAGACGGTGGACACTGGAACTCGTGGTTGAATGGGTGACGTTCGTGGTTCTAAAACAACCCACCGTACCACAACGTTAATTGTGAGCGGTGGCCCCAGGTCCGGCTCTACCAAGGACAACCGGGGATGAATCCCACTGAGTGACAAGCTGGTGTCTCGGTACCCGTCACCGTAAATTATATATATATATATATATATATATATATATATATATATATATATATATATATATATATATATATATATATATATATATATATATATAATTTTACTCTTTCACGAGCTCTGAAGCTCGCCCTCATTCTTCCTCAGCAAAATTATTTCGTGAGCTCCGACGCCCACCTTTTTTATGTGTGTGTGTGTATGTGTATGTGTATGTGTATATATGTATATATGTATGTATATATGTTTAAAAAACCAAAAAAAGCTTTAATTTGTCCAATTCGCACATTCTTTCACACCCCTTCCTCGACTCAACCTCCGGAATGTTGTTTGGTGGTGGAGGGGTTTTAGGAGGGGGGTTGCGTGAGGGGAGGCAGCGAGTGTGAGGAGAGCAGGAGGAAACGAGTGAGGAGAGGGGGAGACAGTGAGTGCAAGAGAAGGCGAAAGCAGCGAACGCTAGGGGAGGAAGCACGAGTGGGGAGAGGAAGCGTAAGGGGAGGGGGAGGGAGAAGAAGAGGAAGCGTAAGGGGAGGGGGAGGGAGAAGAAGAGGAAGCGTAAGGGGAGGGGGAGGGAGAAGAAGAGGAAGCGTAAGGAGAGGGGGAGGGAGAGGAAGAGGAAGGGGAGGGGGAGGGAGAGGAAGAGGAAGGGGAGGGGAGGGAGAGGGAGAGGAAGCGTAAGGGGAGGGGAGGGAGAGGAAGCGTAAGGGGAGGGGAGGGAGAGGAAGCGTAAGGGGAGGGGAGGGAGAGGAAGCGTAAGGGGAGGGGGAGGGAGAGGAAGCGTAAGGGGAGGGGGAGGGAGAGGAAGCGTAAGGGGAGGGGAGGGAGAGGAAGCGTAAGGGGAGGGGGAGGGAGAGGAAGCGTAAGGGGAGGGGAGGGAGAGGAAGCGTAAGGGGAGGGGGAGGGAGAGGAAGCGTAAGGGGAGGGGAGGGAGAGGAAAGCGTAAGGGGAGGGGAGGGAGAGGAAGCGTAAGGGGAGGGGGAGGGAGAGGAAGCGTAAGGGGAGGGGGAGGGAGAGGAAGCGTAAGGGGAGGGGGAGGGAGAGAGAGGAAGCGTAAGGGGAGGGGGAGGGAGAGGAAAGCGTAAGGGGAGGGGGAGGGAGAGGAAAGCGTAAGGGGAGGGAGAGGGAGAGGAAGCGTAAGGGGAGGGAGAGGGAGAGGAAGCGTAAGGGGAGGGAGAGGGAGAGGAAGCGTAAGGGGAGGGAGGAGAGGGAGAGGAAGCGTAAGGGGAGGGAGAGGGATGCGTGAGGGGAGGGAGAGGAGAGGAAGCGTGAGGGGAGGAGGGAGGGAGAGGCAGCGTGAGGGGAAGGGGAGGGAGAGGCAGCGCGAGGGGAAGGGGAGGGAGAGGCAGAGCGAGGGGAAGGGGAGGGAGAGGCAGAGCGAGGGAAGGGGAGGGAGAGGCAGAGCGAGGGGAAGGGGAGGGAGAGGCAGAGCGAGGGAAGGGAGGGAGAGGCAGAGCGAGGGAAGGGGAGGGAGAGGCAGAGCGAGGGGAAGGGAGGGAGAGGCAGAGCGAGGGAAGGGGAGGGAGAGGCAGAGCGAGGGGAAGGGGAGGGAGAGGCAGAGCGAGGGAAGGGAGGGAGAGGCAGAGCGAGGGGAAGGGGAGGGAGAGGCAGAGCGAGGGAAGGGGAGGGAGAGGCAGAGCGAGGGGAAGGGGAGGGAGAGGCAGAGCGAGGGGAAGGGGAGGGAGAGGCAGAGCGAGGGAAGGGGAGGGAGAGGCAGAGCGAGGGGAAGGGGAGGGAGAGGCAGAGCGAGGGAAGGGGAGGGAGAGGCAGAGCGAGGGGAAGGGGAGGGAGAGGCAGAGCGAGGGGAAGGGGAGGGAGAGGCAGAGCGAGGGAAGGGGAGGGAGAGGCAGAGCGAGGGAAGGGGAGGGAGAGGCAGAGCGAGGGGAAGGGGAGGGAGAGGCAGAGCGAGGGGAAGGGGAGGGAGAGGCAGAGCGAGGGGAAGGGGAGGGAGAGGCAGAGCGAGGGAAGGGGAAGGGGAGGGAGAGGCAGAGCGAGGGGAAGGGAGGGAGGGAGAGGCAGAGCGAGGGGAAGGGGAGGGAGAGGCAGAGCGAGGGGAAGGGGAGGGAGAGGCAGAGCGAGGGAAGGGAGGGAGAGGCAGAGCGAGGGGAAGGGGAGGGAGAGAGGCAGAGCGAGGGGAAGGGGAGGGAGAGGCAGAGCGAGGGAAGGGGAGGGAGAGGCAGAGCGAGGGGAAGGGGAGGGAGAGGCAGAGCGAGGGGAAGGGGAGGGAGAGGCAGAGCGAGGGGAAGGGAGGGAGAGGCAGAGCGAGGGAAGGGAGGGAGAGGCAGAGCGAGGGAAGGGGAGGGAGAGGCAGAGCGAGGGGAAGGGGAGGGAGAGGCAGAGCGAGGGGAAGGGAGGGAGAGGCAGAGCGAGGGGAAGGGAGGGAGAGAGGCAGAGCGAGGGGAAGGGGAGGGAGAGGCAGAGCGAGGGGAAGGGGAGGGAGAGGCAGAGCGAGGGGAAGGGGAGGGAGAGGCAGAGCGAGGGAAGGGGAGGGAGAGGCAGAGCGAGGGGAAGGGGAGGGAGAGGCAGAGCGAGGGGAAGGGAGGGAGAGGCAGAGCGAGGGGAAGGGGAGGGAGAGGCAGAGCGAGGGAAGGGGAGGGAGAGGCAGAGCGAGGGAAGGGGAGGGAGAGGCAGAGCGAGGGAAGGGGAGGGAGAGGCAGCGCGAGGGGAAGGGGAGGAAGAAGCAGCGCGAGTGGAGGAAGGCAGCGGGAGGGAGGCGAGGCGAGAGGAGTCAGCGAGGGGTGAGGGGAGAGGAGGAGGACAGGGAAGGAAGTGCGAGGAGAGGGAAAGGCAGCGGGAGGGGAGGGGAGGGAGCGCGAGGGGAGGGGAGGGAGGCAGCAGGAGGGTAGGGAGCGCGAGGGGAGGAGAAGGCAGCGGAAGGGAGGAAACGTACCAGGGCATTACCGGAGTGATAAAATGTATCCAAACAGTAACGTTTTCTTTTTAACCACTGTGATCGATGTAAAATAGGGTGGAAGCATTTAAAAATGAAAACCCATGCTATATCCCTGGCAAAGGCATACTTTCCCCAACCCAGACGCATTCCTCCAACCTGCTCGCAAGCAGGCACACACAAACACCGACCTCCGTGAGTGCTGTCTATGTACCTCTTCGTTTTCAGCCACTGCCAACTATTAATATATTGCAGAAACTATTAGGGTATTTATGTTAATATTTTGTTATCAAAACAGATTACACTAAATGGAAAAAAGAAAACTGCATTTGTAATTGCCAAAAATACGGAACCCCTGTCGACTCTGTCATCATGGATTGCAAAAGCAGGTGCTGGTATACACCCTTGGGCTCGATGAAGTTACACTTTCTGCACATTACTTAATCTTCTCTTCACTAAGTATAATTGTCTGAACAGTGGAAAAAATGAAGCCGAATGTTAATTTTTATAGTTTTTTATTGTATTTTTAGCAATGCCGTAAAGATTCCATCGGCTAAGCGATGGGGACGAGTCTTACTTCAAGTGGTTTTGAAATGAAGAACCAAGCAGCTTGGTGAGCGTCCACCAAGTGACTTATGCACTCAAACAAGCACTCCAATGGAATGCCTGTCTTGGGAAGTGATTACCAGTCATTTTAACCCATGCATCAGGAAACACCCAAGCAATGTCCAAATTGCACAAATGAACACTTGTTTTTTTAGCAGTCTAAACTGTTGCTAAGTTCATTTCTGGAGATTAATTTCTGTAATCCAGCTTAGCTTAAGAGATTCTTGAGGTTACGACATGTGCGGAAATGTAATAAAGCTTCAAATGCTGGCATCTCCGGGCGTTTATAAACATTGCAATGTACCTAGCAATTTGTAGCTATGATGAACAGGTATTCGATAATATGATTGAGGAAAGAGGAAAAAAACAATTTTATCGTTAAGAAATCATTGCGGCCTGCTCCAAGTCAAGGCAAGGTTGAGCAGGCCAAAAAAAAGTCGATTTCAGACCCCAGTGAGGTTACCCAGGAAATGCCTTCAGACCCCAGAAAGCAAGGTAGTCAAAGATGTGCCTGATAAAGGATATACTTAAAGAGCAGGTTGCGGGTCACCAAACATGTTCTGAAAATTTATCAATATGATTATATGTGCATTAAATAGTTCGATGCAAACTATTGTGGTTGCCCAACTATTGGGAAAATTAATGAAATTTAACTCTGAAGTTATTTCTCGAGGCTGTTGAAAAAAACAGCCGCATGCCCATATATGGATGGTGACGTCACGTTCTCCAAAACAAAGCCGAAGCTCACTCGCTCATTGAAGAAGTGTCCAGTTGAGCGGGCCGTTCTTTCGCTTTTTTTGAGCTTGCAACTGTCTATATTATCGTTTTTTATTTTGAATTATTGTAGAACAAAGTTATTTGGATATTTGTACATCATGCCTTGTACGTGTGTTGTCATGTTTTGCGAAAATGGCTGGAAAACGGGTAATCGCTCCCATCGATTCCCAAAGAAATCAAACATTCGCTGGCAGTGGATAAGATTTGTACAAACAAAACGGGCGAATTTTCCCTGCCTTTTAAACAATATCTTTGTGGAAAAAGCGCTGCGGCCTAACATCTAGTCAAGGCGTCCTAGGCCCTGCGCGCCATCGAATATAAACCTTATAAAATATCGGAATTTTACAAACTTCACAACTACCGAGTGTTAAGCATCCTAAGCGACTGCAAAAACCGAAATCAGATTTTGAATTGACTTTAAAACAAACCCGCAATGTTGATCGAAGCAAAAATCTAAATTCACCTCAGGAATTCACGGCATTATTTAAAATTATTTTGTCAAAGTCATAAAACCGTAATATTCAGCCATCCACGAACAATCTTTACATAATCCGACAGCTTAACAAGTCAGGCATGTGATGATAAACCTTTATTGGGATGAAAAATGATTTTAAACCTCATCTTTGTGGAAAAAGCGCCGCGGCCTAGATCTAGTCAAGACGCCCGCAGCCCTAAGCGCCAGACGCCCTCAACTTGAAACAATCATAACTCGACGAATATAAGCTCAAATTGCACCAAACTTACCTTATTCTTGCAAGCTCACGTTCCCTGTTAGTGGGTAAACAAACCAACGTTTGGCGAATTCTGCTTCGCAATGATAGGAAGAGCCGACATCAAAAGATCAAAAAGCGACGTCGCTATTGATGCCTGGCCGCCACAAGCCAGTTATCCCTGTGGTAACTTTTTCTGACACCTCTTGCTTAAAACCAAAAAAGTCAAAAGGATCACGAGGCCATGCTTTCACGGTCTGTATTCGTACTGAAAATCAAGATCAAGCGAGTTTTCGCTCTTCTGCTCCACGGGAGGTTTCCGTCCTCCCTGAGCTGGCAGTCGGTCCTGCCACTTGTACACGAAATAGGCCGTTTTCTTGCGCTTGCAAGTGGCTCAAATTTATATGGCTCAGGGCCAGAAACTCCATAGTATAAATTCCCATCATCCTCAGACTCGTTCTCGGCAATATCGGAATGAAAACACTCAATTTCATCGCCGCTGAAATCACCCTCTGATTCGCATCTCTCCATTGTTCACACGCTGTTTCCCAATGTTCACGAAGTTTTCGGAGAACGTGACGTCATCGCATCTTCGGTAACTTCCGGACTGTTTTTCGATCACTGACAAAAGTTTTGACTTAAAAGTTAATTTTAGCATATTTTTAGTTTCAAATGTAAGAAAATAATTGCCCAACGATTATTAATGTGCTTACAACCTTCGAATCACGCGAAGTCATCAGCGACCCAAAACCTGCTCTTTAAATAAGGCCGTTAATTATCTTCAAAAGGGATATTTCAATTAACCCAAACACCCAATTTTCAGTCATGCACTTCCTTGGAGTTCCCTCAGTATGCATGCAAAGTTTCAGGCTGTTAGGTTTCATGGTTTTGGAGTTATGGAAGAGACACACTGACTCCCTGACATGTATTAGTTTGGACGCAGCAGGTGGGTGCTGCTTCCATCATTGCTGGGAGCGTGGTTGTGCTGCTGATGCTGTGCCCCTCTGTAGGTTAGGGTGGAAATTTGTAATTTGTTCAAGGTGCCGATGATAGCTCACAAACTCTTCGGGAAGGACACCATGGGATATTTAACCTCCACCAACCAATGCCGGCAGATGGGACACCCAGTTTAACGTCCATCCGAGAAACTGCACACACATCGATGAATCACCCTATCTGTTAAACATCGGGATGACAGTTTATAGCCTGATCGGGATTCGAACCCAAGCTGGACAGCTTTGAGGTGAATGTGTGTAACACTAGGCCATCCTGACAGCCCTGCAGTAACAATATTGTATGAAGATGTCTATGTGGGAGGTAGTTGTACATTTGTAGTGTGGGTTTGTGTCGTTTTCATTGGGTCAGCCATCATCACGTGAATCGATGGCAGTTCTCAGCTCTTGCATTGGATCCTCAAATGTCTGTTTACGGTTAATGATGGCATCTACTGTACTTCTGCTTCAATGACTGCTTTGCATTCAGGACGTCAAGCTCCATTTCACAGGCTGCTTTCACTTTTGTTTTGCTGCCTTCATTTTCTGACCTAATTTCATAAGCAATTGCACATCTGCCATTCTCATCAATGGGAATGCCAGAGGCTCTCTTTACAAGCTGATTGGCTGAGTCCCAATAGCAAGGCTGTGGACAACAAAAAGTTTTGATATCTCAAAAAGTTGTGGATGGATTCGGATGAAACTTGTGGACACGTTAGGTGTGTGACAAGGAAGAATCGATTCGATTTTGGTGAAGATCAGAATCCGGATCTGGATACAAGAATTATTTCATTTTTAAAATGATTCTTCACCATTGAGAGATTGGGCCAAAAACGATATCATACTGTATGGCATGATATTTGAAAAATGTATTGATCCCGATATGATCTCATGGATCAGGCATTACGTGGGGGAGGTATGCGCTCTACCGAGTGCCCTTCTAGTTTACAATACTTAGCAGCCTGACAATACTGAAAGACTATTTGTTCAGGAAAAAATTTGGTATTCTGGCAGCCATTTTGTTTTCCACTAATTATCTCAAATTGCCCAATGCTGACAGAAGTCTAGTAAAATCATTTTTCAAGTTAATGGTCTTCAAAAGCAAAATTCACCAAAAAATAAAAACCCACCATGATCATCAACGACTGCACATTACATGGTTATCAAAGACTTTCTTAGATTAAACTGTTGCAGACAGGCTTAGGACAGGCAGGCTTAAGGGTAGAGGAGAGGAGTGGATGAAGATCACAGAAGGGAATGTGGCATGACAACCTGAATATTTTATACATCATCGATTACTTAAAATAATCAAACTTGGGAAGCAGCTGCATGAATGTGCAAGTCTTTCTCCGTCCATCCACTGGGACCATACAATGTGCAGAGCGTTGGTGCTACCGAAGAAGTCTCCTGAGCTATCGGGCACAATCCTTGATGGGTCGTCACTCCGACGGAGGATACTCAGATGGCTCAATCATCCCAGTAAGCTGGTGTTCATTTTGCCAACCTCAGAAGGATGACAGGCTGAGTCAACCCCACCTGGTATTAATTCAATGGGTCGCAGCATTTGAACTCAGGCCTCTATGATCCCAAACCCACCACCCTAACCATTAAGCCAACACCAGGCATACAAGTCTTTGTGCCACCAGAAAAATAAAAATTATTCTGATTTTTACAAGATTAAAATTTTAAGTCTTGGCTTAAGTCCATGTGCATGTTCATAAGATATCAAGATTTATCTTGGTGCACAAGCACTTCTGCATGGTTGATTTCAAGAGAGTCGGTCATTGTGGGAGGGTACTCTGGCCAAATTCTTTCCCGATTATTACACGAAAGGCAATGGGAAATCACCCTGTCGTTGGCCTTGTCACAAGTCTGCCCTGGCAACAGCTAATCTTTGTTCAGGAGTATGGGAAAGTCACCATATCAGAAGTTTTTTTTTTTAAATTCCATTTCTTTTATTTTAAGCCAAGGAAGTTGTTGAACATCTCAATTGACAAAGCTAACAGTATGTATCCAAATTCCAGTCTTGTGGCTGCTAAAACCACAATGGTTGAAGTAACTAGACTTCACTTGCAAAAAAAAAAAAAATGTGTACAACCTAGAAAAGGGAAACATTCGATCATGCCAACATTTTTTGAGTAATATGGTTGTGAATAAATTTTTATTTATGACAGACATTGAAACAAAGAGAGTGCAGAAAGCATTCCAAAGAAAATTTCCCAGCAACTCATGTATCTGCTTCCGAAACGAGAAAGTTATTGGTGTGAAATATGAAAGATGTGAAAGATACTGGCTTATGTCAAAAGCGAAACTAGAACGGGCACTCGTAGAGCGCATAACTTCGCCGCAGCCACTAGTTTGAACATGGCATGAGAGTGAAATGAGGAACTAAAATTAAACTAAATCTGCTCGGGAATTTCGCAAATTTAAAGTCCATGATCCGGATTTTGTGAAAGGATTTTGTGAAAGGATTTTGTTATAAGAACTATTACGATTATGACAATTTTAGGTGATTCGTTGTCCCGAATGCCAAACTCTGTAGCATGTAGGGTCGGATTCGGTCGAATGTCACTGACCACGCAGACACGACCTGGATCAAGTAGATCATTTTTTCAAATCCGAGCGAGGACAAAAGCGTCATTTTAATTGGCGTCTAATTAAACAAGAAAGTAAAACTCCTTTTACTAAACCATGAGCTAAGCTATGTGCATATCAAACTATACCAAGTCTCCTTAATGAAAATTTGTTGTATTTTACTGAGTAACTAAGTTTGGTAGGGCCCTTATGGCCCTTGTTGCATCAACAGACACACAGTTTAGAGACAGAGATATATTCTAGTTATTACCTTTGTATTAAGTTGTCCACAACGCATCTCAATACAAATATGCATTTCGTGACCCCATGACCTTTGACCCACAACCGCTACCAAGGGTGACAATAGTACTATACCTTGTGTCATTTCAGAAGATGTGGAATTGAACACTGAACAATTTGGAGTTAATTTGATGTAAATCGGAAACGTATTAACCGTTTTCATCATGAAAAAGCAATGTTGACCTTTTTGTGACCTTGACCTTTGATCCGATCGCTCCCAAAATCTAATCGATTTGTCCTCTCATGATGTCAAACAAGTCCACAAAATTTCATGACAATCTGCTAAGTGGTTTTTGCATAATGTTGTCCACGACGCTGCCCAATGAAAAATGCTTTGTGGTGACCCCCTTGACCTTTGACCCCCAACCGCTACCTAGGGTAATTACGCCACACTTTCATGTGGCATAGCCTAGAATGTAGAATTGAGTAATGAACATTTTGGTGTTGGTTTTATCTCGTTCGGATAAAAATTGACCGCGTTATGACGAAAAAACGATTCTGACCTTTTCGTGACCGTGACCTTGACCTTTAATCCGATTGCTCCCAAAAGCTTCGCCTGGCGTCCTTGAGTAACTGCACATCATCTCTGAAAATTTCATGCAAATCGGTGCAGCAGTTTTTGCGCAATGTTGTCCGCACACATATTTACCAATATATAAATACACAGGGGTCAATACAATACCTTCGTCAAACGAAGTTTGCGAAGGTAATAAGGACCGTTCGTGTTCATGTCCAGAGACTATTGAAGCTGTACGGAAACACACGGAGAGAAGTATACGTAAATCGATGACGACTCTCAACTGAAACATGAATCGGTAACACATCAGTGTGATGAATATTGAAAGAAGACATTGGGCTTTTCAGATTTTCCAGGTACTTAGTGAAAATGCTCACAGAAGACGGTATTGATTTTGTAACCACTTTTCTAAAGCATTGGAAAATGAAAACCGTGCTCTCTGATGAAATGCATTGATGACATCACTTTCTGAGTGCCATAGTTATATTACTGGGATGACGAATGAACAGAATTGAGGA